>NC_140174.1:121146584-121201021 GCF_963971535.1 Notolepis coatsorum | reverse complement strand
GTGCGTGCGCGCGCGTTTACATCTCCCCACCAGGCCGTTGGCCTGTGTTTGTTTATTCTGTCTCATCCATCGTTGATTGGCCTCTGTCATTACCGAGTCGTTAGGACAGGCACACACACACACACACACACACACACACACACACACACACACACACACACACACACACACACACACAGCAGGCTTTTGTTTGGTGAAAGTGCATCTGTTTCAGCATGTCTGTTGTTAGGGAAGGAGCCAGAGGAAAACAGTACATTCGGCCTTGATTTGGCCTTCGGGTTTATTTGGATCTCGGG
Source organism: Notolepis coatsorum (assembly GCF_963971535.1). NCBI lineage: Eukaryota > Metazoa > Chordata > Actinopteri > Aulopiformes > Paralepididae > Notolepis > Notolepis coatsorum. The sequence continues at coordinate 121,200,725 of NC_140174.1, read as the reverse complement.
GCGTGCATGTTTATACGTGTGTGTGTGTGTGTGTGTGTGTGAGCGTGCATGTTTATACGTGTGTGTGTGTGTGTGTGTGTGTGAGCGTGCATATGCGCGTGTGTGTGTGTGTGTGTGAGGGAGTGTTTGGCGCCTAACGACAAATGACAGGCGTACGAGCTGATTGGCTGGCCTCCCGTTTCTCCCCCCTCCCCCCCTCGGTTGTTTTAAACAGCAATCAAAAATGGGAAACGTGAAATTAGGCTCACATTCCTGCACCCCCCCCCCCCCCCCCCCCCCCCCCCGCCCCCCGCCCCAACAACCCATGATGAACCAATGAGACACCAGCTCCACTGACGGTAAACACTCACTTCCTGGTTCCCGGCTGGCAGAACAACAGGATGTTTGCAGCGTGGCGTCATCGTTACAGCGGTGAGAAACACCTTCCATCTGGGTCCTACTGGGAACCACGTTCTACTGGGAACCATGTTCTACTGGGAACCACGTTCTACTGGGAACCATGTTCTACTGGGAACCACGTTCTACTGGGAACCATGTTCTACTGGGAACCACGTTCTACTGGGAACCATGTTCTACTGGGAACCACGTTCTACTGGGAACCATGTTCTACTGGGAACCATGTTCTACTGGGAACCACCTAGTGCTGGGAACCATGTTCTACTGGGAACCACGTTCTACTGGGAACCACCTAGTGCTGGGAACCATGTTCTACTGGGAACCATGGTTCTGCTGGGAACCATGTTCTACTGGGAACCACCTTCTGCTGGGAACCACGTTCTACTGGGAACCACGTTCTACTGGGAACCATGTTCTACTAGGAACCACCTTCTGCTGGGAACCATGTTCTGCTGGGAACCATGTTCTACTGGGAACCACCTTCTGCTGGGAACCACGTTCTACTGGGAACCATGTTCTACTAGGAACCACCTTCTACTAGGAACCATGTTCTACTAGGAACCACCTTCTGCTAGGAACCATGTTCTACTAGGAACCATGTTCTACTAGGAACCACCTTCTGATGGGAACCATGTTCTACTAGGAACCACCTTCTGATGGGAACCACCTTCTGCTAGGAACCATGTTCTACTAGGAACCATGTTCTACTAGGAACCACGTTCTGCTGGGAACCATGTTCTGCTGGGAACCACCTTCTACTAGGAACCACCTTCTACTAGGAACCATGTTCTAATAGGAACCACCTTCTGCTAGGAACCATGTTCTACTGGGAACCACCTTCTGCTGGGAACCACCTTCTGATGGGAACCACCTTCTGATGGGAACAATGTTCTACTAGGAACCATGTTCTACTAGGAACCACCTTCTGATGGGAACCATGTTCTGCTGGGAACTATGTTCTACTAGGAACCATGTTCTACTAGGAACCACCTTCTGATGGGAACCATGTTCTGCTGGGAACTATGTTCTACTAGGAACCACCTTCTGCTAGGAACCATGTTCTACTAGGAACCATGTTCTACTAGGAACCACCTTCTGCTGGGAACCATGTTCTACTGGGAACCACCTTCTGCTGGGAACCATGTTCTACTGGGAACCATGTTCTACTAGGAACCATGTTCTACTGGGAACCATGTTCTACTGGGAACCATGTTCTACTAGGAACCATGTTCTACTAGGAACCACCTTCTGCTAGGAACCATTTTCTACAGGGAACCATGTTCTACTAGGAACAATGTTCTACTAGGAACCACGTTCTACTGGGAACCATGTTCTACTAGGAACCATGTTCTACTAGGAGCCACCTTTTGCTGGGAACCATGTTCTACTGGGAACCACCTTCTGCTAGAAACCATGTTCTGCTGGGAACCACGTTCTACTAGGAACCATGTTCTACTAGGAACCATGTTCTACTAGGAACCACCTTCTGCTGGGAACCACGTTCTACTGGGAACCACCTTCTGCTAGGAACCATGTTCTGCTGGGAACCACGTTCTACTAGGAACCATGTTCTACTAGGAACCATGTTCTACTAGGAACCACCTTCTGCTGGGAACCATGTTCTACTGGGAACCACGTTCTACTGGGAACCATGTTCTACTAGGAACCACCTTCTGCTAGGAACCATGTTCTACTAGGAACCATGTTCTACTGGGAACCATGTTCTACTAGGAACCATGTTCTGCTGGGAACCACCTTCTGCTAGGAACCATGTTCTACTAGGAACCACATTCTGCTAGGATCCATGTTCTACTAGGAACCATGTTCTACTAGGAACCATGTTCTGCTGGGAACCACCTTCTGCTAGGAACCACCTTCTGATGGGAACCATGTTCTACTAGGAACCACCTTCTGCTGGGAACCATGTTCTACTAGGAACCATGTTCTACTAGGAACCACCTTCTGCTAGGAACCATGTTCTACTAGGAACCATGTTCTACTAGGAACCACCTTCTGCTGGGAACCATGTTCTACTAGGAACCACCTTCTACTAGGAACCATGTTCTACTAGGAACCATGTTCTACTGGGAACCACCTTCTACTAGAAACCACGTTCTGCTGGGAACCATGTTCTACTGGGAACCACCTTCTACTAGGAACCATGTTCTACTAGGAACCACCTTCTACTAGGAACCATGTTCTACTAGGAACCACCTTCTACTAGGAACCATGTTCTACTAGGAACCATGTTCTACTGGGAACCACCTTCTACTAGGAACCATGTTCTACTAGGAACCACCTTCTACTAGGAACCACCTTCTACTAGGAACCATGTTCTACTAGGAACCACCTTCTGCTGGGAACCATGTTCTACTGGGAACCACATTCTGCTGGGAACCACGTTCTACTGGGAACCATGTTCTACTAGGAACCACGTTCTGCTGGGAACCATGTTCTACTGGGAACCATGTTCTACTAGGAACCACCTTCTGATGGGAACCATGTTCTGCTGGGAACTATGTTCTACTAGGAACCATGTTCTACTAGGAACCACCTTCTGCTAGGAACCATGTTCTACTAGGAACCATGTTCTACTAGGAACCACCTTCTGCTGGGAATCATGTTCTACTAGGAACCATGTTCTACTAGGAACCACCTTCTGCGGGGAACCATGTTCTACTAGGAACCACGTTCTGCTGGGAACCATGTTCTACTGGGAACCACCTTCTGCTGGGAACCATGTTCTACTGGGAACCATGTTCTACTAGGAACCACCTTCTGCTGGGAACCATGTTCTACTGGGAACCATGTTCTACTAGGAACCATGTTCTGCTGGGAACCACGTTATACTGGGAACCATGTTCTACTAGGAACCATGTTCTACTAGGAACCACCTTCTGCTAGGAACCATGTTCTACTAGGAACCATGTTCTAATAGGAACCACCTTCTGATGGGAACCATGTTCTACTAGGAACCACCTTCTGATGGGAACCATGTTCTACTAGGAACCATGTTCTACTAGGAACCACCTTCTGATGGGAACCATGTTCTACTGGGAACCATGTTCTACTGGGAACCATGTTCTACTAGGAACCATGTTCTACTAGGAACCACCTTCTGCTAGGAACCATGTTCTACTGGGAACCATGTTCTACTAGGAACCATGTTCTACTAGGAACCACGTTCTACTGGGAACCATGTTCTACTAGGAACCATGTTCTACTAGGAGCCACCTTCTGCTGGGAACCATGTTCTACTGGGAACCACCTTCTGCTAGGAACCATGTTCTGCTGGGAACCACGTTCTACTAGGAACCATGTTCTACTAGGAACCATGTTCTACTAGGAACCACCTTCTGCTGGGAACCACGTTCTACTGGGAACCATGTTCTACTAGGAACCATGTTCTACTAGGAGCCACCTTCTGCTAGGAACCATGTTCTACTAGGAACCACGTTCTACTGGGAACCATGTTCTACTAGGAACCATGTTCTGCTGGGAACCACCTTCTGCTAGGAACTATGTTCTACTAGGAACCATGTTCTACTAGGAACCATGTTCTGCTGGGAACCACCTTCTGCTAGGAACCATGTTCTACTAGGAACCATGTTCTGCTGGGAACCACCTTCTGCTAGGAACCATGTTCTACTAGGAACCATGTTCTACTAGGAACCATGTTCTGCTGGGAACCACCTTCTGCTAGGAACCATGTTCTACTAGGAACCATGTTCTACTAGGAACCACCTTCTGCTAGGAACCACATTCTGATGGGAACCATGTTCTACTAGGAACCACCTTCTGATGGGAACCATGTTCTACTAGGAACCACCTTCTGCTGGGAACCATGTTCTACTAGGAACCACCTTCTGCTAGGAACCATGTTCTACTAGGAACCATGTTCTACTAGGAACCACCTTCTGCTGGGAACCATGTTCTACTAGGAACCACCTTCTACTAGGAACCATGTTCTACTAGGAACCATGTTCTACTAGGAACCATGTTCTACTGGGAACCACCTTCTACTAGGAACCACCTTCTACTAGGAACCACCTTCTACTAGGAACCATGTTCTACTAGGAACCATGTTCTACTGGGAACCACCTTATACTAGGAACCACCTTCTACTAGGAACCACCTTCTACTAGGAACCATGTTCTACTAGGAACCACCTTCTGCTGGGAACCACGTTCTACTGGGAACCATGTTCTACTAGGAACCACGTTCTGCTGGGAACCATGTTCTACTGGGAACCATGTTCTACTAGGAACCACCTTCTGCTGGGAACCATGTTCTACTAGGAACCATGTTCTACTAGGAACCACCTTCTGCTGGGAACCATGTTCTACTAGGAACCACCTTCTGCTGGGAACCATGTTCTACTAGGAACCACCTTCTGATGGGAACCATGTTCTACTAGGAGCCACCTTCTGCTGGGAACCATGTTCTACTAGGAACCATGTTCTACTAGGAGCCACCTTCTGCTAGGAACCATGTTCTACTAGGAACCATGTTCTACTGGGAACCACCTTCTGCTAGGATCCATGTTCTACTGGGAACCTCTCTATTTAAAAAAGGAAACAAACTAGATCCAGATAACTACCGCCCCGTTTCTATCCTTTGTTCCATATCGAAGGTAATTGAGAGGCTGGTATATGAGCAGATAGACAACTACCTGACTGAACATAGACTACTGTACCAGTTCCAATCAGGTTTCAGAAAATCACACTCCACTGACACCTGTTTACTGTACCTGACCGATTATATAAAACGGGAGATGGACAAGGGGAACTACTGCGGGATGGTAATGTTGGACCTGCAAAAGGCGTTTGACACGGTCAACCACTCCATCCTACTAGAAAAATTGAGAGCGATAGGCTTTGATAGCAAGTCAGCCAAATGGGTCAAGTCCTACCTGGAGGGAAGAGAACAGGTGGTAGACATCAATGGCACCTTGTCCTCGTCCCTTCCAGTGACATGTGGGGTCCCCCAAGGAAGCATTTTGGGGCCTCAACTGTTTTTAATATATATTAATGACATGAAATCGGCATGCGATTGCAACCTGTTCCTGTTTGCTGACGACTCGGCACTCCTGGTCTCTGACAGGGATAAGTCTAAAGTGGAAAGTGTCCTGAGCAGTGAAATGAAAAAGATCTGCTCTTGGCTCAGTGACAATAAATTGTCTCTACATCTGGGAAAAACAGAGGCCATACTCTTTGGGTCAAACGCCAACCTAAAGAAATCCCAGGGTTTTAAAATTAGAGTAGGTGAAAACATTATTGAGGATAAAGAGGAGGTCACCTACCTGGGCTTTATTTTAAATAACAAACTTTCTAACGAAAAAATGGCACAAAAAGTTATTACTAAGGTCAATCAAAAAACCAAATTTGTATTTAGAATTTCCTCGTTCATAAATAGAAACGCTCTGAGGACCCTAGCTGGAGCCCTCATTCAATGTCACTTTGACTATGCTTGCACTTCATGGTACAGCAACATATCAAAACAAATGAAGACAAAGCTCCAGACCTCCCAAAACAAACTAGTGAGACTCCTGCACAACCTTCACTTTAGGACTCACCTAACGCCAGCCCACTTTAGCAGTCTGGGATGGCTTAGGGTTGAAGAAAGGGTACACCAGCTTAAAATGCTACTGGTTTTTAAAGTACTGAAAGAAACGGTCCCCAAGTACCTAGTAAATTATTTTAATAAAGTAGGAGATGTCCACAAACACGCCACAAGAGGAAGCCCCACGGACCTGGTCCCGCCGAGAGTCAGGACATGCATGGGGAAAGATGCATTTTTTTACTCGGCTACTGTAATGTGGAATGCCCTGCCAACATTCATAAAACTCCTGAACTCCCCTCTCAGATTTAAATCCGCCCTAAAAACATGGCTCAGCAGCAACTCAAATTGGTCTTAAAATGTTTTTTTATCTCTTTTATCATAACTTGGCTTTTATTTATTTGATCATGAGTTGCTTTTAAGGGTTTGCGGATTTTCTTTTAACATTAGTTAACTGTATGAGTTGTCAGGTTAGGTGTTTTTATACACATTTTTAGGATGTGTCCTGTCTAGTGTACATGTCCATTTGTGTTTCTGTGCCTTTTTATGTTCCATGTATGGACCACAATGGAAACAAGCCTTGGCTTTATTGTGTTTTATCCATTTTTGACCAGCATTGTTGACACTGTTATTGTCTTGTCTTTTAAAATGTTTTTGTCCTACGATTTGTGTCAAAATAAAAGTATTTCAATCAATTCAATCAATCAAAGCATGGTGGCTGTTGTTGTTGTAATGATGCTGTGTGAACACCAGATGGGGCTGGTTGCTGTTACTAAAACTCGACTGTGCCCATCATGTTGCTGCCCCTACTCGTGTGTTGTTGGCTGTGAATGTATAGCCAGCAGTGATGCCACAGATTACTTGTAAAAGTAATCTGATTACTGATTACTGATTACTCCTTTAAAAAGTAATCCAAGTTACTTTACTGATTACTTGATTATCAGAGTAACTTAGTTACTTTGAAAGTAACTAGGTTACGAAGTCGTCGTCGTTCCCCCAACAGTTTTTTTTAAACGCTTTATTGAAAGTGCATAAATTGTTTTTAACTTGTTTCTCTGCACATAACGTAAATTGTTAAACTAGTGCTTCAGCTTCTGTACCATCAAGTATGGTAAAGCAACAGTCTATGATGCAGCATTAGAGCAGCCAGCCAGTGGTTTTACAAAACCAGTGTATCACATCTAACAAATGCAGGCTGTAACTATTAAATTGTTTTTATAAATGTCTCTCTATAAACATACAATCAGTCTCCCTTTAACATTAATTAACTGTAAATCTGGCAAATAAGAGCTTTTGCTCTGCCACCATCAAATATACATTAATCAAAGGGGAAAGAAACAATCTCTCTCTTTTGCTGTTTGGCTGGCCTCCGAGTCCTCCTGTACCTAGTCGAAGCGTCGTAGTGTTGTGATTCCAGATGCTTTCAATGCAATTGGATGTGCTGTTTTTAGCGGTAGACAGTATTTTGTTTCCTCCGCATATGAATGTTTTTTTCACCCGGCTTAGCTGACACAAACGTGAAGAAATGGGGGACCCTGATGTAAACAAGACGAAAGTCTTTCTCTGGTCTGCATCCCCTTAACAATTGTGTGTATTGAGCTGTACTGTATTGTACCCATTCTGCAATCTGTTAATAAAGTTTTCAATCAATCAATCAATCAAGTAGTGACTGAGGCTACGTTTAGACAAGCGTTTTGGGGTGGAATTCTCCGTGCTGCAGACGAGGCTGTAACGACGGAGCCCTGCTGTCACACGATTGGCGCATATGTCACATGACGTGCTGTGAAGACCCGCCCTACTCTGCCTCTGATTCGCAGACTGTGGATGGGGAATGTGATTGGACCAAAGCAGAGTCACTCACAGACAGAGGGTCCAGTCACGCCGCGGGACACATTGTGTATTTAACCCTTTCACTGCCACACGATGTCACTCCCAAATAAGAAAAACAGCTCAAAATGTATTTTTGACTGTCGAAAACGAAATAAAGTACTGCATTCCTCCTGCATTATGAATTTATGATGAGATAGTAACGAAATAGTAACGCACAGCCACTTGGACAAGTAACTGCAATCAGATGACTGGCTTTTAAAGATTAACGCGTTAGATTACTATTTTCGGGGGAAAGTAATCAGATTACAATAACGCGTTACTTAGTAACGCGTTACTGGCATCACTGATAGCCAGAGACTTAACGAGTCACTCTCACTTCCTGTCATGTGACCCACACAATGTGTGCCGTTGGCTCCGCTCGCCCTAATAAGAGATGTAGAGGTTTTGGCTGAATCTGGCAATTTAATAAAAAACGTTTAGGCTACTGCTATGCCTGTTCCATGACTGGACAGATGTACCTACAGATAAAGGTAATAGTTGTTCCATGACTGGACAGATGTACCTACATATAGAGGTAATAGTTGTTCCATGACTGGACAGATGTACCTACAGATAGAGGTAATAGTTGTTCCATGACTGGACAGATGTACCTACAGATAGAGGTAATAGTTGTTCCATGACTGGACAGATGTACCTACAGATAGAGGTAATAGTTGTTCCATCTCTGGACAGATGTACCTACAGATAGAGGTAATAGTTGTTCCATCTCTGGACAGATGTACCTACAGATAGAGGTAATAGTTGTTCCATGACTGGACAGATGTACCTACAGATAGAGGTAATAGTTGTTCCATGACTGGACAGATGTACCTACAGATAGAGGTAATAGTTGTTCCATGACTGGACAGATGTACCTACAGATAGAGGTAATAGTTGTTCCATCTCTGGACAGATGTACCTACAGATAGAGGTAATAGTTGTTCCATCTCTGGACAGATGTACCTACAGATAGAGGTAATAGTTGTTCCATGACTGGACAGATGTACCTACAGATAGAGGTAATAGTTGTTCCATCTCTGGACAGATGTACCTACAGATAGAGGTAATAGTTGTTCCATCTCTGGACAGATGTACCTACAGATAGAGGTAATAGTTGGTCTGGACAGTTGCCCTCATCTGTCCATCCCTCGCTCTTCCTCCTTTCTCTCTCTCTTTCTCTCTCTCTCTCCCTCCCTCTCTCTCTGTCTCTCTCTCCCTCTGTCTCTCTTTATCTCTCTCTGTCTCTGTCTGTCTCTGTCTGTCTTTATTTCTCTCCCTCTCTCTCTCCCTCTCTCTCTCTTTATCTCTCTCTGTCTCTTTATCTCTCTCTCTATCTCTCTCTGTCTCTCTCTCCCTCTCTATGTCTGTCTGTCTGTCTCTCTCTCTCTCTCTCTCTCTCTCTCTCTCTCTCTCTCTCTCTCTCTCTCTCTCTCTCTCTCTCTCTCTCTCTCTCTCTCTCTGCAGGATCAAAGCCACAGGAGGAGCCTACAGTACATGTGTTCCTCCTAAAGCAGGGCTTATATCTCAGAGTAGGAACTATCATCTGAACATCTGAACTCTATATCTCAGAGTAATAGTTGGTCTGGACAGTTGCCCTCATCTGTCCATCCCTCGCTCTTCCTCTTTTCTCTCTCTCTCTCTTTATCTCTCTCTCTCTCCCTCCCTCTCTCTCTCCCTCTGTCTCTGTCTCTCTTTATCTCTCTCTCTGTCTCTGTCTCTGTCTGTCTTTATCTATCTCTCCCTCTCTCTCTTTCTCTCTCTTTCTCTCTCTCTCTGTCTCGCTTTATCTCTCTCTCTCTCTCTCTCTCTCTCTCTCTCTCTCTCTCTCTCTCTCTCTCTCTCTCTCTCTCTCTCTCTCTGTCTCTCTCTCTCAATTCAATTCAATTCAATTCAAATGGCTTTATTGGCATGACGCAACTTGTACATGTTGCCAAAGCAAATGATTAATAACATAAACATGGATTACAAAACAGATATTAATGTCATAGTACATACAAAAATTATCATCATAAAATAAAACATAAAATATTACGGCATAAACATGTCAGGTGACTGTCACTCACTGTCCCTCAGTCTATGGCAGGCAGCAACATAGGCTGCTGCTAGCTCACAGCTTGTTGAGTCCTCCCCTAGTAGGACTGGTAGTTTTCCTGTATCTGGTAGTGCAAGAAAACCTTTTGTTATTAATTCAATTTTTTTTAAATGCGTTTCTCTAATATATTTATATTTTCACATTTGGTGAGGAAGTGCAACTCAGTTTCAGGCTCACTGAGGATGCAATGACAGCACAGCCTTTGCTCTGCGGGAAGCCAGGTTTTCCTGTGCCTTCCCTTTTCAACAGCGAGGCTGTTCTCACTCAGTCTGTATTTTGTCAAGATTCTTTTTAGTTGTTGATCAGTCACCATGCTCAAATAATCTGCTATGGTGTACTGTCGATTTAGAGCCAGATAGCACTGCATTTTGCTCTGTGCTTTTGTTTGTGTTTTCCAATAGGTGATGTAGTTTTGTTTTAGCTGTGTAGTAATTAGATTTATTCTGATTGGTGATGTGTTCTGTTCCTGAGGTGTGTTAAGAGAGCAGGTTTGTGGACTCAGCCTCAGGACCAGCTGGGTAAGGGGGTTCCTGATGCTCCTCAGCTCTTGTCACTGCAGGGCTTGATAATGGCACGAGAGGGGGTCACTTTGTTTTAGGTGTGTCCAAAAGTTAATTGCTCTTTATTTGTATTTTTAGTATTAGTGGGTAATGGCCTAATTCTGCCCTGCATGCATTGTTTGTAGATTTCCTCTGGACATGTAGGAGAATCTTACAGAACTCTGCATGCAGGGTCTCAATGGGGTGTTTGTCCCATTGGGTAAAGTCTCTGAGGTAAATGCTATAAAAAGGATATGAACCGATTAAAAAAACATTCCGTTTCGACAATGTTGACTGCAAACAAGTCATAAGCGACGGGCAGATTAGACACATAGCCATAATTTAAAACATAGATTATGCGTTGAGAGGGGGCGGAGCTAGGCAATCATGGAGTAGACGTGTTTCACGTGAGCTCCCTTCTATCGTGCGAAATATACTTTCTCCCCATTAGTCTTTATTTAATTTTTATTTGTTATTTGTCTGCTTGTTGAGTCGTCGAGTTTCAACTACTGTCGTCGACTTTTTTCAACTTTCTGCGATGTCGGTGGTGGAGACCAGATCCATGAGCGCCCCAGCCGGCAAACTGCCACCGGGCCTAACCTCGCCGTCGCCCGGTATCAGTGAGATAAGCGAAGCTGTACTCTCGGTCATGACCAAACTCCATGCAGACTTTGAGACACGCTTCGCTGAAACACAAAGAAAAGTGCAGGCGGAATTTTTTGATAACCTTCATCGAGAGATGTCAGAGGAAATTAGGTTGGCGGTCGACCCGTTGAAAGACAAGATGGAGTCGCTGCACGTTGTCTCCTCGGCTAATGCTAACGAACTAGCTACGCTAACGACAGAGGTCTCACTACAAGGCGAGAGGATGGCGGGTCTGGAGACCTCCCTGCTGGCTAGGCAGGCTGAAGTTGCCAAACTACAGTCGGTAATTGTGGAAATGCAGTCCCGGGAGAGACGCTACAACATCAGGATTGTTGGTGTACCGGAGGGCAACGAGGGAGGCCGTCTCTCGGAGACCATGCCGGAATTGCTGCAGGAAATACTGGGGAAAGATGTCCTCCCCAGCCCTCCCGTATGTGAATCGGCCTACAGAGCGGGCAAGACCAGTCCTGGAGTGAACAAAGAGCCGAGGCCCATCATTGTCAAGCTGAACAGGCTTCAGCAGAGGGAGCTCATCATGCGGTCGGCCCGTGCCAGAAGGGGTAAACTAAGTCTTGGCGATCACAAAGTGGCCATTTTCGAAGACTTTACGCCGGAGGTTCAAGCACAGAGAGGCGAATACAAAGTGGTCATGTCCAGGCTATGGAAACTAGGCCTGAGGCCTATGCTATTCGCTCCCACGAAATTATCTGTGCTGGGTAAGGACGATGATCGGCGTTCATTTTGGTCGTTGGCTAAAGCGAAGGAATATCTCGGGGGGATAGCCGAGACTGTAGCTTGATATCTATGTCGGGTGAGTGACTTGGCGATGTGGGCCTGAATACATTGATGGGGCGGACTACTCACAAATGCTTGTTGTCATGCCCAGACATGCTAACTGTCCACTGCCCATCCAAACTAGCGGGGCATCCCAATGACTTCAGTTACTTGCTAATGCTGACCTCATGGTCGTACGTGTGTGTCGCCTCTATGAAAGCTAGCGAGCTAGCTGAACAATGTACAAAACAGATTCTAGCGTGCTAGCCGGATTCATCACTAGCTTACGCGCTAGCCTCGGGCTAGCTAGCAGGCTGTGTCTATCGCCCGCGCCGAGACATTCGAGACCCGTTAATGTTTACGTATTTTGGTTGTTGTTGCTGTTTAAGTGACATCGGTTTGCACAATTCAACGGTGATCGGGTCCTTAACTAACTTCTTGTATGCTTTTATTTTTATATCCAGGCTGTTTTGAGCTTTGGGCTCCAGTAGTAGAAGGTCGGTTGAATATATATATACAATATATGATAACAGGTTGTGTCAGGTATAGCTTATTACTATCCCCGGGTTAATGAAGGTGTTTAATTCTATTCTTACATAGGTTATGTCATTCCAGCCGTTGTGCCTGATCAGAGGGGCTGTTACATGCGTGCACTTTGACCATAACCCTTTTTTCCCTTTCTTCTTATTGTCACTGTTTAAATGACATCTGTTTGCGCAATTTAACTGTGATCCGATCCTGCCTTAGACTATCTGCTAGTATGCTTTAATTTAATTTTGTTTTGAATTTTCCTTTATCCATTTATGCTATAACATTGCGACATTAATACGCAGACTCGGAAGTAGATGGTTACAGGGTTGATGTTGAGTTATTATATAATAATGGCTATTTTTTCCATTATAGTTGTCTCATGTTAGGGCCAAGGCTCACGGTGGTTTTCGACCGATATCTTTATTGAATTACATTTTTATTTTTATTTGTGTTTATTGGACTAGTGGGGGTTTAATCAGGGGTTTATCTAGAGGGGGGTCGGAGTGGAGAGCGTCTTATTGGATCCATGACTCCAGTGGGAAATGATAGGAAGATGACCATCCTTAGTGGATGGGGCATAGGGAGGGGATTGGAGAGTGGGTATAGGAGGGTTAATAATAGGACGGGTGGGTTAGGGTTTAGAGTAGAAGGAGGGGGGGTTGTAACTGGGGTGGTATTTTTCTGTGTTTTATGTACTGTTGTCTTATATGTGTGTAATTGTTCCTTCTCTGAACTCCTGGGATTGACCGTCTGGGCCCGCCTGGATCAGCGCCTCTGTACTCAGCCTGGCTGCACTGGTATGTTCTCTACGCATTTAGACAGACTTGACCATGGCTAAATTGAATATTTTAATTTGGAACGCAGGGGGTCTTAACGCCCCACACAAGCGTGCCAGTGTCCTTTGGTTATTGAAGAGAAGAAATATTGACATTGCTCTCCTTAGTGAGACGCATTTATTGGTGGGTGATGTGTCAAGACTAGCAAATCGACAATATCACGTTATCTCCTCATCCTCAGCCGATGATAAGACGAAAGGAGTTGTCATAGTTACAAGACGTAACCTTGATATCAAAGTCCTGGATGTGTGGTCGGACACGGAGGGAAGGATTACTATAGCAAAAGTTGAGTTCTCTCATAGGAAGATGGCAATAATAGCATTGTATGCCCCTAACACATTTGATTCAGCGTTCTATAATACAATCACGAAGAATATGTTGGAACTTACTGGATACGCTCTCATTGTGGGTGGCGATTTTAATGCGTGCTGGGATGCGGAGATGGATAGGTCCGGGTCCTCTGAAACAAGCGACCAAAAACGGTCCTCTAAGGCCCTCAGGATGTGGGCCCAGGACACGGGGCTCGCAGACCTATGGCGCTTATCCAATCCCACCCTCAAGGATTACTCTCACCTGTCAGCCAGACACAAAACCTTCTCTCGAATAGACTATGCATTCGCGTCCCCTAATATGTTTGATAGTTTCGACGTCTCATTGGTTCCCCTGGCTCTCTCGGACCACAAGGGGATTTTCCTTGTGGCAACCTTTGGCAGGCTCTCCACGAGAGCTCCCAGGTGGCGTTTTAACTCAACCTTATTAAAGAACGATGATTTCTGTTGGCACGGTCATAGGACAAGGCAAAATTACTACTTTCACGGCTCCAGGCCTAGCCATCTATTGGCAATGAAAATACGCTCGAATGATCATTTCTCGGATATCCCCTCGATCAAGACGCGACAGGGTACAGTCACTACTGATTCGAAAAAGATCAACGACAGTTTTACTCACAGTTATATAGCTCAGAGGTTAATCTCGACGACTCTAAATTTGAATCGTCCACAGTTCTGTCTTTGGATGCCATGAAGGCGTTTGACAGACTAGAATGGTCATACCTGTGGAAGGTACTTGAGGTCATGGGTCTTGGAAAGAATTTTATTCATATGATTAAAGTCCTGTATGCCTCGCCGTCGGCAATGATACTGACAGGCAAAAACTGTTCCACACTTTTCCCAGTGTCCAGATCTTCTAGACAGGGTTGTCCTCTGAGCCCAGGACTATTCGCGCTTTCCCTCGAACCATTGGCCCAATTTATTAGGCAATCGGAGGACATCGTCCCCATAATGATCAATAATACACCACACAAAATTGCTCTCTATGCGGATGACCTACTGATTTTTATGGATGACCCTTCCCGGTCGGCCACAAAATTATTGGGAATAATCGACGACTTTGGTAAATTGTCAGGCTTTAAGATTAACAGATGGTCGTCCCTTCCTAACTCCTTACAAGCCCGAGCTTCCATAATCAAAATGAACGTCCTGCCTAGGATACATTTTGTTAGCTCAATGCTCCCCCTGCCCCCTCCAATAGACCACTGGCGCAAGGTACAATCGATGGTATCTAAGTTTATCTGGAATAACAAACGCCAGAGAATCAAAAGAGCTACTACTCAACGTAGGAAACAAGATGGGGGCCTCGCAATCCCTGATTTTAAGCTTTATTTCTGGTCCTTTTCACTGAGACCTCTGATGTGGCTAGACCCTGTAGATGCTGTATCTTGGTGCTCCTTAGAAGCGGCTGCGGTCTCACCGCTAAGATTGCAGGATGTGGTGTACTCCACTGTCCCTATTTCGAAATGCCAACTGAGGTATAGACCGATCATAACTCACGTGATCCAGACGTGGCGTAATGTACAGAAGTCGTGTGGGGTTAAATGACCATGGCACCTGGACTCTCCAATTTTTAATAACCAGCAATTACTTGTTGGGCACAAGCCGGTTAATATTCCTCAATGGCAAAGGAGGGGGGTTCATACTCTGGAGGATATTTATGATAAGAACGGCCTCCGTGCGTTTCAGGACTTAAGAGAATTTTATGATCTTCCCGGCGAGTCCTTCTTTCTTTACCTTCAACTAAGGTCAGCGCTGAGGGCGCATGGCGTGCCGTGGGCTCAAGCTTTGCAACCACACCCCTTCCTCAGGCTCATAGTGGACAGGACGACCTCCAGAGGGTTTGTCTCAGACTTTTATACGCTCTTAATTCAGTCCACGTATAAAAATGTATCATTGGATACAATCTGGCGTGTGGATATCCCGGAGTTGGACCCAGAGTTTGACTGGGATGATGTTTGGGCAAATGTGGCATTGTCTTCCTGCAACCCCAATCACCAGCAAATACATTTGAATTATATTCATAGGACCTATCTTACACCTAGGAAGCTATTTGCTATGGGACTGATAACCGACTCTCGGTGCACTTTGTGCTCTAAAAAGGCCACTGGCACTTATATGCATATGTATTGGGATTGCCCACCAGTGGCCCGCTTCTGGAGGTCAATAGCGACAAACTTTCAGATCTGTGTGGCTTAACTATCCCATTCACAGCTGTTACGCTACTCCTGAACGATATAACAACACTACCCGCATCTGTACAACTGAAAAGGGTTGTCCTAGCAGGCGTCACAGCGGCGAAGAAGCTAATAGCAATGAGATGGAAGGAGCCTGAGAAGCTCACAGTGATTAACTGGTCCCTAACACTGTTGGATGTGATTTATCTTGAGATATCCACGGCGCGGGTGATTGGGGTGGGGCAGGCTGGGATTGACCTATGGTTCGCAGCAGCTGAGAAGGTCAGGACCGCCGTGTGCGGCTGAGCGGGGTTGGGGTGCTTGTTCGGGGGAGTCCGGCGGTCTCGTGGGAGGGGGAGGAGGAAATGTCTTGTCTGTCTTGTCTTTTGTGATGTCTTGAATTTAACTAGGGATTTTATTGGGGGGCAGCTATTTAGCTAGTTCTTCGCTATTTGGTCATCTATTAGATAGTACCCCTGGAATTTTGAATTTAAAAATTTAAAAAGGTTGAACTCTGTTTTCTTTTCTTTTTGTCTTATTGTTATATTCTGTATTATTATTGTTTTTGTTATTTTCCTGTGAAGTTCTGTGTATTGTGATTGTGATTAATGTGTTGTCTTGTTTCATGTAAGTAATAATTAAAAAAAAATTATCAAAAAAAAACATAGATTATGCGTTTTTAACGCTAACATTGAAGTGGGTGGCGGCATTCAAGGGGGTAAAAAGGAAAACACGGCCAGCATAGAAAGTGTTAATATAGATATTGAAGAGTGCCGGGCTGAGGTTGCAGCCCTGACGAACGCCTCGCCCTTGGGTAAAGAATTCTGTTCTTTTTTTGCCAATTTTTATGCTGCCCTTATTACCAGAATACATTGATTTAATAATATCATATGTTTTACCCCCTACACCACTCTCTATAACTTTATAGAACAGTCTTGTATGCCAAATAGAGTCAAAAGCCTTTTGGAAGTCAATAAAACAGGCATATATTTTGGTTTTATTTTGGTTTATATGTTTATCAATTAGGGTATGTAGGGTGTAAATATGATCGGTTGTGCTGTGTTTTGGTATAAATCCAATTTGGCTTTTACTCAAGACATTGTGCTTGGTAAGGACGTTTAAAAGTCTGGTATTCATAATACTACAGAAAACCTTCCCCAGATTACTCGCACAGATGCCTATGTAATTATTAGGGTCAAATTTGTCTCAGCTTTTATAGATTGGGGTTATGAGTCCGTGATTCCAGATGTCAGGAAAATATCCTACACTCAGGACCAAATTGAATAGTTTTAATATAGCCAATTGGAATTTCTTGTTCATATTTTTCATCATCTCATTCAAGATGCCATCAGGTCCACAAACCTTTTTAGATTTAAGAGTTTGTAGTTTCTTAAGCAGTTCCTGCTCAATAATTGGGGAGTCTAATGGATTTATGGCGAGCTCCAATTTAGTCGATTTATCAAGAATTTGAGATTGTTCTGTGTTTCCATCAATTTGAACAGTGTGGTATAGTGTTTTAAAATGGGTTGTCCATATATCACTGTTCTGTATAGCCAATTCCTGGTTTTGCGGTTTGTTTATGTGTTTCCAATGTTGCCAAAAGTTGTTTGTATTGATTGCCTCCTCAATTAGTGTCAGTTGCTGTTTGTCATATTGTTGTTTTTTTATTCTGAGTGTACGTGTGTAGAGTTTTAGGGTCTCACAGTAGAGAAAGCGTACATCAGCATTATTGGGGTCTCTGTGTTTTTGATTTGATAGCATTCTAAGTTTTTTCCTAATGATTATTACAATCTGTATCAAACCAGCTGTTATTTGTTGCAGTTTTTGGTTTGTTTGTAGTAAATTTCAGTTGTGCCTCCTTTGCTGTTTGTCTGAATATATTGTTAATATTGTTTACTGCTAGATTGAGGCTTTCTTTACTGTAAGAGTATGTGGAATCCAGAAAGTTATCTAAAAGTGTTTGGATTCTTGGGATATGAATTGCTTTCTGGTATTGTTCTGCACTGTTTTGGTCCCATCTGTATGCATTTCTGATATTGTACAGCTTACTGTTTTGTGTTTGTGCCATTGTTGTGTCTGATCTTTTAATAAACAGGGTAATTTGGCTGTGATCAGAGGGGTTAGTGGTTTCACAGTGAATGAGCTGAGAGAGGAAGGGTCAAGGTCTGTGATCATATAATCTACAGTACTGTGGCCAAGAGGTGAGCAGTAGGTGAATCTACCTAGGCTGTCCCCCCGAACTCTACCGTTGACAAAGTACAGACTGAGGCTCTGACAGAGCTGCAGGAGGTCTCGTCCACTCCTGTTGATGACCTGGTCACTATTGCTCCTGTGGGGGAGAGTGAAAGTGTGAGAGACATTTTCATTTGAGATATAAATGTCTCCTTGTGGATCTGTGAGGTCAGCAAGTGTTCCTGTGCATGCGTTGGTGTCCCCACAGATGAGCACATTTCCCTGGGCCTGGTAATGGCATGTCTCTGTCTCAAGGGTAGGGAAAATGTCCTCTGAGAAGTAGGGGGATTCGGAGGGGGGGATATATATTGCACAAATAAACAGATCCTTTTCTGTTAATAGGAGCTGTAACTGAGGGGTACAATTCCCTGACTGTATTGAGAGTATGGTATCATTAAACCACTACTTAGTTATGTACTTTAATTACTGGCCATACAGTACACGGTATATATGGTGAACACCCACACAAGAATACGGCTTAACAAAGAAAGTTATATTTAGAAGTATTTATTATCAGAGCAGCAACAATAGGTTACAATATTGAGAATTATGAATTGCGCTTATATGGCGAAGAACACTTAAGTAGGTCAAGAGCGTAAGTCCATGAGCATATTAAGATGGGTATAATTGACACCACCTGTAGCATAAGAATTACATAAGGCACACTCGTAGTCAGCTGGAGATACTAAGGGGGTTCCCTCCGGTTGTAAGCCAGCAGGGGAGAGGAATGGTCGGGAGCAAAGTCTGGATCAACGAGGAATAAAGAGACTCCAGATACAGGAGACAGTGCAATAATCCTTTGGTCCGTAGACAAAGCAACAGCTATACTCCGGTATGCAAAACAGCATGGATGAAAGCTAGCCAGCCTCTGTGGGTCCTAGAGGCGGGCTCGACGGTGCTCCTCACAGGGTAGATCCCACACAGCAGTGGGGTAGACGGTTCTCTGCTCCAGCAGCCACAGTACCAAAGCAATATAATCCAGCCGGAAAAGGCTCTGCATTCGTCGGTGTAGGTTCTCCGGTGTACATATCCAACGGTTCTCGTCTAGGACTCCTCGGATGGCGGCACGAGTTTAGGCCGCCCAGCCTGGATAAGTGCACTAGCTCGGTACGACAAACCGGTGGTAATGCTGGTCACTGTAGAACGGTAGCCGCACGATACACTATAAATAATAGACTATTACTTTACAATAGAATAAGTCGAACTCGACGATACAGCGTTAAACTCTGACACTTTAGCTATCAATTCGCACGCGGTTCTCAAGGCTCTATTTAGGGGCAAAAGGGGCCCACTTCACGGCACGTTGTATCGTGGTGAAGGCTTCAACGTTTTGGTCTAAGCAGGTTTTAGGCTAAGTGCTTCTGTATCCACCTGCGACGTATTTATACGTAAGGTGAATAATCTAGTGCCAACCTCAGTTCTGTCTCGTATTACTGCGCAAACCTGGACATGTTGAGACATGTCTTTAGCGGTAGCTTTGAACTTGCCATTGGGGGGTATGGCCGTTGGCGCCTAGGGGTCGCTGTCCAATAGGAGAACGAATATTATGGTCTGGCCTGTACCTAGGTAAAGGGATATTCCGTGTATATATACAAAGAATATACAAGGGATATCAGACGATATACAAATATTATACAATATATCTCAAGTAATAAATATATATATTCGGTTTAATCTGACCCTTTGTAACAGCCGCCTCCTAATTAGTCCGCACCTAATTAGATAAGCAGAGACAGATTAACCGTCTTGTCCACTACTCAATGTCCGTTGTGAGGAGTCGGGCAATTCACAAAGTCAGTGGGTCATGGTCGTCAGCAAGGGAGTCAGGTAGCATTGGCAACTCTATCAGCCTCGCCACGGGTCGGGTGTATGTCCGTCCCTGGACGAGCACTTCTGCCGCTCTGACCTTTCCGTCGGCACCAGTGATCACTTTGCTTACGCGGCCGGCCGGCCACATAGCTCGGGGTAGTGACTGGTCTATAATCATGACGACTGTGCCCTCCGTCAAATTGTCTCTTTCTTTTACCCATTTCTGGCGGGTCTGTAGAGACAGTAGATAGTGGAGGAGGAAACTGTTCCAAAACTTGTCAGCCAATACTTGACTGTACCTCCACATTCTTCGGCCGTTCGCTTCCTCAGGTCTGTACACTGTCTGTGGGAGCGCGGGGTCCAGCCGCCCCATCAAGAGAGTGTTGGGGGTGACTGGGTCGACATCTGCTACATCACTTGAGACGTAACCGAGGGGCTTTGAGTTCAATACTCCCTCGATCTCTGTGAGGACTGTCGTGAGGACTTCTTCCGCCACGGTCTGGGCCCCAAGCACGGCGTACAGGGCTGTCTTTATTGAACGTACTTCTCGTTCCCAGGTTCCCCCGAAGTGAGGGGCGTTCGGGGGGTTAAACTGGAAATCAATCTGAGAGGGAGCGAGGTGGGTCTTAAGTTCTGGGCCCATAGCTTGGAAGCTCTCTCTCAGCTCTCTTTCTCCGCCTTTGAAGTTTGTCCCGTGATCAGACAATAATATAGACGGTTTTCCTTTCCGCGCTGTGAATCTCCGGAAGGCCATAAGGAATGAGTCCGTACTCATGGTTGGAAGGAGTTCTATGTGTATCGCTCGGGTGGTCATGCATTTGAATACAATACCCCACCTCTTCTCCGTCCCTCTTCCTTTCTTCACATACAGCGGGCCGAAGCAGTCCATACCGGTGGAGTGAAAGGGCTTGTCGCCGAGTCGGAGGCGACAGGGGGGTAGGTCAGCCATCCTGGGTATACTGGGCTGTGCTCGCCACTTGCGACAGTCTAGACAGGTCCGCTGGAAGCGTCGTACTGCTTCTCTTCCTTGCAGTATCCAATAGCGACGTCTGATCTCAGCGAAGACTCTCTGCCCCAGCGTGGTGCACGTCCTCGTCGTATTTCTTTATGATGAGCTCTGTGACCTTGTGTCGGCTGTTGAGGACTATAGGGAACTTGACGTCATCTGTTAAGTCCGGGGCCCTTCTCAGACGACCACCCACTCTGATGAGATCATGGGCGTCGCGCTCAGGGGCCAAGTGGAGCAGTCTGCTGTCTGACGGGACTGGCTTTGATCCCTGCAGACAGTCTAGCTCGTCGGGGAACGAGTCTCTTTGGGCTCGCTGTAGCAGAAGGAGTTCTGCTTCTTCGTAATTAGCTGCATTAATGTCAGTAGTGGAGCGAACCTCAGGGTGGTGCCACAGGAATGTCTTTAACTGTGCACTCTCAAGGGTGGGGCAGTCGTCTATGTTGGGGTCTGTGGGGACTGGTGTGTGCGTCAACCCACAGAACATAGATTTCTTCATCTCTGCCTCCTCTTGACTAGCCTCCCGTGGGGTGGGGTTAGGCCACTCTTCTTCCGGGAGCTTGAGGAACTCGGGACGTCACTGTAGATATTGTGACGTGTGAGGTCATCCAGGGACATTCCCCGTGTGATGACGTCTGCTGCGTTCTGTTTTGTGTCCACGTACCTCCAGCATGCTGATTCTGTTAAATCTTGGATCTCTGTGATTCCGACTCCCACGAAGACCTTGTATCTACACGAATCGGACTGGATCCATGTGAGTACGGTCATGGAGTCTGACCACAGGATTGTTCTTTGCACCGGGATGGTGAGTTCACGTTGGATTAACGTGGCGAGTTGCGCTCCTACTAGGGCTGCGCAGAGCTCTAGACGCGGGATCGATTGTTGCTTGCGGGGGGCTATCCTTGAACGAGCCAGGATGAAGGCGGTATGTATTTCTCCTCCCTCCTCTCGGGCCCGCAAGTAGGCCACCGAACCGTAGGCTACTTCGGAGGCGTCGCTGAAGATGTGCAGGTCCATCTGGCACGTCTCCAGCCGCACTGTGGGTGGGAAGTAGCTGCGGCGTATGTTGACACCTGGGAGCGAGTTGAGTTCTGTTTCCCACTCTCTCCATGTGGAAGCAAGGTGGTCGGGTATGGGGTCGTCCCAGCCCTGGTCCTTGTCCCACAGCTCTCGCACAATCATTTTTGCCCTGGTGGTGTAAGGTAGAATACATCCCAACGGGTCATATTGTCTGGCGAGTGTTCTGTATACACTCCGTCTGGTGGTCGGTAGTGAAATCGACCTTGAAATCCTGCTCCTTGGTCAGGGGTGTGTGTCTATAATGGAGCGAGTCTGTTTTGAAGCGCCAGACTAGTCCTAATGTCATTTCTTGGGCTTCACCTGGGATGGTCGCCATCCAGGTCTCGCTGCTTGCTGCCTTGTCCTCTGGGGAGAGGCTGCGCAGTACTTGAGGGTCGCTGCTGGCCCACTGCCGGAGATCAAAGCCGCCTTTGATCAGGGAGGCGCGGAGCTTGAGTAGGAGGGCCTCGGCCTCTTCTGGCGTCGAGACGCTTTGCAGACAGTTGTCCACGTAGAAACTCTTCTCTACACTTTGTCGGACCTCCTCGTCAGCTGCTGGGTCCTCTGCGACATGTTTTTGCAGTGCGAACGTAGCACAGCATGGGCTGCATGTGGTTCCGAAAGGGAGGACTTCCCATTGATAGATGGATGGTTGCTCATCCCCGATCCTCTCTCTCCATAAGAACCGCAGCAGGGGCTTGTCCTCTTCCACTAGTCGCACCTGCAGGAACATCCCTTTGATGTCGCCGCTGATGGCCACCTTGTTCTGGCGGAAACGTAGCAACACGCCTAGTAGAGAGGGGCCGAGTGTTGGGCCGGGCAAGAGTTCTTTATTCAGATTTTGTAATCCGATCTGGTAGCTGCAGTTAAACACAATACGATCCTTGCCGTTGTGGTGGACCTTGTGGTGGGGCACGTACCATGATTCGGTCGTCTGATCGGCCTCTTGAATGTCAATTTTCTTTATGTGTCCCGCTGTGATTAGCTTGTCAATCTCAGCGCGGTACACAGTGGCTTGAGCGGGGTCTCTGGCTAGGCGCCGCTCGGTGTTCAGTAGATATCGCTCCGTCGCTTCTTTTGAGGCGTGGAAGGTGGGCATACCCTCTCGCCTCAAGAGTGGAGTTGCGTATCTCATCACTCCATTGACCTCGACTCTCTTTGTCCCCTGCTCGAGGAGGGCTATGGCATAAATGTCTTCCTTGGAACGAATGTGTTTCTTTTCGTTCTTAAAGGGCATTGTCTCTAGTGTCCATAGCCTCTCGACGTGCTGTAAGAGGGTGGTGTCTTCTTCTGTCACTCTGGAGTGGAGGCAGCGAGTGGCTGCTGGTCGGTTGGGAGACCTGGAGAGGGGGCCTTGTAGTGTCCATCCTAGGCGGGTCTCGACTGCTGCTGGACAGCCTCTGGGCCCAATGTGGACCCGGTCCGTTGGGACGATGAGGTGTGCGTGGTCGGATCCTATGAGCAGGGTCGGGGTGGCGCCGTCGATGAGCGGTATAGGTAGTTGACGCAGGTGCACGTATTTTTCCATCGGCTTGGAGATGGGGTAGGTGTACCGCGACAGGCCTATGTCTTGGCTGGTGAAAGCGTTAGTGATCCTATACCGCCTCTCTGGCTGCCCGCTTGCTGCGATAGTGAAGGAGACGTTCTCACCCTTTATTGTCTTCAGGTCTCTTCTTATAGTACGAATTGTCATAGTTTCTTCGCTCCCCCGCAGACCCAGCTGGGCTGCAGCGGATGCGAGGAGGAGAGTCTTTTCTGACCCGTCGTCAAGGACGGCGTAAGTGTCCATGACCTTGTCCTCGTAGCTTAATGTCACTCGGACCACCTTCAAGAGCACTCGGGAGCTCCTGCTGCTGGCGGGGTCAATATACATGACGCTTGCTCTGGTGCTGCTTGGGGGTGCGGGTTTCTTCCTGTTGCTGTCATGCAAGACGTCCAAGTGGGCGCCGTCACACCGGCTGCACCTCTTCTTCAAGCGGCACTCGGCTGCCATATGGCTGCGCGCACAGCGGTAACAGCGGCGGTTGGACTTTATCCATTGACTCACCTCGTCGGCGGTTATCTTCTTGAAAGTGTCACATTGTGACAGCCAATGTTCTTTCTCGCAGTACTGGCATACAATCTTCCACTTCTCTTTTGTCGAGGGGGTGTTGTGGTTCTTGTTCCGCGGTACTGATTCGGCTTGGTGCATGACGGTCACCAGCCTGCGGTTATCGTTGGATCTCCGAGGTCCATCTCTGGGGCTTTGTCCACTCCGCACGAACGTATCCAGTCGTAGGCTGCTGACTTCTCTCGCGAGGAAGTCGGCCAGGTCTAGGAGGGATGGCTCGGGACCGTCGGGATCACGGTGGTCTCTTTGCCGCCTGAAGCGCTCTTGTCGGGCTGGAGGAAGCTTCTCTAATATCCTTTCTACATTAGAGTTAGCGTACAGTTCGTGTCTACCCTTTTGGGCCCCCAGCATCCCTACCAGGGATTGTACCTTGATAGAGAGGTCATCCAATGAGCGATTGTCTGTGGCTGGGGGGAGACGGTCAATATTCCTTATCTCTTGTATCACGTAGTCCCATATGCGTCCATAACGCTGGTCGAGGGCTACTAGAGCCGCGGTGTATGGGGTACTTGAGTTGGAATATGCCAGCGCTATATTATGCGCTCTGGGCACCTTGAGGTGCTTGAGGAGGATAGCGTATTTGTACGACTCATCAGGGACGTCGGACATCATAGTCTCTAAGCACATCCGTAATTCCGTGTACTGTGCTCTGTCCTCGTGGGTAAAATCCGGGAACGTCGGTGTGCCAAGGTACGATGCCATGGATGGCTGGCACATCGGTGAGCGTTGGGGGAGAGGCCTCCTGGGCGAGTCTCCCCATACGTGTCGTCGTGGGCTGGTACTTGGTGGGTACCAAAGCCCGGGTACCCAGGTGCTGTTCCTCGGGGCTGGCTGTGCGTCAAACTCACACCTGAGTTGAGTCGGGGGTCTGTAGCGCAGGGCCTCGGGGGTAAAGTCTGGGCTGTACTAAACCTCCTGGTCCTGTGGAGTACGATGCTGCTGGTGGGCTTGACCTTCCTCCTCTTCCTCTTCCTCTGCTAGGTCTTCTAGATCTTGAAGTCGTCTATTCAGTCTCTCGGCGGCATAGGCCGGTTCTTCCCGGTTGCTGGGTCTCGCATGGACCGGTCGGGGAGGGGGTTCGGAGACGTGGATAGGCTCTTTCTGTTGGCCGGGCTCCGGGTCGCTTGGTCGGGTAGGGGAAGGTGCCCTAGACCCTTGTCTTGATGATGCCCTGGAGCTCCGTGCGGAGAGAGGGGGTGTCGTCCTGGCAATCAATTGCTCCATTATCTGCGCTTGTAGTCGGTCGCGCTCTGCTTCGCGCTTGATGTGAGCGAGGTCGCGCTCTGCTTTGCGCTGGGCTTGGGCAGCGGCGCGCTGTGCATTGGCGGCGTCGCGCTGTGCATCGGCGGCGGCGCGCTGGGCATCGGCGCGGTCTCTTTCAATATTCTCTTCCGTCTGGAGGCGTCTGGTCTCCAGGCGTATGCGGTCGTCTTCACTCCTTTGCTGCGCCTGGAAGCGATCTCGCTGGGTTGCAGAGTGTTCGCGTTCACTAAGGGCTTGCGCTTGGAGTTGCGCGTGAAGGCGCTCTTTGGTCTGCAGATTGTTCGCGCTCACTCAGTTGTTGAGCCTGCAGGCGTTCTCTTTCCATGGTAGAGTGTTCGCGCTCACTTAGCTGTTGCGCCCGGAGGCGCTCTTGTTCCATGGAGGAATGTTCGCGCTCGCTAAGCGTCTGTGCTTGGAGTCGATCGCGTTCAGTAGAGGCTGCCAGGGTGGCGATGAATGCCTGCGCCAGCATCTTGTCCGCCTCGCTGGGGGAAGACACTGATGGAGGTGATCGGCTTCTGACAGTGCTCGTTGGAGATCCGTTCTCCTGGCGCGCTCCGAGGAGGTCTATCTCCTGGGCGCGCTTCTCTTCTGGTAGTGGGTCGGGTTCCGTCCCTGGAGCGCTTTCTTTATCCTGGAGCTCTCCGGGGACCGGCCCGTTGACGTTGTCGGGGGGTATAGTCATGTCATGTCCCTCCTGGTCCCCCCTGTGACCTTGGTCAGTTACGTTAGAACCCACTAGGGTCTCTACTGGCAAGGTCGCCTGGTCGGTAGGGTTTGACATGCTTTTACTATCCGCTTTTCCCGCATTTAACGTCTGTATAAAGCTAGGTATTAGACTGGCAGCGTAGTCCTCTAGGTAAGGAGGTGGCTGACGTCTGCGCTGCGGGCGTTCTAGCTTAGGAGAGCCGTTTGTGGAGTGTTCACCGCTGGCCATGGTTAATATCAATATTATATTTAGATATTACACTGATATTCATCCGGCTCGAAGGACCAATTGTAACTGAGGGGTACAATTCCCTGACTGTATTGAGAGTATGGTATCATTAAACCACTACTTAGTTATGTACTTTAATTACTGGCCATACAGTACACGTTATATATTCGGTGAACACCCACACAAGAATACGGCTTAACAAAGAAAGTTATATTTAGAAGTATTTATTATCAGAGCAGCAACAATAGGTTACAATATTGAGAATTATGAATTGCGCTTATATGGCGAAGAACACTTAAGTAGGTCAAGAGCGTAAGTCCATGAGCATATTAAGATGGGTATAATTGACACCACCTGTAGCATAAGAATTACATAAGGCACACTCGTAGTCAGCTGGAGATACTAAGGGGGTTCCCTCCGGTTGTAAGCCAGCAGGGGAGAGGAATGGTCGGGAGCAAAGTCTGGATCAACGAGGAATAAAGAGACTCCAGATACAGGAGACAGTGCAATAATCCTTTGGTCCGTAGACAAAGCAACAGCTATACTCCGGTATGCAAAACAGCATGGATGAAAGCTAGCCAGCCTCTGTGGGTCCTAGAGGCGGGCTCGACGGTGCTCCTCACAGGGTAGATCCCACACAGCAGTGGGGTAGACGGTTCTCTGCTCCAGCAGCCACAGTACCAAAGCAATATAATCCAGCCGGAAAAGGCTCTGCATTCGTCGGTGTAGGTTCTCCGGTGTACATATCCAACGGTTCTCGTCTAGGACTCCTTGGATGGCGGCACGAGTTTAGGCCGCCCAGCCTGGATAAGTGCACTAGCTCGGTACGACGAACCGGTGGTAATGCTGGTCACTGTAGAACGGTAGCCGCACGATACACTATAAATAATAGACTATTACTTTACAATAGAATAAGTCGAACTCGACGATACAGCGTTAAACTCTGACACTTTAGCTATCAATTCGCACGCGGTTCTCAAGGCTCTATTTAGGGGTAAAAGGGGCCCACTTCACGGCACGTTGTATCGTGGTGAAGGCTTCAACGTTTTGGTCTAAGCAGGTTTTAGGCTAAGTGCTTCTGTATCCACCTGCGACGTATTTATACGTAAGGTGAATAATCTAGTGCCAACCTCAGTTCTGTCTCGTATTACTGCGCAAACCTGGACATGTTGAGACATGTCTTTAGCGGTAGCTTTGAACTTGCCATTGGGGGGTATGGCCGTTGGCGCCTAGGGGTCGCTGTCCAATAGGAGAACGAATATTATGGTCTGGCCTGTACCTAGGTAAAGGGATATTCCGTGTATATATACAAAGAATATACAAGGGATATCAGACGATATACAAATATTATACAATATATCTCAAGTAATAAATATATATATTCGGTTTAATCTGACCCTTTGTAACAGGAGCTCTTTCTTTAGTTTTAACTAGGGATGTCCGATATTATCGGCCGACCGATATTATCGGCCGATATCGGCAGTAAAATGTGATATCGGAAAATATCGGTATCGGTAAAAAATTTTTTTTTTTTTTTTTTTTTTTTACCTTTATTTACCCAGGCAAGCAAGTAAGAACCAATTCTTATTTTATTTATTGTCAAAAGTATGCATTTTGGTTTAATTCAACAACAAGAGATATGTAATGTTAATTTTAACTTTTTTAATTATCATATTTTGCACAGATAATGCTTACATTTAGAAAGCCTTTTGAATGCATCCAGTGAAATTATTAGTTACCTGAAATTATTCCGTTTTTTTGGGGGGAAACCCTGCATATATCGGTATCGGTTGATATCGGTATCGGTATCGAAATTAAGAGTTGGACAATATCGGAATATCGGTATCGGTAAAAAAGCCAATATCGAGCATCCCTAGTTTTAACCATATGTAATATTTTCCCATTTTTAAGGGGTCAATTTGATGATGTAGATCAGATTTATACCAAATGATTAATCCTCCTGATCCTCTACCTCTATTAATGTTGCTGTGCTTCTGAGATGGTACTATTATTTCTCTATAACCGTTGGGGCAGTGGGTGTCAGTGTCAGCTTTACACCATGTCTCCTGTAGAATAATGATGTCGACATCTTTAAGGTTTGTTTTGAGTTCCGGGGCTAAACTCTTCAGCCCAAAGGTTGAAGACTTCAGGCCCTGGATGTTCCACATGCAAACTGAAAGGGATTTCATTATACAAGAGAGGTATAAAGGTTATAAGGTATAAAGGTATTCAATCAATGAACAAACATCACAGAACAAATGTAACAACAACAAAGGCAACAGCAGGCAACTTTTTTTGCCAATTTTTATGCTGCACATATTACCAGAATACATTGATTTAATAATATCATATGTTTTACCCGCTACACCACTCTCTATAACTTTATAGAACAGTCCTGTATGCCAAATAGAGTCAAAAGCCTTTTGGAAGTCAATAAAACAGGCAACAGCAGGCAACTGGCCTGCTTTTCTTTTTAAGGTCGACTGCTAGCTTGGAGTGAGAAGTCTACTGCACAGGGTGTAGAGCATCTGTTTGATCTCCTTCAGCTCTGATGTGGGTGGGGGAGGAGGAGGCCTGGTCAGGGCGGATGCATAGGTCATCTGCTGCTGTGGAGGGGTCGGCTGGGGGGATGTCTCCTCTCACTGGGTGGGGTGGAAGGGTGGGGTATAGGTGGGGCGTGGGGTACTGCAGGGGTTTGTGGGGTGACTCCTCGTGGGTATCTCGTAGGCCTGTGCTTTCTCAGAGAGGCCGGTGTGTGACTGGGTCTGTTGGGGTTGCGTCCAAGGGCAGCATCTTTTAATGTTTTTGCAAATGTCCTCACTCCAGCGTTGTTTAGGTGTAGCCCATCATGAAGGTCCCATGTGCCAGGTGTGGTGTGTGGTGGGCCAGGTGAACATTTGGGAGGGCAGCACAGTCTCTTGAGATCTCCATGTTGATTTCATGAATGATGTGTGGGGGGGTGTCCATCCTGGGGAGGAGGGTGGAGACGACTACTCTGGTATCTGGGAACTCCCTGGAGGCCTTCTCAGCCACCTTGGTCATTGCTTCAGCAGTCCCACGGCGTAGATAGTGGAGGTCATTAGTGCCTGTGTGCACCACCATGTACTGGGGGCTCCCTAGAGTGTCCTGTCGGAGCAGCTGCATGGCATGGCCTGTGTTCCGACAGCGCCTGTATCTTCCTTCATGGCTTTCATCTGGGCATGTAGGGTGTTGTTGTCCTGCTCTAGGTCCTGCATGGCTTGTGTGAGCTCCCTGACGCTCTTCTGGGTCTCCTTCAGCTCTGAAATGGTCTCCTCCCTGCTCTTCTTCAGATGATGGAGCTCCTCTCCCAGCTGCTGAATGGTGCAGAGCTCAGTCAGCCTGGCCAGAGTCCTCTCTCTAAACTCCATAAAGTCCAGCTCCAGGAGAGATATGCTTTCTCTCAGCTGCTGGACCATTTTTGAGGGTGTTGAAGGAGTGTGGATGGATGGACTGGCTGGTGCTCTTGGTACTGGCAGTTGCATCTCTGGGTTCACTGTGTGGTTGGAGGGAGTTGGAGGGGCACAGTAAGAAGGGCTAGTTGCTGGTTTTGATTCTGGTATTTCTGTGTCTGTGTTCACCTTGCCCTCTTCTGTCTGTGTGTCCGCAGCATTGGTATTGGGCTCTTCTCTCTCCACTTCCGTTTTCATTTTTGGGAAAAGCTCTTGAAACATGTTGAGGTTTGCTTCATTCCCCTGTACTAATACAGTCCCTTTAGTGGTGTAGTAAGAGATTGTAATAACTGGGTTATCAGTGTCCAGGGTCTCATCATGGCATATAGTGAGGCGTCCTCCTCATCCAATGCCTTCTTTCACAACATGGTCATAGTGGTTACAGATCACCTGCTTCCAGGAGTTAACGTGTTCTGTGTGGAAGATGAGGTCATTCATCACCTTCTTCTCATTATACTGTAGACAGTATAGTCAGCAAACAGCTCCTCTGGATGGGCCAACAGAGTCTCCTCCTTGTGTTTTTTCTTGCTTCTAACACTTAGGCATTTAGGAGGGTACTCTACTTCTCTGCTGCTCTGCTCTGTGCTGCTCTGCTTGTTATGGTCCTTTTCCATGGCAACACACAAACTTAACTGACAGAGACTGTTGTTATTAGCCTTTTGTATAAAATATAATTTAGGATTTAGCTGGCTAACTAACGTGGCTAATGTTCTGTGAGCTAGCGTCAGTAGCTGGCTGGCTAACTAACGTAGCTAACGTTCTGTGGGCTAGCGTCAGTAGCTGGCTGGCTAGCTATCATAGCTAACGTTCTGTGAGCTAGCGGGCTGGCTAGCTATCGTAGCTAACGTTTTGTGAGCTAGCGGGCTGGCTAGCTATCGTAGCTAATGTTCTGTGAGCTAGCAAGCTGGCTAGCTATCGTAGCTAACGTTCTGTGGGCTAGCGGGCTGGCTAGCTATCGTAGCTAATGTTCTGTGGGCTAGTGTCAGTAGCTGGCTGGCTAACTCATAGCTAATGTTCTGTGAGCTAGCTGGCTGGCTAGCTATTGTAGCTAACGTTCTGTGAGCTAGCGGGCTGGCTAGCTAACGTAGCTAACGTTCTGTGAGATAGCGGGATGGCTAGCTATTGTAGCTAACGTTCTGTCAGCTAGCGGGCTGGCTAGCTAACGTAGCTAACGTTCTGTGAGCTAGTGGGCTGGCTAACTATCGTAGCTAACGCTCTGTGAGCTAGCGGGCTGGCTAACTATCGTAGTTAACGCTCTGTGAGCTAGCGGGCTGGCTAACTATCGTAGCTAACGCTCTGTGAGCTAGCGGGCTGGCTAACTATCGTAGCTAACGTTCTGTGCTAGTACCTGGCCACTCTGTTTGCAGTTAGCCGCTTTAGCTGATGTCAGCAGTTGGTTCCTTGCTACTTTGTTTTCTCTGGTGTAGACCCTCTTCTCTTTGGATTTAATTGTTGATCTTTGTCCTTTTGGATCTATGTATATTCATGTTGCCTTTGTGAAGTTATCTTTTCCTTCTGTTTAGTTCTTCCATTAAAAGTTGAATATCTTTTAGGAGCTCATCTTAGCTGTCATGTTCACAACTCTCTCTCTCTGTCTCTCTCTCTCTCTCTCTCTCTCTCTCTCTCTCTCTCTCTCTCTCTCTCTCTCTCTGCAGGATCAAAGCCACAGGAGGAGCCTACAGTACATGTGTTCCTCCTAAAGCAGGGCTTATATCTCAGAGTAGGAACTACCCCCCCCCCCCCCTACCCTCTCCGTCCCATCACAGAGGAGAGGAGAGAGGGTGAATAATTAAGGCCGTTGTGAGGGGTGGGAGATGTATGAACACGGAGAGGGCGGCACGCATGTACAGTGCAGCTGTCGAATGTTTATGCACAGGCGTTTTAGAATGTGTTAAATCCAAAACACATGATGGGTCCACATTAGCAGGAGATGAGAGAGAGAGAGAGAGAGAGAGAGAGAGAGAGAGAGAGAGAGAGAGGTTGAGTGATAAACTAATGGAGAGAGAGTGTGAGAAGGAGGCAAGAACAGAGAGGCTTTGATGGGAGGGTTTCTAGATGGTACGACAGTGACACCTAGTGGCGGGCAGTTTCCCTTTGTGTGTGTGTGTGTGTAATGGCTTCTTGTTGGTCAACCAGGTAGTGTCTTTAACACGCACATTCCAAAAAATCCAAAACGAGATCCAAGGTATTATGAATTAAATTATAGATTTATTTTAAGCATCTGAAACATCTAAAGAAAACATCAAAAGAAAGATTCCAATACTCAAAAATAACTGAATTCTCACACTGATGTGGTTTAAAGAAAAATGTATAACCTGGCACCTTCACCAAACATTTTTACCATGCCTAGGCCTTCTCTTCCTGCTCATTAAACCACCTGAGATTCCAAGAGTCCCCACCCCCCACTCTCAACATGCACTACCAGCCTTTGGATACTAGGTGGGGTAGATGACTACAGAGGTGCAGAAACAAAATGTAAACAAATGATAGATACACTAAGAACACAATAGAATGGCTCCAACACACCGGCCCCTAATTGCCAAGCAAGGCAATTATCAATAGAAATGGAGCCCATATAATATAAGCAGCAATTACCGTGAAAACGAGTTTATATATATATTCTTTTTTACGGGTTTTCAAAGTCCATGCGTTTCTTGCTCTTCTTGAGAGTGTGCATTGTTCAATGATCGGTGTCAATCAGTATATGTGTAGGTGTCAATGAGTCCGCTGACTCAATGTCAAGATGTTGCTTCTTCCAGGAGCAAACAAAGCTTGGTGATAGGTCTCTCCAATACGCCGCTCTTTGTTTTAACTCGCACACGACGAACCAGACCTCTGGAGTCTGGCATGGTGTCAATGATTCGTCCCATCAGCCATGAGTTGCATGGAGCTGAGCTGTCCACTATGAGTACCAAGTCTCCAGGGCTTAAACTCGTTTTTATGCTGTTCCACTTTTGGCGTTGCTGCATTATAGAAAGATACTCGGATGTCCATCTTTTCCAGAAGAGGTTTGCGAGATACTGTACTTGCCTCCATCTCCTCCGAGCATACAAATCTTCTTGGGTGAACAGACCTGGAGGTAAGATTGGTTTACCCTTGAGCTGAATAAGATGGTTTGGTGTAAGAGGCTCAAGGTCATTTGGGTCATCTGAGACTGAAGTAATTGGACGATCATTGAGAATGGCTTCCACCTCACATAAGGCTGTCTGCAAAGCTTCATCATCAACGGTTTTCTGTGTCAAGACGGATTGAAGGACACTCTTTACTTGACGAATGAGCCGCTCCCAGACCCCCCCATGGTGGGCTCCGTGGGGAGGGTTGAATTTCCACTTTATACCATCCTGTAGCATTACTCTTTGAATTTTGTCTTGGTTCAATTGCTTCAAGGCTTCTTTTAGCTCACGATTAGAGCTGATGAAATTGGTGCCATTATCTGACGTTATCTCTAGCACTTGTCCTCTTCTACATATGAATCGCCCAAGGGCACTAATGCAAGAGTCTGTGTCCAGGGAGTGAGCCATTTCAAGATGAACAGCTCTGCAGGTCAGGCATGTAAATATTACACCATACCTCTTCACAGTGGATCTTCCTCTCTTAACCTCAATAGGTCCGAAACAATCCACTCCTACATGCGTGAAAGGAGGTAGGTCTGGAGATATTCTGTTTGTGGGAAGATCAGCCATCTTCTGTTCTCCCACCTTTCCATGTTTGCATCGACAGATTACACATTTCCGGATAACAGTTCTTGCTGCAGAATTTGCACAGAGAATCCAATATTTCCGTCGCAACCTGGACAGCATGTGATTTCTTCCACTGTGTCCTACCAGCTTGTGTATGTGACAAAGGATCAGTTTTGAAACATGACTGTCCTTGGGAAGGATGGCTGGGTGTTTAACTTCCTCGGGTAAGGCAGACTTGCTGAGCCTTCCACCTACCCCGGTCCGTTCACCAACACTGGATCCAGTCTGTACAATGGGCTGGTTTTCTTTACTGTGCCCGTTCTCAGTGCAGCAATCTCTTCAGAAAAACTCTGACCTTGGACAAAGCATACGACTGCCTCCTCTGCTTGGACCATGTCATCAACTGAAAGACCTGCAAATTTACCTTGCTGCTGCTTGTAATCAACTTGTCCAAGTGTCTTTTGTGCGCTTTTTCTTTCTTGGCATCGCAATCGAAGCATCTTTTTAACTTTCAGCATCCATGCCACAGCTACTTTGAGGTCATACCATGATGAGAAGTGATTAATGAGTTTCCATGTGGCAGCTTCGTCTTTGTTTATGACTGTACTGTAGACAGAGACATCTTTTTTCACCTCAGGATCGTCAACAGAAACAGCATCAATCTCTTCAGGAGATCTTGGCCAATGTGATTCAGGGCCTGAGAGGAATCCCGGGCCTTGGATCCACCTTTTTGACTTCAGAAAAGCATCAACTCGCAGACCACGAGAGGCCTCATCAGCAGGGTTTAACTTAGAGCAAATGTATCTCCATTGAGACGGCTTTGACAGATCTGTGATGGTGGCCACTCTGTTTGCTACAAAGATCTGGAATCTTTTAGTTCTGTTAGAGATGTACTTCAGGACAGTCATGCTGTCAGACCAGAAGACTGATTTATCAAGTTAAAACTGTAGTTCACATCTTAGCATCTTGTCCATACGAACAGCAAAGACTGCGGCTGTAAGCTCAAGTCTTGGAATGGTCTGCTTTAATGGAGACACTCTAGCTTTCCCCATAACGAAGGCAGTATGTATGTCATCCTTGTCACTTGTGAAGCGAAGGTAGGTCACTGTCCCATACCCTGCTTCACTGGCATCACAGAAATGATGTAACTGGGCTGTCTTTATCTCAAAGTCTCTTGGTAGGAAACATCTGTCCACATAGAATGCATCTAGCTGGTGCAATTCGGTTTGCCATCTGTGCCACTATTGAGCAATCGTGTCTGGAACGTCTGCATCCCAGCCACATCCGATCCTACACAAATTCTGTAGAATTATCTTGGCAGTTAATATGACTGGAGACAGAAATCCCAGGGGATCGTACACAGAGCTGACAACTGAGAGGATGCCTCGTCTTGTAGTGGGCTGTTCTTTTACTGCCATGTTGAAGTTGAACGTGTCAAGTTCAATGTTCCATTGGGCTCCTAGAGCTCTTTCCATAGGGAGACTCTCCCTATCCAAGTCAAGGTTTTTTACCTCTTTGGCCTTGTCCTCTTCAGGAATCCGAGAGAGTAAAGAGCGACAATTGCTTATCCATTTGGTCAGCTTGAATCCTCCCTTGGAACACACCTCCTTGAGGCCTTGATACAGTGACAAGGCCTGACCTTCGGTTTTGACAGACTTCAAACAGTCATCCACATAAAAGTTCTCTTTGATGGTATTGATTACCTCCTGTGGAAAGTCATCCTGATTGTCATCCGCAGTCTTCCTCAGTGCGAAGGTGGCACAGCTTGGAGATGATACAGCACCGAACAGGTGCACAGTCATTCTGTACTCAACAAGCTCTTGGCTGATGTCACCATTAGGCCACCAGAGGAAACGCAGCAGGTCAACATCTTCATCTGCTACCTTTACCTGGTGGAACATTCCTTCCACGTCAGCCATGAGGGCAATTTGACTCTGGCAAAAACGGAGGAGCACGCCGATGAGGGAGTTTGTTAAATCAGGTCCTTGGAGAAGCTCTTGATTCAGGGATGCACCCCGGAAAGATGAGGCACAATCAAACACAACATGAATTATTTTCTTTCTTGGATGGTAAACTCTGTGATGTGGAATGTACCACACTTTCCCGTCGTCACGTTTTACTTGCTCTTGGGGAACCATTTCAGCATATCCTTTGTCGATAACATCCTGAAGAAAGCCTTTGTACTCCTCAAAGAATGTGTTATTCTTTTTGAACTTTTTCAAGAGGTGCAGTGCTCGCTGCTCCGCCAATGGGCGATTATTAGGCATCTTTACATCCTTCTTCCGAAAGGGTAGTTTCAAATCATAGTGCCCATCTTTTAGCATAGCAGAGCTGGACACAATCTGCATGAACTCTTGGTCTTCCATGGACATCTCGCTTTTGTCTGTATCATGCTGCTCTAGAAAGTCTTGATTCCTCCACTCTTTCAATGGATATACGGTTGACACTAATGCTAGGATGACCACATTCATCCAGGCCGATGTTATCATGGAGTGGCCCATTGACCACCCATCCAAGGAGAGTCTTTATAGCGTGAGGCCCATTACCTTCACTGCTGACGATTCTCCATGGTTCCAAAGCCTTAGGTGTGTTGACACCAATCAGTAGCTCAACATCAGCATCAATTTGCATTAACTCAACATCCATTAGATATGGCCACTGTCGGATATCGTCTTCTGTAGGAATGTTGTCCTTTGTGACAGGAATGCTTTGTTGAGTATAGCAGTCTCTGGCAATTGCAGGAAAGAATCACTCTCAAGAGCAGCCACTTCTAGTCCAGAAACTTTAAAACTGGGAACAAGCCTCGCCTGCCTGGTATCTTGGCCCATTGTTGTCAGAAGTATCTCCACCTTTTTTCCTGTATCATTTAGCTTCGTCATCAACTGGGGGTACCTGGGGGTCCACATCTCAGAGGATCTGACATGGTCAACACACATAGACACAGTCGTAAAAAAGGCGAAGCAGCGCCTCTACCACCTGAGACAGTTAAGGAAGTTCAGAGTATTCTTAGTGGTCTGCAAGGGCCTTGAAATAAAGCCTGAGCCCTGCCCGAGCCCGTGAACTTCAGGCCCTGCCCGAAAATAAGCCCGACTGTAAATAATATTTTAAGCCCTAGCCCGCTGAAAACCCGAAAAAAATTATTATTATTATTATTATTAAAATATATATTTTTTTGTATTTGTTTTAAATATTCAAAACACTTTTATATGAACGTAATAAATAAACAAAACTAAGAAGCATTTACATAGCCTGTTTCGCTCTTATTAGAATGCGTCTCTCCCAGTGCTGCTTATAGACTGACTCACACATCAGCCTCGTAAAACGTATTGAAGGCTATAGAATCTTCTTTGACACACACACACACACACACACGACACACAATAGCCTACTCAGTCAAACAAACAAACAGAAAACAGAAATCAGATTTCGAGCAGAGCAACGTAATGAAAAGCACAACAAAACAGGTAGCGAGGCGACCCAGCAAATAAACATCACTCACCATGACTTCAGCAACGCGTTGAACACCGTTAACAAAACTTCGCCAACCGGGTATACATCCCAAGAACAAATTAAAAACGTTCGCCAACTGGCTATATTCCAACACAACCAATCGAGTTGAACTTGTCCCCTGAGTTCTCCCTGCGCGCTGCGGTAATTACATCCAAATGTTTCTCTGGCGCGAAAGAGAAAACGAATCTTAAAACGAAGGTTATCATATAACCCTAGTTATATGAATAAAAAAAAATAAAAAAAACGCAATAAAAAAATAAAAAAAATAAAAAACGGCGGTGCCCGGGCCCGGCCGAGCCCGAATTATTTATAAAAAAAAAAGCCCTACCCAGCCCGAACCCGCCGGGCCGGGCCGGGCCCCGTCGGGCCTGGGCAAGGTTGCAGTGCACTAGTCCTTCTACTCCGGAGCTGTAGAGAGCATCTTGACTGGAAACATCACTGCCTGGTATGGAAACAGCACGGCACAGGACAAGAAGGCCCTACAGAGAGTGGTGCGCTCAGCCGAGCGTACCACGGGTATTGCACTACCTCCCCTGCAGGTTCTATACAACAAGAGGTGCAAATCTAGAGCCTGCAGAATAATGAAAGACCCTCACCACCCCAATAACAGCCTGTTCCAGGAGGACCTAAAATTACCAGGACTGGTCACCCTCGGAGAATTCAAAGCCATATTAAAATCCTACGAACTCAGTTCCCTTGGTCAGTGCAACTGTGTTTGATCATTTGCCTGTTTGATAACTTGCCTGAAATTGGAGCTTGATGTAAATGTTTTATCTGTATTTTATTGTGATGTTCTTTTTTATGTTGAAACTTTCTGCTGCCTTGCTTGGCCAGATCGCTCTTGAAAAAGAGATTTTAATCTCAATGATGCTTATCTGGTTAAATAAAGGATTTGATTGATTGATTGATTGAGGTCAGGCAGACGCCTGCGAACCCCAGCTACTAGGACAAAGAGGCTTCGGCTCAGCTTCTTCCCCCAGGCCATCAGAGCCTTGAACAATGAACACTGAGTGCCACAGAACACTGAACTCTCCACACACAAGCACACATGAGCACACACACGACACGCACGCTGTGCACGCTCACACACTAGCAGCCACTTTAACATGAGCAAGCACACACTCATGCTGCACACGCCCACACTTATGGCCACAAAGGAAAGGTCACTTTAAAAATAGTATAGCAACAGTAACAGTGTATTGCACTACCAAAGGACCTAGCATGTCCTCCATGCTCTGTAAATAACTATGTACAAATACCGAGATGTCCCACTATGTTACCTGTTTATTGCACAATGTTGTTTTATTGGATTCTATTATATGTTGTACTACTGTATTGCACATCGTTGCGGGCAAGACCACCCGCATTTCATTGTATACTTGTATGCTGTGACAAATAAAACTCTTGACTTGACTTGACTTGAACTTTTCAGTACAAAATGTACCGGTGCTTCCATTGTCCAGAAAGGCATATGTGTGCACAATCTTGCTTCCTTTCGAGAGCTTTACCTGAACTGGTACAATGGCAAGCGCACATTCTTTGTTACCGGCCCCAGTAGAGCCGCTGATATCTAGAGAGACCATTGCACTGGTTACTGGAGCTTTGTCTTTGGTGGCTTCTTTGGAAACATTTACCTCTGCTTGCATGCTTCCTTTAATTTCAATTTCTCTGTGCAACAGAGTGGGGTGGTTTTGCTGGCATTGTTGACAGGTCATGCGCTTCTGACAGTTCTTGCTCATATGTCCCCTTGTGAGACATCCAAAACACAGTCCTTTGCTTCTGAGAAACTCAACTTTCTCCTCGTTTGGTCTGTGTTTCAACTTCTGACAGAATTCCAATGCATGCCCATTATCACAAAAAGTGCAGCGTTTTTTTAGAAGCATCCACTATGTTGTCCTGTTCTTTGTTTCTAGTCAGGCCTGACTCCACAACTTTTTCTGGTATAGCAGTTATCTTTGTTGCAAAACTGCTCCCTCTGCTGGACGGTTTAGCTTTTTGCGTTGAGTCTGTATACTTAGACTTTGTACCTGCCTTTTGAGTTGCAATACTAGTTTAACCAGGTATGTGAGGACATTAAACACCAGGGATCCTGACCCAGCTCTAATACTAGTCTAACCAGCTCTAATACTAGTCTAACCAGCTCTATACTAGCAGCTCTAATACTAGTCTAACCAGCTCTAATACTAGTCTAACCAGCTCTAATACTAGCAGCTCTAATACTAGTCTAACCAGCTCTAATACTAGCAGCTCTAATACTAGTCTAACCAGCTCTAATACTAGTCTAACCAGCTCTAATACTAGCAGCTCTAATACTAGCAGCTCTAATACTAGCAGCTCTAATACTAGTCTAACCAGCTCTAATACTAGCAGCTCTAATACTAGTCTAACCAGCTCTAATACTAGCAGCTCTAATACTAGTCTAACCAGCTCTAATACTAGCAGCTCTAATACTAGTCTAACCAGCTCTAATACTAGCAGCTCTAATACTAGTCTAACCAGCTCTAATACTAGCAGCTCTAATTCTAGTCTAACCAGCTCTAATACTAGTCTAACCAGCTCTAATACTAGTCTAACCAGCTCTAATACTAGTCTAACCAGCTCTAATACTAGTCTAACCAGCTCTAATACTAGCAGCTCTAATACTAGTCTAACCAGCTATAATACTAGTCTAACCAGCTCTAATACTAGCAGCTCTAATACTAGCAGCTCTAATACTAGTCTAACCAGCTCTAATACTAGTCTAACCAGCTCTAATACTAGTCTAACCAGCTCTAATACTAGCAGCTCTAATACTAGTCTAACCAGCTCTAATACTAGTCTAACCAGCTCTAATACTAGTCTAACCAGCTCTAATACTAGTCTAACCAGCTCTAATACTAGTCTAACCAGCTCTAATACTAGTCTAACCAGCTCTAATACTAGCAGCTCTAATACTAGCAGCTCTAATACTAGTTTAACCAGCTCTAATACTAGCAGCTCTAATACTAGTCTAACCAGCTCTAATACTAGTCTAACCAGCTCTATTACTAGTCTAACCAGCTCTAATACTAGTCTAACCAGCTCTAATACTAGTCTAACCAGCTCTAATACTAGTCTAACCAGCTCTAATACTAGCAGCTCTAATACTAGTCTAACCAGCTCTATTACTAGTCTAACCAGCTCTAATACTAGTCTAACCAGCTCTAATACTAGTCTAACCAGCTCTAATACTAGTCTAACCAGCTCTAATACTAGTCTAACCAGCTCTAATACTAGTCTAACCAGCTCTAATACTAGTCTAACCAGCTCTAATACTACCAGCTCTAATACTAGTCTAACCAGCTCTAATACTAGTCTAACCAGCTCTAATACTAGTCTAACCAGCTCTAATACTAGTCTAACCAGCTCTAATACTAGTCTAACCAGCTCTAATACTAGTCTAACCAGCTCTAATACTAGCAGCTCTAATACTAGTCTAACCAGCTCTAATACTAGTCTAACCAGCTCTAATACTAGTCTAACCAGCTGTAATACTACCAGCTCTAATACTAGTCTAACCAGCTCTAATACTAGTCTAACCAGCTCTAATACTAGCAGCTCTAATACTAGTCTAACCAGC
This sequence comes from Notolepis coatsorum, assembly GCF_963971535.1. Taxonomy (NCBI): domain Eukaryota; kingdom Metazoa; phylum Chordata; class Actinopteri; order Aulopiformes; family Paralepididae; genus Notolepis; species Notolepis coatsorum. The sequence goes on along the minus strand of NC_140174.1, from coordinate 121,160,304 downwards.
TCTAATACTAGTCTAACCAGCTCTAATACTAGTCTAACCAGCTCTAATACTAGCAGCTATAATACTAGTCTAACCAGCTCTAATACTAGTCTAACCAGCTCTAATACTAGTCTAACCAGCTCTAATACTAGCAGCTCTAATACTAGTCTAACCAGCTCTATTACTAGTCTAACCAGCTCTAATTCTAGTCTAACCAGCTCTAATACTAGTCTAACCAGCTCTAATACTAGTCTAACCAGCTCTAATACTAGTCTAACCAGCTCTAATACTACCAGCTCTAATACTAGTCTAACCAGCTCTAATACTAGTCTAACCAGCTCTAATACTAGTCTAACCAGCTCTAATACTAGTCTAACCAGCTCTAATACTAGTCTAACCAGCTCTAATACTAGTCTAACCAGCTCTAATACTAGTCTAACCAGCTCTAATACTAGCAGCTCTAATACTAGTCTAACCAGCTCTAATACTAGTCTAACCAGCTCTAATACTAGTCTAACCAGCTGTAATACTACCAGCTCTAATACTAGTCTAACCAGCTCTAATACTAGTCTAACCAGCTCTAATACTAGCAGCTCTAATACTAGTCTAACCAGCTCTAATACTAGTCTAACCAGCTCTAATACTAGTCTAACCAGCTCTAATACTAGCAGCTATAATACTAGTCTAACCAGCTCTAATACTAGTCTAACCAGCTCTAATACTAGTCTAACCAGCTCTAATACTAGTCTAACCAGCTCTAATACTAGTCTAACCAGCTCTAATACTAGTCTAACCAGCTCTATTACTAGTCTAACCAGCTCTAATTCTAGTCTAACCAGCTCTAATACTAGTCTAACCAGCTCTAATACTAGTCTAACCAGCTCTAATTCTAGTCTAACCAGCTCTAATACTAGTCTAACCAGCTCTAATACTAGTCTAACCAGCTCTAATACTAGTCTAACCAGCTCTAATTCTAGTCTAACCAGCTCTAATACTAGTCTAACCAGCTCTAATTCTAGTCTAACCAGCTCTAATACTAGTCTAACCAGCTCTAATACTAGTCTAACCAGCTCTAATACTAGTCTAACCAGCTCTAATACTAGCAGCTCTAATACTAGTCTAACCAGCTCTATTACTAGTCTAACCAGCTCTAATTCTAGTCTAACCAGCTCTAATACTAGTCTAACCAGCTCTAATACTAGTCTAACCAGCTCTAATACTAGTCTAACCAGCTCTAATACTAGTCTAACCAGCTCTAATACTAGTCTAACCAGCTCTAATACTACCAGCTCTAATACTAGTCTAACCAGCTCTAATACTAGTCTAACCAGCTCTAATACTAGTCTAACCAGCTCTAATACTAGTCTAACCAGCTCTAATACTAGTCTAACCAGCTCTAATACTAGTCTAACCAGCTCTAATACTAGTCTAACCAGCTCTAATACTAGCAGCTCTAATACTAGTCTAACCAGCTCTAATACTAGTCTAACCAGCTCTAATACTAGTCTAACCAGCTGTAATACTACCAGCTCTAATACTAGTCTAACCAGCTCTAATACTAGTCTAACCAGCTCTAATACTAGCAGCTCTAATACTAGTCTAACCAGCTCTAATACTAGTCTAACCAGCTCTAATACTAGTCTAACCAGCTCTAATACTAGCAGCTATAATACTAGTCTAACCAGCTCTAATACTAGTCTAACCAGCTCTAATACTAGTCTAACCAGCTCTAATACTAGTCTAACCAGCTCTATTACTAGTCTAACCAGCTCTAATTCTAGTCTAACCAGCTCTAATACTAGTCTAACCAGCTCTAATACTAGTCTAACCAGCTCTAATACTAGTCTAACCAGCTGTAATACTAGTCTAACCAGCTCTAATACTAGCAGCTCTAATACTAGTCTAACCAGCTCTAATACTAGTCTAACCAGCTCTAATACTAGTCTAACCAGCTCTAATACTAGCAGCTCTAATACTAGTCTAACCAGCTCTAATACTAGTCTAACCAGCTCTAATACTAGCAGCTCTAATACTAGTCTAACCAGCTCTAATACTAGTCTAACCAGCTCTAATACTAGTCTAACCAGCTCTAATACTAGCAGCTCTAATACTAGTCTAACCAGCTCTAATACTAGTCTAACCAGCTCTAATACTAGTCTAACCAGCTCTAATGCTAGCAGCTCTAATACTAGCAGCTCTAATACTAGTCTAACCAGCTCTAATACTAGTCTAACCAGCTCTAATACTAGTCTAACCAGCTCTAATACTAGTCTAACCAGCTCTAATACTAGTCTAACCAGCTCTAATACTAGTCTAACCAGCTCTAATACTAGCAGCTCTAATACTAGTCTAACCAGCTCTAATACTAGTCTAACCAGCTCTAATACTAGTCTAACCAGCTCTAATACTAGCAGCTCTAATACTAGTCTAACCAGCTCTAATACTAGTCTAACCAGCTCTAATGCTAGCAGCTCTAATACTAGCAGCTCTAATACTAGTCTAACCAGCTCTAATACTAGTCTAACCAGCTCTAATACTAGTCTAACCAGCTCTAATACTAGCAGCTCTAATACTAGTCTAACCAGCTCTAATACTAGCAGCTCTAATACTAGTCTAACCAGCTCTAATACTAGTCTAACCAGCTCTAATACTAGCAGCTCTAATACTAGTCTAACCAGCTCTAATACTAGTCTAACCAGCTCTAATACTAGCAGCTCTAATACTAGTCTAACCAGCTCTAATACTAGTCTAACCAGCTATAATACTAGTCTAACCAGCTCTAATACTAGTCTAACCAGCTCTAATTCTAGTCTAACCAGCTCTAATACTAGTCTAACCAGCTCTAATACTAGCAGCTCTAATACTAGTCTAACCAGCTCTAATACTAGCAGCTCTAATACTAGTCTAACCAGCTCTAATACTAGTCTAACCAGCTCTAATACTAGTCTAACCAGCTCTAATACTAGCAGCTCTAATACTAGTCTAACCAGCTCTAATACTAGTCTAACCAGCTCTAATACTAGTCTAACCAGCTCTAATACTAGTCTAACCAGCTCTAATACTAGTCTAACCAGCTCTAATACTAGTCTAACCAGCTCTAATTCTAGTCTAACCAGCTATAATACTAGTCTAACTAGCTCTAATACTAGTCTAACCAGCTCTAATACTAGTCTAACCAGCTCTAATACTAGTCTAACCAGCTCTAATACTAGTCTAACCAGCTCTAATACTAGTCTAACCAGCTCTAATACTAGTCTAACCAGCTCTAATACTAGTCTAACCAGCTCTAATACTAGTCTAACCAGCTATACTAGTCTAACCAGCTCTAATACTAGTCTAACTAGCTCTAATACTAGTCTAACCAGCTCTAATTCTAGTCTAACCAGCTCTAATACTAGCAGCTCTAATACTAGTCTAACCAGCTCTAATACTAGTCTAACCAGCTCTAATACTAGTCTAACCAGCTCTAATACTAGTCTAACCAGCTCTAATACTAGCAGCTCTAATACTAGTCTAACCAGCTATACTAGTCTAACCAGCTATAATACTAGTCTAACCAGCTCTAATACTAGTCTAACCAGCTCTAATACTAGTCTAACCAGCTCTAATACTAGTCGAATCAGCTCAAATACTAGTCTAACCAGCTCTAATACTAGTCTAACCAGCTCTAATACTAGTCTAACCAGCTATACTAGTCTAACCAGCTCTAATACTAGTCTAACCAGCTCTAATACTAGTCTAACTAGCTCTAATACTAGCAGCTCTAATACTAGTCTAACCAGCTATACTAGTCTAACCAGCTCTAATACTAGTCTAACTAGCTCTAATACTAGTCTAACCAGCTCTAATACTAGCAGCTCTAATACTAGTCTAACCAGCTATACTAGTCTAACCAGCTCTAATACTAGTCTAACCAGCTCTAATACTAGTCTAACCAGCTCTAATACTAGTCTAACCAGCCTAACCAGCTCTAATACTAGTCTAACCAGCTCTAATACTAGTCTAACCAGCTCTAATACTAGTCTAACCAGCCTAACCAGCTCTAATACTAGTCTAACCAGCTATAATACTAGTTTAACCAGCTGTAATACTAGTCTAACCAGCTCTAATTCTAGTCTAACCAGCTCTAATACTAGTCTAACCAGCTCTAATACTAGTCTAACCAGCTCTAATACTAGTCTAACCAGCTCTAATACTAGTCTAACCAGCTCTAATACTAGTCTAACCAGCTCTAATACTAGTCTAACCAGCTATACTACTAGTCTAACCAGCTCTAATACTAGTCTAACCAGCTCTAATACTAGTCTAACCAGCTCTAATACTAGTCTAACCAGCTATACTACTAGTCTAACCAGCTATAATACTAGTCTAACCAGCTCTAATACTAGTCTAACCAGCTCTAATACTAGTCTAACCAGCTCTAATACTAGTCTAACCAGCTATACTACTAGTCTAACCAGCTCTAATACTAGTCTAACCAGCTCTAATACTAGTCTAACCAGCTCTAATACTAGTCTAACCAGCTCTAATACTAGTCTAACCAGCTCTAATACTAGCAGCTCTAATACTAGCAGCTATAATACTAGCAGCTATAATACTAGTCTAACCAGCTCTAATACTAGTCTAACCAGCTCTAATACTAGTCTAACCAGCTCTAATACTAGTCTAACCAGCTCTAATACTAGTCTAACCAGCTCTAATACTAGCAGCTCTAATACTAGTCTAACCAGCTATAATACTAGTCTAACCAGCTCTAATTCTAGTCTAACCAGCTCTAATACTAGCAGCTCTAATACTAGTCTAACCAGCTCTAATACTAGCAGCTCTAATACTAGTCTAACCAGCTCTAATACTAGTCTAACCAGCTCTAATACTAGCAGCTCTAATACTAGTCTAACCAGCTCTAATACTAGTCTAACCAGCTCTAATACTAGCAGCTCTAATACTAGTCTAACCAGCTCTAATACTAGCAGCTCTAATACTAGTCTAACCAGCTCTAATACTAGTCTAACCAGCTCTAATACTAGCAGCTCTAATACTAGTCTAACCAGCTCTAATACTAGCAGCTATAATACTAGCAGCTATAATACTAGTCTAACCAGCTCTAATACTAGTCTAACCAGCTCTAATACTAGTCTAACCAGCTCTAATACTAGTCTAACCAGCTCTAATACTAGTCTAACCAGCTCTAATACTAGCAGCTCTAATACTAGTCTAACCAGCTATAATACTAGTCTAACCAGCTCTAATACTAGTCTAACCAGCTCTAATACTAGCAGCTCTAATACTAGTCTAACCAGCTCTAATACTAGCAGCTCTAATACTAGTCTAACCAGCTCTAATACTAGTCTAACCAGCTCTAATACTAGTCTAACCAGCTCTAATACTAGCAGCTCTAATACTAGCAGCTATAATACTAGTCTAACCAGCTCTAATACTAGTCTAACCAGCTCTAATACTAGCAGCTATAATACTAGTCTAACCAGCTCTAATACTAGTCTAACCAGCTCTAATACTAGCAGCTATAATACTAGTCTAACCAGCTCTAATACTAGCAGCTCTAATACTAGTCTAACCAGCTCTAATACTAGTCTAACCAGCTCTAATACTAGTCTAACCAGCTCTAATACTAGTCTAACCAGCTCTAATACTAGTCTAACCAGCTCTAATACTAGCAGCTCTAATACTAGTCTAACCAGCTCTAATACTAGCAGCTATAATACTTGTCTAACAGCTCTAATACTAGTCTAACCAGCTATAATACTAGTCTAACCAGCTCTAATACTAGTCTAACCAGGTTTGTGAGGAGATCCTGACTCAGCTATAATACTCACTGCAGCAGAGAATGAGAAATGTGACGACACCACAATTTTGCGCCTTTATTTCACATTTTTGGTCAGGATTTCAATTCCAAATATGCGTGAGTGGTAAACCACCAGCCACCCAGTCCGTCAGTCAGTCAGTCAGCCAGTCAGTCAGTCAGTCAGTCAAGTCAGTCAGTCAGTCAGTCAGTCAGTCAGTCAGTCAGTCAGTCAGTCAGCCAGTCAGCCAGCCAACCAACCAGTCGGCCAACCAGTCAGTCAGCCACCCAGTCCGTCAGTCAGTCAGTCAGTCAGCCAGCCAGCCAGCCAGCCAACCAACCAACCAACCACCCAGCCAACCAGCCAGCCAGCCAACCACCCAGCCAACCAGCCAGCCAGCCACCCAGCCAGCCAACCAACCAACCAACCACCCAGCCAACCAGCCAGCCAGCCAGCCAGCCAGCCAGCCAGCCAGCCAGCCAACCAGCCAGCCAGCCAGCCAGTCACCCAGTCAGCCAGTAACCCAGCCAGTCAGCCAGCCAGTCACCCAACCAGCCAGCCAGTCAGCCAGCCAGCCAGCCAGTCAGCCTGTGGCGAGTCCTTCTCAGTCCAGACTGGGAGCAGATGTGACTCCACTCACTTGCCAGAACAGATCATTCCCGCACCACAGTTGAAGAAACATGGAGGATAACTAGGCCTTGAGTCTGTGTTCTTTAAACATCTTAGAACCTCAGAAACATGGTGGATAACTGGGCCTTGAGTCTGTATTCTTTAAACATCTCAGAATAGGACTGTAGACGTATAATTAGAGTGTATGTGGCAAGGCACCGCGTGACCATGTATATTTCTCTTTTCAAGGTCTTCAGGGTTGGAACATTGAGTGTATTTTTGTAGTATTTAATTTGTTTAGTATACATCTCCCTACCGTCTCCATTATACTATATATCTATATCTATACATCATATCCCTTACCTACTCTTACTAGTTATGCTGCTGACCAGTATGACTTACTACCATAGTGTTTTTATATCTGTATCACTGTACATATTAAAGGGGAGATGAAGCATTGAACAATGTGATCCTAGTTTGTTTGTTGTGTAAGACAGGGTCCTATAATAAAATGTGAAATCCTGCTTATTTGTCTGAAAAATCAAATATAATTTCCCTGTTTTCGCCATGGGCGGCGCCATTTTAGATGGTGACGTCACGGTGTTGGTTTGGTGTATACACTGCTGGTTAGCTGCCTATAGTAAACATGGATTGTCGGGTCAGTCAGTAAATAAAATGTTGCCTACCAAACAACGGGACTGTGTGGTTCTTTTTGTATTGCTCCTGGCTGTTCAAACTAATTTTACTGTGTGAAAGAGAAAGGAAAGTTGGTTCATTTCCACAAACTACCAGTGAAAAAAACAGTGTTGTTGGCCGTTGGCTGGCTGCACTGAGGCGGCGCGATCAGCCTGTTGGACAGGGAATGAAAATCTGCAGCGAACACTTCATTGCCTCGGATTATGTTGTTGTTGTTGTTGTTGTTGTTGTTGTTGTTGTTGTTGTTGTCCAGAAGACCACTAATCAGCTGAAGCCCGATGCGGTTCCCTCGGTCTTCGACAGACAGACCGGCGCAGGCAGTTCAGCGACGCAGAGCATTTAGCCTGCTGGCTACCTAGCTCCAGTTCAACCAGCGTCGCGGGGCATTTAGCTACCTGGCTACCTAGCTCCAGTTCAACCAGCGTCGTGGGGCATTTAGCTACCTGGCTACCTAGCCGGGATTCAAAGCCAACTAGCCGGCTAACCCAGCTCGCATGTAGCTAGTTAGCTGAACCGTAGCTAGGTAGCCAGCAGGCTAAATGCCCCGCGACGCTGGTTGAACTGGAGCTAGGTAGCCAGGTAGCTAAATGCCCCGCGACGCTGGTTGAACTGGAGCTAGGTACATTTACATTTACATTTAGTCATTTAGCTGACGCTTTTATCCAAAGCGACTTACAAGTTCTGTACGACAAGCCATCAGGAAGGGCACAACTCTATCAGCTGAGTAACAATGTTCATCAAAGTGTTGAGTGCTACAGTGTAGGTTAGTTTATTAGGACAAGTGCATGACAGTATGGTTAGTTAGGGTTAGATCATTTTTTATTTTTTTTTATTTTTTTTTATTTTTTTTATTCAGATAATGGTTGAAGAAGTGCGTCTTTAGTCGACGGCGAAAGATTGGACGTGTTTCGGCTGTCCTAACTGGAGTGGGTAGTTCATTCCACCATTGTGGGGCAAGGATTGAGAATAGGCGACTTCTCTTTGATGACCCTCCCGGAGCTTGGATAGGAGTAGGTCTGAGGCGGCCAGAAGATGCAGAGCGTAGGGGTCTTGAGGGTGTGTAGTTAGAGACCATTGACCGGAGGTTGGCGGGAGCAGTTCCCTTTGCCGCACGGTATGCTAGGTCGAGGGCCTTGAAGCGGATTCGTTCAGCAATGGGGAGCCAGTGCAGGTCCCTAAGAAGTGGGGTGACATGGGCCGACTTCGGTAGGTTTGAGATCAGGCGGGCTGCTGCGTTCTGAATGAGTTGAAGAGGCTTAGTGGCAGTGGCCGGGAGGCCAGCGAGCAGTGCGTTGCAGTAGTCGAGGCGGGAGATGACTGTTGATTGGACGAGGAGTTGGGTGGCTTCTTTTGTCAGGAAGGGGCGGATCCTTCTGACGTTGCTCAGGAGGAATCGGCAGGTTCTGGTTGTCGCTGCGATGTGAGCAGAGAAGTTCAACTGGTCGTCGAGGACAACACCAAGGTTCTTGGCGGTCGGGGACGCGGTCACAGCTGCATTCTCGACTGTGATCGAAAGGTCGGTCAGGGGGGAGGATTTGGCCGGCAGGTGGAGCAATTCTGTTTTGCTTAGGTTCAGTTTGAGGTGGTTGGTCGTCATCCAGGCGGAGATGTCGGACAGACAGGCCGAGATCCGCTCAGAGACGTGGATATCTGAGGGAGGGAAGGAGAGGAAGAGTTGAGTATCGTCGGCATAACAGTGGTAGGAGAAGCCATGAGACGTGATAATGTTACCCAGTGATTTAGTGTAGAGGGAGAAGAGAAGGGGTCCTAAAACCGAGCCCTGGGGGACACCCGTCCGCAGGGGGCGGGTGGCCGACAGGGTCCCTCTCCATGACACTTGGTAGGAGCGGTCATTGAGGTATGATGACAACCATGTCAGCGCAGAGCCAGCCACTCCCATTCCTGCGAGGGCCGTGAGGAGGATCTGGTGGTTGACTGTGTCGAAGGCTGCAGATAGATCTAGGAGAATCAGGACAGAGGAGAGGCCTTTCGCTTTTGCTAAGTGAAGTGCCTCTGTGACCGCAATGAGGGCTGTCTCTGTGGAGTGACCAGTTCTGAAGCCTGACTGATTAGGGTCTAGGAGGTCATTCTGTAAGAGATAAGCAGTAAGTTGGTTGGATACAGCACGTTCAAGTGTTTTAGAAAGGAAGGAGAGAAGAGAGACGGGACGGTAGTTGCCTATGACGGTAGGGTTCAGGGATGGTTTTTTTATGAGGGGCGTGACTCTGGCTTGTTTTAGGGAGGTGGGGACCACCACCGAGTTGAGTGAGGAGTTGATGGTTGCAGTTAGGAATGGGAGGATGTCTGGTGCTATGGTCTGGAGGAGTGGGGAAGGTAGCCGGTCCAGCTGGCATGTAGTCGGACGGTTCGACGTTACCAGTGTCAGGGTCTCGGCTTCTGTAATGGGAGAGAAAGATGACAGAGTGAAGGATGAGGTTCTCGATTCAGCATTTGGAATGGGTGGGGGTTGGGAGAAGGAGCTGCGGATGTTCTCCACTTTTTCCTCAAAGAAGATCGCAAAGTCTTCGGCAGAGAAAGATGAGGGTGGGGGGGGTGGGGGGGGAGTGAGGAGGGAGGACATGGTAGCATGCAGTTTGCGAAGATTCTTGGCAGAGGCCTCGATCCTATGGTGAAAGAAAGAAGCTTTGGCATTAGTAATGGTTTTGGAGAATGTTAACAAGAGGTTGTGATATGTGTCGATGTCAGCAGTGAGGCGTGACTTTCTATACTTCCTTTCAGCTGCTCTCAGGACCTGTCTTTGTTCTCTCACTGGATCTGTCAGCCATGGACTGGGTGGGGAACGGCGGGCAGGTTTCTCAACGAGGGGACAGAGCTTGTCGAAGGAGGTTGCAAGGGCTGAGAGGAGGGTGGAGGTTGCCATCTCTGTGGAGAGAGCAGAGAAGGTGTCACTCAAAGGTAGAGCGGACAGTATGTCAGAGGAGAGGGTGGAGGGGGATAGGGAGGGCAGGTTGCGTCTGAGTGAGACGGTTTGAGTTGGGGTGAAGACCTTTCGGTTAAGCATGAGAGTTATTGAGAAGGATATGAAGGAATGGTCAGATACATGTAGGGGAGTTACCGTGGTGTTAATGATGCTGGAGTTACGGGAAAATATGAGATCCAAGGAGTTGCCTGCTTTGTGGGTGGGAGGCATGGCAGTGGGAGTCAGGTCAAATGATTGTAGGAGGGAGACTACTATGACTGACTGAGATGAGTCAGGCAGATTGAAGTCGCCCAATAGAAGGAGAGGGGTACCATCTTCCGGTAAGGAGCTTAGAAGCATGTCCAGCTCATCTGTGAAGTGATCGAGCGGACCTGGAGGGCGGTAGAGTGTAACAATGGTGAGATTGAAAGGATTAGAGACAGATACTGCATGATATTCAAAAGAGGAGAGTGACAGTGCTGGGAGGGGTGTTAAGTTTGTAGTCCATGAAGGAGATGTCATGAGGCCAGTGCCTCCACCCCGTCTGGAAGGTCGAGGTGTGTGAGTGAAGTTATAGTTTGTAGATAATGCTGCAGGTGTTGATGAGTTATTGGGGGTTATCCAGGTCTCAGTTAGAGCCAGGAGCTGCAGATTTTGACTATGGGCGTAGGCAGTAATGAAGTCAGCTTTCTTGACTGCTGATTGACAATTCCATAAGCCTCCCCGTACTGTGACAGGTGTATTAGTGGCTGTAGGAGGGTAGGATAGATTAGCCGGGTTGCTAGCAAACTGCCGTGGGTGGGTTGAATCTGTTCTGGAGGAGCAGATTGTGGATATGAGACACATTGTGGTGTCAAGAGTGGCAGGGAGGAAGTAGAGGAATAGCAGAGTGGAGTGAAAGATAGGACTAGGGTGTACTTAGCGCTAGGTGGATCGGTGGATCCCTCTGCAGATAACTCCAGGAAAACTCCTCTTTGTCCCTCTTCGTTTCTCGACGCTTCGCTGACGCTAAGCCAGCAGGCCTTTAAATCCCTATCACTAATTAGTGCTGTCTAACACCTGGCCCTTAATGGGTCACTTAAGGAAACAAAATGGCCGCTTTAAACACGCCCCTTAATCAAGTCAGCTGGTCAGGTCAGCAATCAAGTCTCAGTTTAAAGATATTACTAAATTCCACAACAGAATGTAGTACAGAGAGGTAGCCAGGTAGCTAAATGCTCCGCGACGCTGGTTGAACTGGAGCTAGGTAGCCAGGTAGCTAAATGCCACGCGACGCTGGTTGAACTGGAGCTAGGTAGCCAGCAGGCTAAATGCTCCGCGACGCTGAACTGCCTGCGCCGGTCTGTCTGTCGAAGACCGAGGGAACCGCATCGGGCTTCAGCTGATTAGTGGTCTTCTGGACAACAACAACAACAACATAATCCGAGGCAATGAAGTGTTCGCTGCAGATCTTCATTCCCTGTCCAACAGGCTGATCGCGCCGCCTCAGTGCAGCCAGCCAACCTGCCAACAACACTGTTTTTTTCACTGGTAATTTGTGGAAATTAACCAACTTTCCTCTCTCTTTCACACAGTAAAATTAGTTTGAACAGCCAGGAGCAATACAAAAAGAACCACCGCTGTCCCGTTGTTTGGTAGGCAACATTTTATTTACTGACTGACCCGACAATCCATGTTTACTATAGGCAGCTAACCAGCAGTGTATACACCAAACCAACACCGTGACGTCAGCAACAAAATGGCGGCGCACATGTTCATAAATGCTACATAAATGGACATAACAAATCGTTTTTTCTTAAAAACGCCTTCTTTTTATAACGTGATTTTTTCTGTGTTTTATCTAAATACTAATTTGATGCTATGACTATGTTTATATCGCTATGCTTCATCTCCCCTTTAATACTACAAACATGATTGTTTGTCTGATGTTTTATCTGTCCACAAGGGGGTGCCACAATGTTCTGTCTAGGACCATTGTTATTTACGATCTATATCAATAATTTAGGCAAAATGTTCCAGATGCAAACTTTAATTTTTATGCTGATGACACTGTCACTTACTGTTGTGCTACTACTTTGACAAAAGCTCTGGAAAGTTTGCAAAATACTTTTAAACAAATAGAATCCCAACTTCAGCAACTAAAGCTTGTTTTAAAACCGGAAAAAACTAAAATTATGATTTTTACTAAATCCAAAACAAAAGTGCCTTGTCTTGACTCTATACACACATCGCAAGGTATTCCAATTCAGATTGTGTCGACTTTTAAATACTTTGGCTTCTTATTTAATTACAGATTGTATTTTAAAGTAAACCACACGTTGAAAGTCTGGTTAAGAAACTAAAAGTGAGGTTGGGTTTCTTGTTCAGAAACAAACCGTGCTTTTCTTTTAATGCAAAAAAGAAACTAGTTGCTGCCACTTTTTTACCAGTATTAGATAGGGGTGTAACGGTACACAAAAACCACGGTACGGTACGTACCTCGGTTTTGAAGTCACAGTTCGGTACGGGTTTTCGGTACAGTGGGGGAAAGTTTGGCTTTCCATGTTCCACTCAGGGGTGATGTAGTGTGCAGTAACTAATTGTACTTGTAGGGCTGTCAACGAATATTCTATATTGAAATTAATAATTGACTTGTAATTTTCTTTTTTAAAGAATAATAATTATATTAGATTGTATATTAGATTGATATGTTAGTGGTTAACATACCGTTGTATTAGTTCGGTACACTACACAGCCATTCTGTACGGTACGGTACACACTGAAGCGGTTCGGTACGGATATGCGTACCTTTACACCCCTAGTATTAGATTATGGTGATGTTTTATACAAGAGTGCCTGTTCCACCTAACTACACATGTTGAACACTGCTTACCATGGTGTATTAAGATTTATTACCTGATAATATAGATCACTTACCCATCATTGCACTATGTATGCTAAAGTTAACTGGCCATCCTTGACTGTCCTTGACTGCTTCATTGGTACACCTTCATTTATAAAGCAATTATTGGTCAGCTCCCTTTTTACCTCGGTTCATACCTCACCATCACATCAAACCCATCTTACAGCTTACGATCCCAGGACTATTTATATGCCTCAGTACCAGGGGCGGGGCTAGGGGGTGGCTACTTGGGCTCAAGCCCCGAATGTTTTATGAAAAGCCCCGAATCTATATAATATATATTTATATATCTCTTTTTTTTTCTTTTTTTTTTTTTTTTTACAGTTCATCATTGTTACATGAAAATATGTTTGCACCAGATTTAGCAGAAGCTAATTTCCATCTGTGGTCTATCCAGCTGCTAACTGTATTTGAGTGAGTTAAGTCTTGGTGTTATGGTAGACTCAGACCTAAGCTTTAAATCACAATCAACAAGTTGACAAAAACTTAATTCTTCCACCTTAGAAACATAGCTAAAGTACGGCCATTTATAAATCAAAAGGACGCTGAAAACCAGATCCATGCCTTTATCTCAAGCCAACTCGACTACTGTAATGCACTCCTTACCGGCCTCCCGAAAAAATACGATGATAACTATTTTATTGCAATGCACTATTGCATTATTTTATTCTATTTTACTAACAATTTTATTGCACTGCACTATTTTACTTTGTATCAGTGAATCATAGACGCCTGGCCATAAGAGCATTCGGAGCATCTCTGCTCTCCCACTATTGAACTTGGGGGAGCAAAGGTATGCTCTTGCTCCACCAC
>NC_140174.1:121064084-121144084 GCF_963971535.1 Notolepis coatsorum | reverse complement strand
AGAGTGAGGTCGTCTTATATTCACTCTCTAGACCAGGGGTCAGCAACCTTTTTGACATGGAGTGCCTGTTTGAAATATAGTTGTAACTAGTGTGCCTCAACAATATTCCATGCATCGTAATTTTTTTTTCTCATAATCAGGTCTTTTTAATGATAATTTTTACATTATTACATCATTATTGTTATTGTTATTATTAACAATATTATTATGATGGTTGTATCAACCCTAAATCTGAGTTGGGGGGGGGGGGGGGGGGTGCAATGCAGACAAACAGCTGCATACAGTGCGACCATTTCACTCACATTTGCCCATTCATTTTTGGACACATCACACACCATCGGTGTGTGTACTGTACGTGTGCTGTCATAGCTCCACCTACAGGACTAATGGAGAACACCAGGAGAACACCAGGATGTGAATGGAGGGTGAATGTGAGGTATATCGTGTAAATACGTTTTGATTGATCGCAAGACTACACTGTAAAAAAAAAAATAATAATAAGTTACCAGAACTTAAAAATATTGAGTTCAGTTACTGTGCATTAAGGTTTTCAGTTTTCAATCCATAATAAGTTAACAGAAAAATAAGTACACAACCACATTATTTCAACCTAATAAAACTATGTTTATTGTCATTGTTTTAAGAACACAAGTTGACTTGGTAATACTCACATTTTGAGTGTGCAATGTTCAATGAAATAGAAAAATAAATAATACAATTTGTTGATTAATCCCACTGGTCACAATGGTGACCGTAATAATGTTTTTGTTATAAGGCTCTGCAAATGTTACTGAATGATGTAGCAATGTATTTCCAGCTAAATTGAAATAATAAACAAATAAAGGGTCTCAATTAAATATGTGGTAGTAAAAAGAACCTGTGGGAGGATTTCAACAAGATAAATGCGACAACAGTGCAAAATATTTCACTATAATATTTCAAAGCAAAAAAAAAAAAAAAAGTATAATTTTTTTATTTTATTTTTTTATGCTGCCCCCTGTGCCTATGAAAATGCCCCTGCGTGCCTAGTGTTGCCTACCCCTGCTCTAGACCAATAGCAGGCCGCCGCGACCTCAGGTGGGTCACAGTGGGAGGAGTCGACAAGCAGGGAGGTCAAAGGTTATGCTGTGATGTCATCAAACGGGAGCTTCGCCCCCCACAATGATATTCAGACCGCGGATTCGGCTCCTTAACCCTTTCACTACCACACTACAGAAGGTTAACCCTTTCACTGCCACACTACAGAAGGTTAACCTTTCACTACCACACTACAGAAGGTTAACCTTTCACTACCACACTACAGACGGTTAACCTTTCACTACCACACTACAGAAGGTTAACCCTTTCACTACCACACTACAGAAGGTTAACCTTTCACTACCACACTACAGAAGGTTAAACTTTCACTACCACACTACAGAAGGTTAACCCTTTCACTACCACACTACAGCAGTTTAACCTTTCACTACCACACTACAGAAGGTTTTTTTGTAAACATGATCTCAAGAAGGTGCTGAACAAGCTCAGTTTTGTTTCATGTCTGGTCATTTTTAGCATGGTGTTATTCACTGTCAAAGATGCAAAGAAAAATCATAATTTATATTCTCCTTTTGTTTCATCACAATTTACTCAGGCCTAGTAACAGACACAATATTTCTGACACTGGGAATACATTCACTGAAGTGGAGCAATCTTCCATTTAGTTAGGTATGTATTATTAGGCGGATTTTCAGAAAATAGGGCTCCGGGCTTAACACATCCACCGCCATCCACGCTTTAAAGCGTTATTGCCCGCCAAAATTTGCCGATAGTCTACTATTAGTCAACTATGAAAAAAAATATATAACCTTTTTTTTTATCATTCCATTTGGGCTGTGGGGGTGCTTAATGTCTGAAGGAGTCGACTGAAGGCTCCTTGTCCTCTGCAAAAGCATGCAATTGGTCCACTGATGGATACATCTTGTATTTGTCTAGTCTAGTGTGTTCATTAGATGGGTGAAATCCTCTTTCAGTGCCTCTGTGCCTGTTTTCTTAGGCAGTTAGCCTCTGGTATGCATGCCATTAGCATTAGCCACGCTTCTAGGCCTCTTTGCTTTTGGAAAGAATGATAAAAAAAATAAAAGAAAATTATAATAATTTTTTATTTTTTTTTTGCATTCGACTAAGAGGTTGGCAGTCGACTACGGCTCCTTTCGATCGATTAGTCGACTATTCGACTAATAGGGGTCAGCCCTACTGCGCCGTTGCTTGTGTGTACTCACATTTCTGTTTACTGGTTGCCAGATGCCTGTTTTTAAGTTCTAGCTGAGAGGTAGGAGCTGGAAAACATAACGGTTCCATAGCCTAAAGTCTTATAGTCATACAGATCCAAAGTTTATAAAGATCCCACGGAAAATGTGTATTTCACACAGGCTTTTGTAATGTGTGTACCGCAATAATTCAGCGTGATTATCCAAAATGGCCATCCACAAAGGACTTCCTCGTCCGAACGGCTTGTCAAATGACGCTTGCCGGATGTTTCGTCTTCTAACTCGAGACCCGAAGCACACAACAGGTTGAGTGAGGTGACGCTCGAAAAGGCGGGCAAATTCAACTTTCCAACAATGTATTGGTTGACCGGCAAAAACGCAGCCCGGAGCCGACAGACGAGAGCAAAGTGCGATAAAATGCGTAATTTTTCATAGAAGAAATAGCGCCTGCAGTTCCCAGCGGAACGATAAGAATTAAGGTTGAAAATGGACGAAGTGGCCCTTTAACGGCCAGACTGCTCCTCTGTAGAACTCCCTCTGGCCGGTAGAATAATGAACCTGTCGGGTGGATTTATGCCTCTGTGGGTCGTGTTCCGACGAGCTGCTACAAGCGCGGACTTGTGAAATATTTCAAGAGCTGCGGTTGAAACTCCCACATCGCGGAGGATTACGGCGCCTGCTTTTAACTCCATGTACAAACAACCATTTGCGCCGGCGCTGTTGAAGTGCAGAGGTTGTGAGTCTTGCTTTAAAGCCTTCGCCTTCGCATGATAAGCCTTTTGCTCAGCCTGACCCTGGTCTCACCTCTCTGGATCCGATCACGTTACCCACCCATTCCAGCAGTACATGCCTTCACCATCAACACCCCCCTGCACCCCCCCCCCCCCCCCCTCTCTCTCTCTCTCTCTCTCTGTCGTGTGTGAATGTGTGAGTGAATGGGTGAATGTGAGGAACAAGTTGTAAAGCGCTTTGGATAAAATATATATATATTAAGGCTGTCAAATATATCGCGTTAATATCGCGTTAACTCCCGATTCTATTAATGCCACTAATTTTTTTAACTCAAGATTAACTAAAAAAAAAGTTATTTTGTGCATCACTCTGTTTTGAATTTGATGCAAATTTGCAATGCATGAGGGTCATCCTTTTGTGTTAAATGGCTGCACAAAGCAAGCATTTGTTGACTCGCATGTTGATAAGAGTATTAAAACTTGGAACTTGAAAAAGATCAGTTTAAGGTGAAAAAAAAATTAAAAATAAAAATGCGATTAATTTGCGATTAATCGCGAGTTAACTATGGACAATCATGCGATTAATCGAGTTAAATATTTTAATCGTTTGACAGCACTAATATATATATATATATATATATATATATATATATATATATATATATATATATATATATATATATATATATATATATATATATATATAAATGCAGCATTTACCGTCGAGCATGTAAACTAAGCATTACACTTAGTTTACATCTTTGGTCTCGGTCTGCTGTGGGGGTTGGAGGTGATGGTTTCTGTTTCTGTTTATTAGGATCCCCATTAGTCATCATCAACGTGAATACTATTCTTCCTGGGGTCCTCACAGATATACACATACAAATATAAAACATTCAGTGTAAATCAGTCATATATTATATCACATACATAATCCATAGAAAATAAAACAAAAGGTCATAGGTGAATCCATTTCACCATACTGTACCTTTAAAAAAAAAAAACACAAAGTAAACAGAAGAAGTTTGGATAACATGGCTGCAGCTACACTCATGCATGACATATATTGATTTCCTTCCGGATTATGGCTCCTTTTTGCAGTTTTCTTTCGAGCGTTGGTTCCTGTTGTTGACCAGACACACCTGGAGAAATGCCCACTATAATAAGTTACTATATAGCTATATTATTATATAAATAATATATACTATATGTATATATAGGAGCTTTTTCACTGCTGATACTGGTTTGCAAATCCTAAACTTCCCAGACCCATTCATATTTCTGTTACATTATGGTCCTTACTATCAGATTTTTGGTATTGGGGGAAATCTGATGGCTGTTTTAGCCTGGTATCAACCTGCCCTCAGACTATTCTCTCCTCCCCCTAAGCCCCCTCACCTACCTCCCCCCCTCTCCCCCTTTATTCTCTCTCTCTCCCTCTGGCTCTTACTCTCTCTCCCTTTCTCTCCCTCTGGTTCTCACTCCCTCCCTTTCTCTTTTCCCCTCTCTCCCTTTCCTTCTCTCCCCCTTATTTATTGTTGTCCTTATATATATACTATTGCTACTGTAATTTTGTATTTTATTTACTTGTATGCATGTACATAACCTTGTTTTTGTTACAGCCTCCTACCCCCCCCCCCCCCCCCCCCCCCCCCCCCCCTTCCCTCAAAAGGCCCTTTTGGACAGGCTGCTTTTGTATATAAGAATTTGTTCTTAATTGCTTGCCTGGGTAAATAAAGGTTAAATAAAAAAATAGATAGCAGTATTGGTATCGGTGCGGCCCTGAAGACGACCTCACGGCCTTCAGGAACAAACGGAGACCGTTCCGGAGCCCAGGAGCCCACGGAAAACACTAGAGAGAAGAAGAGCAGCCAAGAGTTTGTCCATGTTGTGACTTGTTCCAACCACTAGATGGCAGCGATGCAACGTAGCAGACAACCCCTTTTAATGGAGCCGTCGGCGCTGCACTAAACACTCCCCCATTACACAGCACATTGCACATTACTACACACCATATCAAGGTTACATAGTCTCTCAGAGAAAATATAGTTTTTCTCAAGTCCAATTGGGAGTATATGAGCCATTTCTGTGCGTTTTATCGCCCCCCACCCCACCCCCCTACTTTGATTAAGTAAGACTTGCTTAAAGAATCTTAAATCGAGGAATAAGTCTGATTTTCAATAGCCAGCGGTATTACATCTGTGGTTTTCCTCGTTGCAGGAGTGCGTGTCCTTGAAGGCCTTCTTCCCAAACACACCCCAGAACCTGCTGTCTCCTCTCACCACTCAGCCGTCACGTAAGCATAGTGTGTGTGTGCTCTGTTTGCGAAGACGCTCTCTGATTGGCTAGCCCGTGTACAGCGAAGACCCTCTCTGATTGGTTTAGCTCCGAAGGGTCTCTTCCGCTTTGTACATATATATTCTCTGCTTCAAAGTGGTTATGCTTTGGCCCCCTAACCATAACTCTAAGGCATAAGCATAAGCATAACCCACTTCGAAGCAGAGAATATATATGTACAAGGCGGACATTTCTATCCCAGAGCCCTTCGGAGCTAAACCAATCAGAGAGGGTCTTTTCTTCTTCGCTGTACGCGGGCTAGCCAATCAGAGACCGTCTTCGCAAACAGAGGCTCCGGAAAAAAATCGCGCGGTCTGTGTCTCTGTGTGTGTGTGTGTGTGTGTGTGTCTCTCTCTCTTTCTTTCTCTCTTTTTTTTATCCACTTTTTCTCCTTATTTTTCTCCCATCCCAATTTCGCTGTTTCCAATTCTCCCCTCCCCTGTCTTGAACGTTGCTCCCATATGCCCCCCACAGGTCGGTCGTAGGGACTGGGAGGATAGAAGCCTTGCATCACGTGTCCCCTCCGGTACACGAGGAGGCAGCCTGTCACATCTTTTCACCTGCCAGCACAGACTCTCATTGGCGAGGTGTAACGTGTGGGAGGCTCACACTACCCCCGCCATTTCCTGTCTCTGCTGTGCAGGCGCCCAAACCGACCTGTAGGAGTCGCTGTCCACAACGTCCAGATTACCACCCATCGACTTCCACCCTCTAACTCTGCCAATTGAGCCAGTATGACGGCCGGCCCAAGCCGGAGGCAACGCCGACAGCCGGATTTGAACCTGGTGTCTCTTGCGTTGGTGACAAGCGCAATGTCCGCTGCGCCACCCAGCCGCGCTCTTTCTCTCTCTCTTTATACCTCTTCTATCTCTCTCTTTATCCCTCTTCTATCTCTCTCTTTATCCCTCTTCTCTCTCTCTTTATCCCTATTCTCTCTCTCTCTCTCTCTCTCTCTCTCTCTCTCTCTCTCTCTCTCTCTCTCTCTCTTTATCCCTCTTCTATCTCTCTCTCTCTCTCTCTTTATCCCTATTATCTCTCTCTCTCTCTGTCTGTGTGTGTCTCTGTGTGTGTCTCTGTACTGTGAGAAAGCAAGGTGTCTCTGTGTCTCTGTGTGTGTCTCTGTGTCTCTGTGTGTGTCTCTGTGTCTCTCTGTGTCTCTGTGTGTCTCTGTGTGTGTCTCTGTGTCTCTGTGTGTGTCTCTGTGTCTCTGTGTGTCTCTGTGTGTGTCTCTGTGTGTCTCTGTGTGTGTCTCTGTGTGTGTCTCTGTGTGTGTCTCTGTGTGTGTCTCTGTGTGTGTCTCCTCGTCTCTGTACTGTGAGAAAGCAAGGTGTGTGTGTGTGTCTCTGTGTGTGTGTCTCTGTGTGTGTGTGTCTCTGTGTGTCTCTGTGTGTGTCTCTGTGTGTCTCCTCGTCTCTGTACTGTGAGAAAGCAAGGTGTCTGTGTGTGTCTCTGTGTGTGTGTCTCTGTGTGTGTCTCTGTGTGTGTCTCCTCGTCTCTGTACTGTGAGAAAGCAAGGTGTGTGTGTGTGTCTCTGTGTGTGTCTCTGTGTGTGTCTCTGTGTGTGTCTCTGTGTGTGTCTCTGTGTGTGTCTCTGTGTGTGTCTCTGTGTGTGTCTCTGTGTGTGTCTCTGTGTGTCTCTCTGTGTGTGTCTCTGTGTGTGTCTCTGTGTGTGTCTCTGTGTGTGTCTCTGTGTGTGTCTCTGTGTGTGTCTCTGTGTGTGTGTCTCTGTGTGTGTCTCTGTGTGTGTCTCTGTGTGTGACTCTGTGTGTGTCTCTGTGTGTGTCTCTGTGTGTGTCTCTGTGTGTGTCTCTGTGTGTGTCTCTGTGTGTCTCTCTGTGTGTGTCTCTGTGTGTGTCTCTGTGTGTGTCTCTGTGTGTGTCTCTGTGTGTGTGTGTCTCTGTGTGTGTCTCTGTGTGTCTCTGTGTGTGTCTCTGTGTGTGTCTCTGTGTGTGTCTCTGTGTGTCTCTGTGTGTGTCTCTGTGTGTGTCTCTGTGTGTGTCTCTGTGTGTGTCTCTGTGTGTGTGTCCTCGTCTCTGTGTGTGTCTCTGTGTGTGTCTCTGTGTGTGTCTCTGTGTGTGTCTCTGTGTGTGTCTCTGTGTGTGTCTCTGTGTGTGTCTCTTTGTGTCTCTGTGTGTGTCTCTGTGTGTGTCTCTGTGTGTGTCTCTGTGTGTGTCTCTGTGTGTGTCTCTGTGTGTGTCTCTGTGTGTGTCTCTGTGTGTGTCTCTGTGTGTGTCTCTGTGTGTGTGTCTCTGTGTGTGTCTCTGTGTGTGTCTCTGTGTGTGTCTCTGTGTGTGTCTCTGTGTGTCTCTCTGTGTGTGTCTCTGTGTGTGTCTCTGTGTGTGTCTCTATGTGTCTCTCTGTGTGTGTCTCTGTGTGTGTCTCTGTGTGTGTCCTCGTCTCTGTACTGTGAGAAAGCGAGTCTGTACTGATATCCTTCAGCCGTGTGCAAACAGGCCTCCCAGCCGGATGAATGGGCCCTTGTGCTGCACCGATCAATACCAGTCAGGAGTGATCAATACCAGTCAGGAGCGACAGCATTGGCCGCTGATACGCCAGGCCCACACACCGGACGGCAGCGCCATCGATCAGGAAGTGAAGTTAAAGGATATCGGTGTATTATTAGCAGTGATGCCAGTAACGTGTTACTAAGTAACGCGTTATTGTAATCTGATTACTTTTCCCCGAAAATAGTAATCTAACGCGTTAATCTTCAAAAGCCAGTAATCTGATTGCAGTTACTTGTCCAAGTGGCTGTGCGTTACTATTTCGTTACTATCTCATCATAAATTCATAATGCAGGCGGAATGCAGTATTTTATTTCGTTTTCGACAGTCAAAAATACATTTTGAACTGTTTTTCTTATTTGGGAGTGACGTTGTGTGGCAGTGAAAGGGTTAAATACACAAGAATGTGTCCCGCGGCGTGACTGGACCCTCTGTCTGTGAGTGACTCTGCTTTGGTCCAATCACATTCCCCATCCACAGTCTGCGAATCAGAGGCAGAGTAGGGCGGGTCTTCACAGCACGTCATGTGACATATGCGCCAATCGTGTGACAGCAGGGCTCCGTCGTTACAGCCTCGTCTGCACGGAGAATTCCACCCCAAAACGCTTGTCTAAACGCAAAATTAAAAGTGAAACCGCAAGACGACTTTTGCGGTTTCTGTTCAGACTTCCATCCCAAAACGCTCGTCTAAACGTAGCCTCAGTCACTACTTCACGTTTGTGTCAACTAAGCCGGGTGAAAAAAACATTCATATGCGGAGGAAACAAAATACTGTCTACCGCTAAAAACAGCACATCCAATTGCATTGAAAGCATCTGGAATCACAACACTAGCCGACACTTCGACTAGGTACAGGAGGACTCGGAGGTCCACCAGCCAAACAGCAAAAGAGAGAGATTGTTTCTTTCCCTTTTGATTAATGTATATTTGATGGTGGCAGAGCAAAAGCTCTTATTTGCCAGATTTACAGTTAATTTACATGTTAAAGAGAGACTGATTGTATGTTTATAGAGAGACATTTATAAAAACAATTTAATAGTTACAGTTGATATAATTGAATAGTTCAGCCTGCATTTGTTAGATGTGATACACTGGTTTTGTAAAACCACTGGCTGGCTGCTCTAATGCTGTGAGCATCATAGACTGTTGCTTTACCATACTTGATGGTACAGAAGCTGAAGCACTAGTTTAACAATTTACGTTATGTGCAGAGAAACAAGTTAAAAACAATTTATGCACTTTCAATAAAGCGTTTAAAAAAAACTGTTGGGAGAACGACGACGACTTCGTAACCTAGTTACTTTCAAAGTAACTAAGTTACTCTGATAATCAAGTAATCAGTAAAGTAACTTAGATTACTTTTTAAAGGAGTAATCAGTAATCAGTAATCAGATTACTTTTACAAGTAATCTGTGGCATCACTGATTATTAGTTATTCCTTAATAGAATTACTCATAAGAGATCACAACATTTGCTTAAACTTGACTCTGGCCACTTTTTTTTACATGCCTAAAGGAACACACCAACGTTTTGGGAAAGTAGAAACGTAATTGTCCAATTAACACCTCTCCCCCGAAGGCTAACCGGTCATGTCCGCTTCCATTCATTGTGCTAAGCTAGGCTAACGTGCAGCCAGATAGCTTTCTACTGAACGCACAGAGAGGAAACTGGTATCTATCTTCTTGTCTCTCTCTGGAGAAGACAGTAAGATAATTTACCAAAATGTTGTGTGTTCCTTTAAGCCTGTGTACATTTTATTTTTTTAAAGTGGCCAGAGTCAAGTTTGTATCTATGGTAGGTAAGTGCTGTGTCTATGGTAGGTAAGTGCTGTGTATCTATGGTAGCTACAGTACGTGCTGTTTCTATGGTAGGTAAGTGCTGTATCTATGGTAGGTAAGTGCTGTGTATCTATGGTAGGTAAGTGCTGTATCTATGGTAGGTAAGTGCTGTGTCGATGGTAGGTAAGTGTTGTATCTATGGTAGGTAAGTGATGTGTCTATGGTAGGTAAGTGCTGTGTATCTATGGTAGGTAAGTGCTGTATCTATGGTAGGTAAGTGCTGTGTCTATGGTAGGTAAGTGTTGTATCTATGGTAGGTAAGTGCTGTGTCTATGGTAGGTAAGTGCTGTGTGTCTATGGTAGGTAAGTGCTGTGTATCTATGGTAGGTAAGTGCTGTGTCTATGGTAGGTAAGTGTTGTATCTATGGTAGGTAAGTGCTGTATCTATGGTAGGTAAGTGCTGTGTGTCTATGGTAGGTAAGTGCTGTATCTATGGTAGGTAAGTGCTGTGTATCTATGGTAGGTAAGTGCTGTGTATCTATGGTAGGTAAGTGCTGTGTCTATGGTAGGTAAGTGCTGTGTATCTATGGTAGGTAAGTGCTGTATCTATGGTAGGTAAGTGCTGTGTCTATGGTAGGTAAGTGCTGTGTCTATGGTAGGTAAGTGCTGTATCTATGGTAGGTAAGTGCTGTGTATCTATGGTAGGTAAGTGCTGTATCTATGGTAGGTGAGTGTTGTATCTATGGTAGGTAAGTGCTGTATCTATGGTAGGTAAGTGTTGTATCGATGGTAGGTAAGTGTTGTATCTATGGTAGGTAAGTGCTGTGTCTATGGTAGGTAAGTGCTGTATCTATGGTAGGTAAGTGCTGTGTATCTATGGTAGGTAAGTGTTGTATCTATGGTAGGTGAGTGTTGTATCTATGGTAGGTAAGTGCTGTGTCTATGGTAGGTAAGTGCTGTGTCTATGGTAGGTAAGTGCTGTGTCTATGGTAGGTAAGTGCTGTATCTATGGTAGGTAAGTGCTGTGTATCTATGGTAGGTAAGTGTTGTATCTATGGTAGGTGAGTGTTGTATCTATGGTAGGTAAGTGCTGTATCTATGGTAGGTAAGTGTTGTATCTATGGTAGGTAAGTGTTGTATCTATGGTAGTAAGTGCTGTGTCTATGGTAGGTAAGTGCTGTATCTATGGTAGGTAAGTGCTGTATCTATGGTAGGTAAGTGCTGTGTATCTATGGTAGGTAAGTGCTGTATCTATGGTAGGTAAGTGCTGTGTATCTATGGTAGGTAAGTGCTGTGTATCTATGGTAGGTAAGTGCTGTGTATCTATGGTAGGTAAGTGCTGTGTATCTATGGTAGGTAAGTGCTGTGTATCTATGGTAGGTAAGTGCTGTGTATCTATGGTAGGTAAGTGCTGTATCTATGGTAGGTAAGTGCTGTGTATCTATGGTAGGTAAGTGTTGTATCTATGGTAGGTAAGTGCTGTGTATCTATGGTAGGTAAGTGTTGTATCTATGGTAGGTAAGTGTTGTATCTATGGTAGGTAAGTGTTGTATCTATGGTAGGTAAGTGCTGTATCTATGGTAGGTAAGTGCTCTGTCTATGGTAGGTAAGTGTTGTATCTATGGTAGGTAAGTGTTGTATCTATGGTAGGTAAGTGCTGTGTATCTATGGTAGGTAAGTGCTGTGTCTATGGTAGGTAAGTGCTGTGTCTATGGTAGGTAAGTGCTGTGTATCTATGGTAGGTAAGTGTTGTATCTATGGTAGGTAAGTGTTGTATCTATGGTAGGTAAGTGCTGTGTCTATGGTAGGTAAGTGCTGTGTCTATGGTAGGTAAGTGCTGTGTATCTATGGTAGGTAAGTGTTGTATCTATGGTAGGTAAGTGTTGTATCTATGGTAGGTAAGTGCTGTATCTATGGTAGGTAAGTGCTGTATCTATGGTAGGTAAGTGCTGTGTATCTATGGTAGGTAAGTGTTGTATCTATGGTAGGTAAGTGCTGTGTCTATGGTAGGTAAGTGTTGTATCTATGGTAGGTAAGTGCTGTGTATCTATGGTAGGTAAGTGCTGTTTCTATGGTAGGTAAGTGTTGTATCTATGGTAGGTAAGTGCTGTGTATCTATGGTAGGTAAGTGCTGTATCTATGGTAGGTAAGTGTTGTATCTATGGTAGGTAAGTGCTGTGTATCTATGGTAGGTAAGTGCTCTGTCTATGGTAGGTAAGTGCTGTATCTATGGTAGGTAAGTGCTGTATCTATGGTAGGTAAGTGCTGTGTATCTATGGTAGGTAAGTGTTGTATCTATGGTAGGTAAGTGCTGTGTATCTATGGTAGGTAAGTGTTGTATCTATGGTAGGTAAGTGTTGTATCTATGGTAGGTAAGTGCTGTGTATCTATGGTAGGTAAGTGCTCTGTCTATGGTAGGTAAGTGCTGTATCTATGGTAGGTAAGTGCTGTATCTATGGTAGGTAAGTGCTGTGTATCTATGGTAGGTAAGTGTTGTATCTATGGTAGGTAAGTGTTGTATCTATGGTAGGTAAGTGCTGTGTATCTATGGTAGGTAAGTGCTGTATCTATGGTAGGTAAGTGCTGTGTATCTATGGTAGGTAAGTGTTGTATCTATGGTAGGTAAGTGTTGTATCTATGGTAGGTAAGTGCTGTATCTATGGTAGGTAAGTGCTGTATATCTATGGTAGGTAAGTGCTGTGTGTCTATGGTAGGTAAGTGCTGTGTCTATGGTAGGTAAGTGTTGTATCTATGGTAGGTAAGTGCTGTATCTATGGCAGGTAAGTGCTGTGTATCTATGGTAGGTAAGTGCTGTATCTATGGTAGGTAAGTGCTGTGTATCTATGGTAGGTAAGTGCTGTATCTATGGTAGGTAAGTGCTGTATCTATGGTAGGTAAGTGTTGTATCTATGGTAGGTAAGTGCTGTATCTATGGTAGGTAAGTGTTGTATCTATGGTAGGTAAGTGCTGTATCTATGGTAGGTAAGTGCTGTGTATCTATGGTAGGTAAGTGCTGTGTCTATGGTAGGTAAGTGCTGTATCTATGGTAGGTAAGTGCTGTATCTATGGTAGGTAAGTGCTGTATCTATGGTAGGTAAGTGCTGTGTCTATGGTAGGTAAGTGTTGTGTATATGGTAGGTAAGTGTTGTATCTATGGTAGGTAAGTGTTGTATCTATGGTAGGTAAGTGCTGTATCTATGGTAGGTAAGTGCTGTCTCTATGGTAGGTAAGTGCTGTGTATCTATGGTAGGTAAGTGTTGTATCTATGGTAGGTAAGTGTTGTGTATCTATGGTAGCTAAGTGCTGTATCTATGGTAGGTAAGTGTTGTGTACCTATGGTAGCTAAGTGCTGTATCTATGGTAGGTAAGTGTTGTATCTATGGTAGGTAAGTGCTGTATCTATGGTAGGTAAGTGCTGTGTCTAAGGTAGGTAAGTGCTGTGTATCTATGGTAGCTAAGTGCTGTATCTATGGTAGGTAAGTGTTGTGTATCTATGGTAGCTAAGTGCTGTTTCTATGGTAGCTAAGTATTGTATCTATGGTAGGTAAGTGTTGTATCTATGGTAGGTAAGTGCTGTGTATCTATGGTAGGTAAGTGCTGTATCTATGGTAGGTAAGTGTTGTATCTATGGTAGGTAAGTGCTGTGTATCTATGGTAGGTAAGTGCTCTGTCTATGGTAGGTAAGTGCTGTATCTATGGTAGGTAAGTGCTGTATCTATGGTAGGTAAGTGCTGTGTATCTATGGTAGGTAAGTGTTGTATCTATGGTAGGTAAGTGCTGTGTATCTATGGTAGGTAAGTGTTGTATCTATGGTAGGTAAGTGTTGTATCTATGGTAGGTAAGTGCTGTGTATCTATGGTAGGTAAGTGCTCTGTCTATGGTAGGTAAGTGCTGTATCTATGGTAGGTAAGTGCTGTATCTATGGTAGGTAAGTGCTGTGTATCTATGGTAGGTAAGTGTTGTATCTATGGTAGGTAAGTGTTGTATCTATGGTAGGTAAGTGCTGTGTATCTATGGTAGGTAAGTGCTGTATCTATGGTAGGTAAGTGCTGTGTATCTATGGTAGGTAAGTGTTGTATCTATGGTAGGTAAGTGTTGTATCTATGGTAGGTAAGTGCTGTATCTATGGTAGGTAAGTGCTGTATATCTATGGTAGGTAAGTGCTGTGTGTCTATGGTAGGTAAGTGCTGTGTCTATGGTAGGTAAGTGTTGTATCTATGGTAGGTAAGTGCTGTATCTATGGTAGGTAAGTGCTGTGTATCTATGGTAGGTAAGTGCTGTATCTATGGTAGGTAAGTGCTGTGTATCTATGGTAGGTAAGTGCTGTATCTATGGTAGGTAAGTGCTGTATCTATGGTAGGTAAGTGTTGTATCTATGGTAGGTAAGTGCTGTATCTATGGTAGGTAAGTGTTGTATCTATGGTAGGTAAGTGCTGTATCTATGGTAGGTAAGTGCTGTGTATCTATGGTAGGTAAGTGCTGTGTCTATGGTAGGTAAGTGCTGTATCTATGGTAGGTAAGTGCTGTATCTATGGTAGGTAAGTGCTGTATCTATGGTAGGTAAGTGCTGTGTCTATGGTAGGTAAGTGTTGTGTATATGGTAGGTAAGTGTTGTATCTATGGTAGGTAAGTGTTGTATCTATGGTAGGTAAGTGCTGTATCTATGGTAGGTAAGTGCTGTCTCTATGGTAGGTAAGTGCTGTGTATCTATGGTAGGTAAGTGTTGTATCTATGGTAGGTAAGTGTTGTGTATCTATGGTAGCTAAGTGCTGTATCTATGGTAGGTAAGTGTTGTGTACCTATGGTAGCTAAGTGCTGTATCTATGGTAGGTAAGTGTTGTATCTATGGTAGGTAAGTGCTGTATCTATGGTAGGTAAGTGCTGTGTCTAAGGTAGGTAAGTGCTGTGTATCTATGGTAGCTAAGTGCTGTATCTATGGTAGGTAAGTGTTGTGTATCTATGGTAGCTAAGTGCTGTTTCTATGGTAGCTAAGTATTGTATCTATGGTAGGTAAGTGCTGTGTCTATGGTAGGTAAGTGCTGTGTCTATGGTAGGTAAGTGTTGTGTCTATGGTAGGTAAGTGCTGTATCTATGGTAGCTAAGTATTGTATCTATGGTAGGTAAGTGCTGTGTCTATGGTAGGTAAGTGCTGTATCTATTGTAGGTAAGTGTTGTATCTATGGTAGGTGTTACAAAGGGTCAGATTAAACCGAATATATATATTTACTGATTGATATATATTGCATAATATTTGTATATCGTTTGATATCCCTTGTGTATTCTTTGTACATATACACGGAATATCCCTTTAACCTAGTACAGACCATAATATTTCGTTCTCTTATTGGATAGCGTTCCACCAGCGCCATTGCCATACCCCCAGAGTCGAGTTCAAAGCCACCGTCAAGGCTTGTCTCAACATGCCCGGTTCTGCCCAAGACTACGAGACAGGAATAAGGCTGGTACTAGTTTGTTCGCCTAACATATAAATATGGCGCAGGTGAATACAGAAGTAGTTCGAGTTACCCAAGTGAAGCCTCACACCACGATACAACGTGCGGTGAAGTGGGCCCGTTTTGCCCCAAAATAGAGTCTTGTCTTATCCTAATACGTTCGTTCAACGTATCGTTCGCTCCTTACTAGTAAAGCCTTCATCACGAGTCAACGACCAAGTGAAGTGAGCAACCGTGCATCTAAATAGAGCACTTATAGCCGCGTGCGAATAGGATAGTAAAGTGTCAGAGCTTAGTGGAATAATGTCAAGTTCAACCTAGTTAATGTGAAGTACCGCGCACCGGAGAATCTACACCGGTGAATGCAGAGCCCCTTTCCGGCTGGATTATTATTATTATTGCTTTGGACCAGGCTGTTGGAGCGGAGAAGAATCGTCTACACCCCACTACTGTGTGGGATTTACCCGTGACGTGAGGAACATCACTCGAGCCCGTCTCTATTGGAGAGGCTGGCCGGCTTTCACCTGTGCTGCACGCATACTGGGATTACAGCTGCTGCTTTCGTCTGCCGATCAGGGAGTAATATACCACCTCCCATAGCAGGAGCTTATTGAGTCCCCGCTGATCCAGACTTTGCATTCGAACATTTCCTCCCCCTGCTGGCTTACAACCGGTGGGAACCCTACCAGTATCTCCCGCTGCCTCCCCAGAGTACCATAGATATAATTCCTAAGATTCAGGTTGTATTATTATCTCCTGCGTAATATGAGAATGGACATACGTTATTGATTTGCCTACGCATATTCCTTTGCCTTATAAGCGCATTCAAAGTAAAGTATATTATGTACTATTGCTGCTAATAAATATTCTTAACCCAGATTTGTGTGGAAACCGTGTCATTGTGGAGGTGTTCTCATCATATACCTGTGTACTGTATGGCCAGTAGTAATGTACATAAGACGGTAGTGGTTTAATGATACCATACTTATTAATACAGTCAGGGAATTGTACCCCTCAGTTACAGTAGGTAAGTGCTGTATCTATTGTAGGTAAGTGCTGTATCTATGGTAGGTAAGTGCTGTGTATCTATGGTAGGTAAGTGCTGTGTATCTATGGTAGGTAAGTGCTGTGTCTATGGTAGGTAAGTGCTGTGTATCTATGGTAGCTAAGTGCTGAATCTATGGTAGGTAAGTGTTGTGTATCTATGGTAGCTAAGTGCTGTATCTATGGTAGGTAAGGTTGTATCTATGGTAGGTAAGTGCTGTGTCTATGGTAGGTAAGTGTTGTATCTATGGTAGGTAAGTGTTGTATCTATGGTAGGTAAGTGTTGTATCTATGGTAGGTAAGTGTTGTATCTATGGTAGGTAAGTGCTGTGTCTATGGTAGGTAAGTGCTGTGTCTATGGTAGGTAAGTGCTGTGTATCTATGGTAGGTAAGTGTTGTATCTATGGTAGGTAAGTGCTCTGTCTATGGTAGGTAAGTGCTGTGTCTATGGTAGGTAAGTGCTGTATCTATGGTAGGTAAGTGTTGTATCTATGGTAGGTAAGTGCTCTGTCTATGGTAGGTAAGTGCTGTGTCTATGGTAGGTAAGTGCTGTGTCTATGGTAGGTAAGTGCTGTATCTATGGTAGGTAAGTGCTGTATCTATGGTAGGCAGTATTGGGAAAGTTCACTTTCTACATGAACTAGTTCAGTTCACAGTTCAAATCTTTTTAAATGAACTAGTTCAGTTCATAGTTCATAATTCAAAATGTTGAACTAAAGTTCATGGTTTCAAAAATGAACTAATTTAGTTATTTTTTAATTTTAATCTTTTTTATTATAGATTTTTCACGTACAGTTACTTACATTACAAAAACACGCATTAGGACAAGGGGGGGGGGGGGGGGGGGTCCTCCAGTTCATCTCTATGCCATCATCCACACAATAAGCAAGCAAAAACAAAACAAAAAGAAAAACAAGCAAAAAGGAAAGCAGACCAAGACAGGCACTGTACATTATTGCACTTGCCTCGAGCCCATTCACATGTAGACATACATATATTTATTTTTTCCTATCCTAGGTCTGTCCATACAATGGGGCACTGGGCCTTTAGAAGGATCCGATACATTTCAGCAGGAAAATAGTATAATAGTGGGGCCCACACCTCCTGAAAGGAAGCATTGTTGCCTCTATGCATTGCACAGTGTCTTTCATGGGGTAGCACACCGAATATCTCTCTATACCACATTTGTAAAAATGGAGGCTTATCCTTAATCCAGTTTATCAGAATGCATTTCCGGGCTGAAAGTAGAAGTTTATCAAATAGTTTGAATTGTAAACTCTTTTAAATGCATACGACGACGTCTAGAGGTAGAGTCTGACTCTGACTGAGCGAGTGCTGCTGCAGCTCTCGGCTTCTGCGCGCAGATTCTGCTGTTCCACTGCTTGTTGTGAGGAGGAGTCTGATGACGTAGCAGGGGGTGACAGGCGCGTTGCCAGATCGGGTGGTTTTACGCATAATTTTTAAGTCTGTTTACAGTGTGTTTTAACTGAGTTTTCGGCTGAAATGCATATGAAATATGGCACATCTTTGAACGCCGTTATAATAGAGTGCTGAGAATGAACGCACTTTTGAACTCCGTTACACAGCGCTGAGAATGAACGCGTTCTCAATTACGTTCATTTAGCGGATATACAGTACGTTCAGTTCAAGTTCGCCCAAAATACGAACGCGTTCATGAACGATCGTTCATTGAACGCGTTCAGGTACATCACTGATGGTAGGTAACTGCCAGCGGCCCAAACCTGTCTGTTGGTAGCAGTGATCTATACCAGGCCATTCAGGGACACAGCAGCGCCAGCAGTTAATTATTACTGTATGCGAAATGATGGGCTCTTTCTCACAAGAGACTTTCATCATGATGAGCTTGTCTCCGAAAAAGTAGCAAATTCTGTACTTTAGGATCCTGCTCTGACTGATGCTGACGGGGGTTGGGGTAGGGTTGGGGGGTGGTGTTAGGGTTGGTGTGCTTGTATCTGATGCAGTGCGTCTGTCCCCTTCCTCACAGAGATGCCTCAGGAGACCTGGAGAGATCACCTCAACTGGCTCAGTGGCACGCTGCAGAAACTAACAGAGGAGGAAGAGGAGGAGGAGGAGGAAGACAGAGCCACCAGGTGAGATAAGGAGCGAGAGAGATTGAGTGATTGAGTGAGAGGGGCAGAGTTAGAGAGAGAGAGATGAAAGATGGAGACGAGAGAGTTAGAGGAGAGAGAGAGAGAGAGAGAGAGAGAGAGAGAGAGAGAGAGAGAGAGATTGAGTGATTGAGTCAGAGGGGCAGAGTTAGAGAGAGAGATGAAAGATGGAGACGAGAGAGTTAGAGGGAGGGAGAGAGGGAGAGAGAGAGAGAGGAGAGATTGAGTGATCGAGTCAGGGGCAGAGTTAGAGAGAGAGATGAAAGATAGAGACAAGAGAGAGAGAGAGCGAGAGAGAGAGAGAGAGAGAGAGAGAGAGAGAGAGAGAGAGAGAGAGAGAGATAGAGAGAGAGCGAGAGAGAGAGAGAGAGAGAGAGAGAGAGAGAGAGAGAGAGAGAGAGAGAGAAAAATAGAGAGAGAGCGAGAGAGAGAGAGAGAGAGAGAGAGAGAGAGAGTTAGAGAGAGAGAGGGGAGATGGATTGATCGAGTCAGGGGCAGAGTTAGAGAGAGAGAGATGAAAGATGGAGACAAGAGAGTCTCCATCTTTAGAGGGAGAGAGAGAGAGAGAGACAGGCAGGCAGAGAGAGAGAGAGAGAGAGAGAGAGGGAGAGGGAAAGAGAGACAGAGGGAGAGAGTGGTTTTCTCACTAACCATTCGGGGTCGAATCACAGTCCAATCGCACCCAAATAGGGTGTGATCGTCCTACTGAGAACGCTCCCCCCGTCCCCGGGGACGCTGATTCGCTCCAAACCTGGACCGCTGGAATAGGTGGTTCCGGGTGCGCGCCAGTGGGAGCGGGGGGCGTGGTGTGCAATGCTTGTACCAAAACACGGAAGAGGCTTGCTGTATCAACTTGCTGACACACACAACGTCATTACTGTAATGCTTTCATGCTTGCTTGAATTTTGGGCAGATAAAAACATACAGCAACAACTGGACAATACCCACAAAAACGATATTTATGAGTTCAGACCTCAACCAAACAAGCATGTTGAGCCTCACGGCTCAGTGGATGATTTTTTTTTTTTTTTTATCAAATGTTTTATTTTCTCTTTTTTTTTACATGAAACAAGACAAACAATACAGTAACAGTAATAATCAACAATAACTCACAGGACAATAACAGAAATAATAATAACAATAATGACAGTCCAGTAATTAAATCAGAATGAAAATAGACTAAAAGACATATAATAAATACATTACCATGGACACTCGCTCGCTCCCCCCCCCCCCCCCGCCCCCCTTCAGGACCCCAACGTGGGCATCCACTACTCCATCCATACATCCACTACTTCATTCAACACCAGAAAACTCCAAATTTATATGCGTTCCTTTATCTTATCCACCACAGCCACCCAGACTGCGAGGCTGGCTTCATTAACACCTAAAACCTGCGCAGTAAATATCTCTAGATAAATCACATCGAGATAGGTGAGAATCCATACCTTCGGGCACATTTTATCCGGTTGAATCCAGCGTGACGCTATCAACTTTTTGGCAGCTGTAAGACCCGCCAAAATGAGTCTCTTTACATGTACAGAGGTTAATAACTGAGAAACATCATTCAACAACAGTACAGAAGGCAGTGTCGGTATGGTCAGAGATAAAATCTCTGATAATTTAGTGGTTGTAGTGGGCACTTACATGGACACGACATAATCCACCTACACTGTCACTTTAAGGACACAGGGCATTGTGGGTAGCTAGAGCGGCCATATGAACTCTTGGCTTGGTTTGTTGTGGTATCCATGGCTATGCTAATAAATGATGCACACTGATGTGTGGTCAAAGAAACTTCACTCTCTGGTCGTGATTTCCCATCTCCTACATTGGTGAACCTGACGTTCTTGGACGCTTTCAAGGACGATTGAATTTATGGAAGCAGCAGTCACGCTGAAATTGCCAGAGTTCTGGGAAACGCAAGCTACTGCATGGTTTGTGCAGGCGGAGGCGCAGTTTGCAATAAAGAAAATAACGGAGGATGATACCAAGTACTATCACGTTGTCGCTTTTTATTTTTATTTTTTTTTAACCTTTATTTACCCAGGGTAGGTTCGCTGAGCACAGATGCTCTTTTTCAGCTACGCCCTGCTTCACATTCACACAGTTCCATTCATACATGGGAGCTGCCCAGTACAACCACAGTCTGACACCATTGGCCACTGAGCAACTCCACTGGAGCAGTTGGGGTTAAGTGCCTTGCTCAAGGGCACTTCAGCAACAGATTTTTCCTGCCGGTCCCGGGGATCGAACCGGCGACCTTCCGGTCACAAACCCGCTTCTCTAGCCATTAGGCCACCGCTGCCCCCCTGTGGTTGGAACTAACACGGCAGCCAGAGTGGTGAGTCTACTCACAAACCCTCCGGCGCACGACAAATATGGCACGCTGAAGGCACACTTGTTGAAGTGTTTTGAACTATCTGAGGTGGAACGAGCTAACCGGCTGTTTTCATTGCAAGGTCTGGGCGACAGTAAACCGTCCGAGCTTATGGATAGGATGCTGGCGTTGATGGGAGAGCATGAGCCCAACCACTTTCTGTTCAGACAGCTGTTCTTACGTCAGTTACCGGCTCAGGTAAGGGCTGCCTTGGCCAACACAACAATAAATGACTGCCGTATGTTAGCCGCGGAGGCGGATAAGTTATTTTTGGCCAGCCAACAACAACACTGTTCTACTGTGTTCTACCATGACCAACCCTCTTCCTCTCACCATGGGGATTATACCGTCGCTGCTGCGGTGGCAGCCCCTCGCCAGCGAGGGAGAGACACTGGCTGGTGTTTCTTTCACACATGGAGCCAAGTATGGAGCCAGGGCTAACCAATGCCGTCCCCCATGTACTTACAAGGGGCCGGGAAACGCCCGGGCCGGCGCTCAACAGTGGCCATGAGCGTTGGTGGGGCCGGCAGGCTACTGTTTTTTCGGGACACCATCTCAGGCAGGCGTTTCATGTGCGACACAGGGGCACAGAGAAGCGTGCTGCCTGCGTCAAGGGTGGACACTATGGAAGCTGCCAATGGTACTACAATCCGCACGTATGGCAGTAGGCTAGTGGAGCTGTGTTTTGGTGAGCGGCGGTTTAGCTGGGACTTCATCACTGCTGATGTGTCTGTGCCCCTGCTGGGTGCTGATTTTCTGTGTGCTTATGGATTGTTGGTGGATGTCAGGAACAATCGCTTGATCGACGCCACCACCTTTTGTTCATTTGAATGTACTGTCGGGGCAGCGCCTCCTGTGGGTTTGTCTAACATGTTGTCTGTTACAGATGAGTTTCACCAGCTGCTAGCCGAGTTCCCTGTCCTTACCCAGCCCACTTTCTCATCCTCCACCAGTAAGCACGGTGTGGAGCATCACATCTCTACGGCAGGTGCGCCAGTCTACTCCCGGGCTCGCCGCCTAGATCCTGCCAAGCTGGCCGTTGCCAAGGCAGAGATTTCCAACATGGAGAACCTGGGTATTATCCGTCGTTCTGACAGCCCATGGGCCTCACCCCTTCACATTGTCCCCAAGGCTGCCGGCGGGTGGCGCCTGTGTGGCGATTACCGCCGCCTTAACGAGGTAACTACACCGGACCGATACCCGGTTCCACATATTCAGGATTTTTCCACCCACCTGGCCCGGAAACTCATATTTTCAAAAATAGATTTAGTTCGAGGTTACCACCAGGTGCCGGTCCACCCAGCGGACATCCCTAAGACGGCGGTGATTACTCCCTTTGGTTTATTTGAGTTCTTGCGCATGCCTTTTGGGCTTAAAAATGCAGCACAGACATTCCAGCGCTTGATGGACTCTGTGTTACGGGACCTGCCTTTTTTGTTTGTCTACCTAGATGACATCTTAGTCGCCAGTACCACCAGAGCAGAGCACTTGTCCCATCTCAGGACCCTTTTCCACCGACTCAGTCAGCATGGGCTCATAGTTAACCCAGCTAAATGTCAGTTTGGGCTGTCTGGGATCGATTTCCTCAGGCACCACGTCACCAAAGATGGGGCAGTTCCCCTCCCATCTAAGGTTGACGCCATAGCAAATGTTCCACTGCCACCCACCATCAAGGCTCTGCAAGAGTTCCTTGGCATGGTACATTTTTACCATCGGTTTGTCCCCCGGACTGCTCAGCTAATGCGACCTCTGTACGAGGCTCTCAGGGGTAAAATGTGGTGGACTGGACGGATGAGAGACGCAAGGCATTTGTCGATACTAAAAACGCCCTGGCCAATGCAACCAGGCTGGCACACCCACTTCCCAACGCCCCTGTTGCCATCACCACTGATGCTTCAGACTATGCTGTTGGAGCGGTATACGAACAGTGGGTGAGTAGGGCTTGGCAGCCACTGGCTCTCTCGGGCCTTGGTCGGGGCCGTCCATGTTGGTTTAGACTATGCACGCATGGCCTCAGACCAGGTTTCCGACCTGGACGTTCAGGCCTACAGGACGGCCATCACAGCACTCAGGCTGGAGGATGTGGCATTTAATGAGGCTAACGGCACACTCCTGTGCGACGTTTCCACGGGACGGCCGCGAC
The DNA here is from genome assembly GCF_963971535.1 of Notolepis coatsorum. NCBI lineage: Eukaryota > Metazoa > Chordata > Actinopteri > Aulopiformes > Paralepididae > Notolepis > Notolepis coatsorum. Next base: position 121,121,336 of record NC_140174.1, on the reverse strand, counting down.
CGGTTGTGCCCAGCAGTTGGAGACGTCATGTTGTTGACATCATACATGGTCTCTCTCACCCCGGAAACAGGGCATCTCAAAAACAGGTGGCAGCCAAGTTCATTTGGCACGGGCTGAAAAAGGATGTGAGAGGCTGGGTTAAGACCTGTGTGATGTGCCAGCGCGCTAAGGTACACCGCCACATTAAAGCTCCTTTGGCCCAGTTCTCCATGCCCGAAAGGAGGTTTGACCATGTGAATGTGGACCTGGTGGGTCCATTACCCCCATTGCATGGTTTCACATACCTCCTCACGATGGTGGACAGAACCAATCGGTGGCCAGAGGCCGTTCTGCTGTCATCCACAACGTCCACTGATGTGGCTCGGGCGTTTATATATACGTGGGTGGCCCGGTTTGGTGCTCCGTCTGACCTTTCGTCGGACCGCGGACCTCAGTTCACCTCTGAGCTTTGGTCCGAGATTGCCAGAAACTTAGGCGTGAGACTGCACCGCACTACCGCTTATCACCCACAGGCTAACGGTTTGTGTGAGCGGTTTCACCGGTCCATGAAGGCCTCTCTCCGAGCTACCCTTAGCGATGGTAGTTGGGTCGACAGGCTCCCGTGGGTCATGTTGGGTCTCAGGACCGCCCCCAAGGAGGATCTCCAGTCATCATCGGCTGAGCTGGTCTATGGCCAACCGCTGCGGGTCCCCGGGGAGTTTTTACCTGACACCACAGACCCCTGGTCTGCGACCCAGCAGCGCGTTTCACTCTTGGAGAACGCTAGGGCATTTGTGCCGGTCCCCACCTCGCAGCATGGTTTGCCACAGACTCGTGTTCCACCCGGCCTCCAGGCCACGGAATATGTGTTCATACGGCACGATGCCCACCGCGGGTCCTTTCAACCCCCCTACGATGGCCCGTTTCGGGTCATACAGACGGGAAGTAAGACCTTCGTGGTGGACATTGGCGGTAAACCGGAACATGTCTCGGTGGACCGGCTTAAGCCAGCTCACTTGGATGTGGATCACCCCGTGGCGATCGCTCAGCCCCCGCGGCGAGGGAGACCTCCCCGTGTTAAACCTTGTCACCCTAAATCACTTTTTGAAAATATGAGTCCCTCACCGCCCACTAGGCACCTTGCCCCTTGCCCTCCTCGCCACCGCAAGGCCCCAGGGGGTCCCACGGTAGCTCATATGCCGGCTCCAGTTGTTCGGAGCCGTTATGGTCGGGAGGTCCGTCTACCGACCCGTTTTTTGAGTTAGTAGGGTGAATTCTGGGGGGACATATGTAGTGGGCACTTACATGGACACTTACATGGACTGGACATAATCCACCTACACTGTCACTTTAAGGACACGGGGCATTGTGGGTAGCTAGAGCGGCCATATGAACTCTTGGCTTGGTTTGTTGTGGTATCCATGGCTATGCTAATAAATGATGTACACTGATGTGTGGTCAAAGAAACTTCACTCTCTCTGGTCGTGATTTCCCATCTCCTACATGGTAACATTTTCCCAGAAGGTCTCAACAGGAGGGCATTCCCAATACATATGCATATATGTACCAATAGCACCGTTTGAACACAAGGAGCATCGAGAGTCAGGTCTGAGACCCATTAGGTTCAATCGTCTAGGGGTCAGGTAAGTCCTATGAACAAAGTTAAGATTAATCTGTTGGTGATCTGGGTTGCGTGATGATAGCCGAACATTTTCCCAGACTGCATCCCAATCAAAATCTACCTCCAGCTCTGGGATATCCTTCCTCCAAACCGTGTCTAGGGGAAGGACCTTATATGAGGACGTAAGTAAGTGGCGATAAAAGTCAGAGACAAAGCCTCTCGACGTCTCCTTGTCATAAAAGAATTTGTGAAACCTGTGGTGCTCAAGTGGAGCATCCCATGGGACGCTGTGAGCCTTCAGAGCTGCTCTTATTTGTAAATAGAAGAAAAAGGAGGATCTGCGGAGGTCAAATTTGTTGGATATATCTTGAAAACAGCGGAGACCAGAGTCATCGAAGATATCCCCCAATGTGTGTATGCCTTTCTTTTCCCAACCAGGGTATCTGATAGGTTGTTGTCCAATAAGGAGTCAATTGTGATTAAATAGGGGAGAATGCATGTGCCATTTATGGTGGTTAGTACACGTTTTCTGTGTCACGCCAAATCCGGATCACATGTGTAATAAGAGGGCCAAATCTTAAGTTGCATTGCTTAATTGATATGTTGGTTTATACTATATCCTGCAGTCTATGTGGGGCCACTATCTTCTCCTCCAATGGTCTCCAGGATACCGCTGCTTGAGAATCAAACCAGGTGATCAGTGGTCTTAAAGAGAACGCTTGAAAGTAATATTTGAAGTTTGGAAAGGCTAAACCCCCGTCGGTTTTATTTCTCTGTGCAGTGGATCTTTTTAATCGTGGGCGTTTGTTGTTCCAAATGAATTTATATGCAGCAGAGTGCAGTTTTTGCCAGTAACCAGCAGGGGGGGGGGGGGGGGTAACGACAACATGGAGCTGATAGTTAATTCTGGGCAAAACATTCATCTTAACTATTGACGCTCGGGCCTGTAATGAGTTTTTTAATTTTGACCACCTGCTGAAGTCATCTGTGATCCTGTCTCGCAAGCCGGAGTAATTATACTTCACGTCTGGCCTATAGTGGGGAATATTTCAACTCCAAGACATTTAAAGTGTTCTACCATGAGTATATTTGCTGGGAGGATTGCGCAGTCACATTGAGTGGAAGGAAGGCCGATTTTGGCCAGTTGATCTTAAATCCCGATAGACTGCCAAAATCATCTATTACTTTGAGAAGATGAGGTAGGGAGGTGGCGGGGTTCTGCATGAACAAGAGTACATCATCTGCATATAAGCTGATGTGATGCTGTGTGCCCTTAATTGAGACCGGTGATATGGTCTGGGATTGTCTTATGTACTGAGCTAAAGGTTCGAGGGATAGAGCAAATAGTCCGGGACTAAGAGGACAACCCTGTCTGGACGAGCGCGATACAGGGAAGAGTGGCGAGCAGAGTTTACCTGTTAAAATCATGGCCGATGGACCTGTATATAGCACTTTGATCATATGGATGAACCCTTCACCTAACCCCATCCTTCTAAGTACTGCCCATAAATAAGACCACTCCAATCTGTCAAAGGCCTTCATCGCGTCTAAGGATATGACAGCCGTAGGGGTCGCGGCATCCTTGCTGGACACAGTACCTAGCAGCTTTGTCATTCTAAAAGCCAGTGCAGTGGTATATTCATGGTGATTTAACATGTTACCTGTGATGTCACTATGATGTCACTATGGATAGAATCATGGCAGTTGAAACTTTCTACATCATTCTAAAGCCAGTGCAGTGGTATATTCATGGTGACTTAACATGTTACCTGTGATGTCACTATGATGTCACTATGGATAGAATCATGGCAGTTGAAACTTTCTACATGTGTACTGCATGCGTGTGCAGTGCGTCCACCAGGCCGGAGGAGGGCGATGCTCCGCTGTGAAGTCCGTTGTTTCCTGTGATTCGCATAGAGTAGAGGTCACAGAACATTGCAGCATTGTCATAGTGCAATTAGACCGCCGTGTCAGGAGAGGGCGCTGTGCAACAGTTCGTCTGACATTTTAGCGTACTAGTAGGTCAACAACAGATGAACAGCAGATGATGACGCTGGCCGTGGACGCAACTATAATGTCGTGTGTGTGGCTAGCAGAACGTAGCTGAAACGTTGATGGATCCTTGAGGCCCAATAAAAATATGTACACACACACAGAAAAAAAAATAAACGCTACACGGTCCCACAGAGGTATTAAGCCAAGTCATGACGAGGCGTAAGTGACACGCATAAAAGTCATAGATCATTTGAACAAAGCTAGCGCTTATCTCCCTAGCATATAGTGGATGTAGAAAAAGATTATGTAATAGTTATACAAAACAGAACCGACCGACCCCCCCTTATGTCAGATGTCGAGAAACATTTAAATAAAGCATCTAGGCGACACCCAACGTCACACAGTTAACCATATTTATAAAAACGGAGAAATAGAGAATAATATGACGCCGCTCTGCGTGTTAGCCATAACGAAGTGCTAACGGCTCAAAAACAGGCTACTATCGCGTACCACGGTATGGTGAGGCCGGTGTCGTGGCCTCTTCATCCTGGGTCTTCAAGAAGGCAACGGCGTCCTCAGGCGAAGGAATCGGTTTTCTCGTGCCGTCTTTGGTCGTGATGAAAAGCCTTGCAGGGTACTGAAGAGACGGCTTGAGACCTAGCTTGTAGAGGGGGCCCATGACATCTCTGTAGCGGGAACGCTGCTCCACGACTTCAGGACAGTAGTCTTCAAAGATTTGGACTGGTTTCCCTTCGTATTTCAGCGTTCCCCTCCTCTTCCGTGCCTAATTTTTTCTTTTATTTGATAATGATGTAAACGAGCAATAACTGCTCTAGGCCTGGAGCTAGTTGTTGTTTTGGCACCGGCCCTGTAACACCGGTCCAACTCGGGTGGCGTAGAAAGGATCTCTTTCCCCAGAATATCAGCCAGTACCTTTGCAAAAAAGTCACTGGGTTGGTCGCTATACACGGACTCATCCAGTCCTAATATGCGAATATTGGATCGGCGGCTACGGGACTCGACGTCGGTTAGCTTAGATTTTCGTAGTCGTACACCTAGCCTCAAGCTCTTCCATCCTGCCCGACCATGTATTTAAGCCGTTTTCCACGGTGTTCAAACGCTCGGTATTATCATTAACAATAGGTTATGAATATAACCGTAGTTCTATGAATGCTAGTGACGCTCAGCGTCATATTGCACATATCTCGCTCCAGTGTATATGCACTGAATAAAATTTAAAAATGTACCTTTACATACCAACATCCGTCTGACCACACCCCCATCTGCTACCTACATAAGCAGGGGTGGGGCCACACACTCATCTCCTTCCCAAAAAATTTCACCACAAGGAAAGATCAAGGGCCGCAGTGGCGTCCAGACGCTGAGCGTCACTAGCATTCATAGAACTACGGTTATATTCATAACCTATCATTCTATATCATGCTAGCTTCCGCTCAGGAGCTGAGCGGGAGCTAAAAGCTCGACAAATGTACCCCGCTGAGGCCTCCCACAACCATCAGACCGGGGAGGACCGAGCCCCCCGACCCTCCCTAATGGAGGATACCCTCCCTATTGGAGGACGGGAGGGAGACGGATCCGACCGTGCGAAGAGGAACTCGAGCAACTCAACGCACAGGGTGAGCAGACCGTGGCTTGACCCCACGACTACGCACACGCACAATCCGCATGCCACCAGGGAACAAACGGAAGGAACAAACCTCGTTACCGCCCCCAAAATCACGGGGTCAAGAGCAAACTCAACCCCGTGGCAAGGCCGTAGCAGCGGAGCGCGAAGGAAGACCCAGACCCAGAAGGGACTGGATCCCCCCGGAAAAAGGGGGCCCGGAGAGGTCAACGACGCCACAGCATCAAGACCTCACCAGGCGGTCACTAGTGACACCGCCCCCCACATCGCCAGCGTATTCGGACAGGGCCCATCCAAGAGCGGGCCCTTCCCCCCACTAGCACGCCGCCTGGCACACTGACCCTGGCACACTCAGGCAGTCAGCATGGCTGTAACTCGAAGCACTCAAGAGGCTACACTACAGCGGGAGCAGGCAGCACACCGGGGAGACGACCCCCAGAAGGGGTCGATCCCTCAATCCAGGCAGCAGGCATTTTACCCGAGCCTGGAGCACTGCGGACGAGACAGGCGCCAAAGGGGTCAACTGAAAACAGTGTATGCTGGCATTGTTGCGCACCATGACAAAGCCTCCCCAAAAAAACCCGACCCAGAGGGGCCGAGGCAGAGAAGGCTGACACGATTGGCAGACGTCATGAACGTGCAGGGGCACACTCAACCGGGTAACCCGGGAGTTGACTCCGCTCCAACACACCAGGGAATCAACCACCCTCTTGGTACCACATGCGGTGGTTGTTTCTATAACCCCTCAAGAAAAAACTCCAAAACACACCTGCGGGTATACACTGGCTATACCGCAGTACAAGTGTTTCAGTTTTCAAAACGGGGTTATCCCAGGCCTACGGGTCGACGAAACACAACTTCGGACCGGGCCCGGCGGACCGGGAAGCACACAGGGATGGTGGTCCATAAGACCACCCCAACAGCCCCCTCTTCACCATGCGTAAGAGAGGGGCGAAAGGAAAAAGGAGCACAGGGTACAACATGTACCCAACAAAGGGTCTCCGTAACGCCCAACCCTGTGACACCCGGGCCGACCCGGCATTTTTCCCCCCGAAAAAAGCACAAGTCCCTCAGGGTACCAGAACAGCAGATCTGCGTCCCCGGCGGACAACGGGTTAACTGACCTGGACCAGCGTGACCAGAACCAGTCCTGTGCCCTAATCACGCCGACATCCCCACTCCAAGAGAGGGGGTAGGTACGCGTGTCGATCTAAAACATGAAAAGAGGGCGCCACCCAGACGTTCCCATTCGTACCGCGCTCAGTGGCCCACCTCAAGGGCGTGAGACCCCTCTACCTATGTTTTGATCTATTCCGTTAACATCCCCCAGATATGAACGAGAATTCGTCAAGACCTAGTAACAGGCGCTCGGAAGAGAAACCCTCCATCCCAGTTGCCCTATAAAAACGCCGTTTTAATAACGAGCAACCAAGGCATACCAGCCTCATGCGTGATTCTTATCAGAAACACCCCGAGCCAGCACTATGTACGCGTCGAGACCCAAACACATCAATGGATAGTCTAACACAGACCTGGGCATTGTACGGCCCGCGCGCGGGATAATTCTGACCGGCCCGCGAAAGATTACATGATAATAAAAAAATAAAAATAAAAATAAAAAAAATATATTTTTTTAATATTTTTTTTTAATATTTTTTTTTTTAACTTTTTTTTTCTTTCATGTCAACGTTCACACGCACAATATACGCTTACCTAGGATTTGACTTGATTCAACAACAAAGCAGTCGGGGCAAGCCGAAAACGGTCGAAAGTGTGGTTATTTGAAGTTTGGATTTCTTTTTTCACAACTGAGGTAGGTAGATTCAATTTTGGAGACTAAAGTACAGAAAAAGGGTACCGTTGGGTACCGGTATTGATTCACAGGTACCGGTACCGTATCGGTTCAAATGTGAACAGTACCCATCCCTACTGAACACACAACTGCAGGGCAAGGGCCTTTTTGCTCATGAAATGCATAGCCATGTGAAAGCCTTCATGACAAAATATGACGTTTCAAGGCAACTAGGCAGCAACAATCTCAAACACATGAAAACCCTGAAAGAAGTCAAACCATCAGCTGATCACCGGCACAGGTACTCATCCATGTTGGGAGCACTGCATGATGAATTTTCAATGCGTTTTCAAGATTTCAAAAAGGTTGAGGATGAAATGCAGCTGGTTTCCTCTCCCTTTACCTGCAGTGTTGATAGTGCACCCACTGATGTTCAGCTTGAACTCATTGACCTGCAGTCTGATTCACTACTGAAAGAGCACTTTAAGTCAGCATCACTGCTAGAGTTCTACTCTGCTCTCAAGGAGGAGAACTTTCCAAACATGAGAAGACATGCTCAGAAGATGTTGGTTCTCTTTGGATCCACCTATATGTGAACAGACATTCTCAGTCATGACGTTTACCAAGTCCAGGTACAGATCCTCTCTCACTGATGAACATCTGGCAGCTGTGCTTCGCATCTCCACCTCAGACATGCAACCTGACTTTGATGGACTTGTTAAAGCTCAACAGAGACTGGATTTATCACACTGAATGAAAAAAAAAAGAGCTGAAGAACACTAAAATGTGGAAATATAACAAGTGAAATGGGACACTTGATCCTTTTTTTTTTTTTTTTTGCACAGTTCTGAAAACATTAAATGTTTAATATAGGCATGTAAAGTAAAAAAGGCTACTGGGACACTTTTCTTTACACAGTTCAGTGACATGTCTTGTTTATTTTGGCTATAAGATGATGTGATGTCTTTAGAAAGCTAAGAAAATCATTGTTTCAATAGTATATGAAACTCAAAATAATAACTTTATTTGTATAGCACTTTTTCATACATGCCCGTTGTTATTAATGTTTCACATTTTGTTTATCATTTTGGAAATAAATTCTATTTGAATAAATTATATTTTTGAAAGCTAACCTCACCTTTTAATTGCCAAATAATAACATACACTCTTACCAGGGGTCAAAACAATGCCATTTACTGCTTTTTATATAGAAATAAAATGTATATTATGCATAATTGTGTTTGGAATTTTGGCCCGGCCCTCCAACATATTTTCAGTTGCTCATTCGGCCCCCCGGGAAAAATAATTGCCCACCCCTGGTCTAACAAGACACCAGACATTGTTCCTCCAAGTCGCCTGGGAGAACGACAAGGAGCCGTCGTGCTTCATGTTCTTTCCTCTTTTTATTAAAAAAAGAAAGAAACACATACTGACATGAATCCCACGTGATGCGGCTGAGGGTAAAACAAATTCATTTTTACATCCCGCCACCCTCACCACAGGGAGGAGACGGGAATCCTCAGAGAGACTTCCCACGCGAGCTGTATAGATTGAAAAGAAATATTGCAACATTGAGCTATGTAACACTTGGGTTAGGGCTCTCCGAGGAGGAGGCACTGAACCAATACACACTCAATAATCTAATTTAATCGAATACACATACAATAGAGCAGAACTCCTTTTTGAAGTTCTACTCACCTTGACAATCTGAGGAGGAGGCTCTGAAACTCTGAGGAGGCTCCCTCACTGGGAAGGAGGGTCCGAACTCACAGAAGGCACTTCTCCCTGAGGAGAAGCTTCGTGAGGAGGAGCTCTGACAACTCCCTGAAACAGATCCATAACATGGAACCTGAACAACTCACGGAAGTCTTACCAATAGAAACACGCTCAGTGCCGTACTCTATGGCGGGGGAATTTCCGCGGTGCACACGCCCAATTTTTCAGGGCATGGGACCAGGAACCCCCCCCCCCCCCCCCCCCACCCTGTAACGTGCCGAACAGCAACGTGACAGGAACCCTGAAGGACAGGGGGTTTTAACCCCTGACCAATCAGAAAAGGGGAGGAAAGGTTTACCAGTTAACCCCTTTACGACCCCTCACCCCTGATACGATGTAATGACAAAGTAGAGCATGACCCAGTCATAGCATGCTACATGAAGCATCTAACAGCTTCACATAGCTCATGTGCTAACCTGCTATCTGAGTTTTACTAAGGAAAAAACACAGAACAGAGAGGGCCCCTTTAAGAGCCCCGGTACCAGACTTACACACTTCTGTGGGCCAAACCTAACCCAGTCGTAGATCTCAACGACACACACAACCCTTCATCACAACAAAAAATGGCAAAAGTACACTCTTACTACAGAGGAACGCCGTTTTTCATAACGAGAGAGACATAAGTCCTTGATTACGTATTGGCCACAGGCCTTACTAAGCACACATGATAAGTGACCAAACAACCTTTTCTTTAGGAAAAGAATAGTTTCTCAAGCGGAAGCACAACCCCAGCAACTTAAGCTGAGGGTTACATCGTATCCCCACAAACACAGTGACACAATATATTGTAAACAACATGTCTGAGAGGAGGGGGGGAAGCCCCAGGGAAACCGGGGGGGTCACCCCTCCTACCTTACCCTTGATACAACCAGGTTGAACAGGTACCCCTGTTAATATGTGAACATGCTGTTCATTGTCATCACAGGCTGAGAAAAAGATTCATTCCTCAATCACATGTCACTAAGCATAGCTTCACAGGTTAACTAACCCTCTTCGTTGTGAGTTCACCCACATTACAAACGTTACATGAACACACATGTTCTCATCACAACTAACCAGTTCATTTTTACACATGCAAAAAACAACGCCGATTTTCTATGGAGAGAGAAGCTATACCAGTGACAAGACAATTCACACACAACACGCGTCGTATCCTCAATGTATTGCAGCAACACACGTTTTGGAAACATCGTTATTACAAAACATTTAGAAGGGAAGAAAAGAAGAAGTGTTTAAAGTCCGGTCAGGACTCCTACCTCCACCCTGAGCGCAGGCCGAGAGGACTGCAACACTGGTCAACGGGACACAGAGTCGAACCCGGCATCTCCTGCGTTGGTGACGAGGGTAATGTCCGCTACGCCACCCAGCCGCCGTTCTCCATGTTGACGAAGTCCTCGCTGGCATGGCACCCGGGTGTAGGGTCGACTAACATCCTCTGTCAAAGATGACGTCGTAGTCAGAGTGTTTAAGGCATGTTATAGTCACAGTAACGTTCAACAGTGTAGCATTTAAGCTAACAGCCGCCCGACTGATAGCAACAAGCTAACGTTTCCTAGCCTAGTGAACACAACAAGCTAGCGCCGCAGCTAACAGCTGACTGGCTAACAACAGTAGGCCACAAACTAGCACGCCAGCTAAGCAGCTATCACCTGAACTGTACACAATGACATAATAAGCCACACTTCAGACAGGCCGCCGCCTGAGTCCCCCATCATCCTAAGAGAGCAGAGAAAAAGAAATGTCAAACACAGTTTTCAACAGTGATTTACCAGATATGCAGCGGAGTCGGCTCAATTCCCATCCGGGCTGCAGCCGACTTGAGCATGGAACTACCGATAAAGAAGATCCATGCCCACTTTTCCTCGTGCTTTAGGGTGTACTTCCACATTCATGTGAAAGATGGGGCCTGCACGGGACAGAGAAGCATCCGCTTGTCCAGAGAATCCCGGGTTCAACCAGGTCTCGGTCGCGGGCCACTAGGTTGACCATCATGGGCGTCAGACCAAGATCCTCCGTCCGCCGCTTAAGAAGCCGAGCAGAGGACCCCAATCTGGGGCCGGCCTTCGTAAAATTGTCAGCTAGCCCCCAGAGCACTAGCAGACAACTAGTGCTCGCAAGCAAAACATTACTCACCCAGCTCGGAAGCAACCAGTTTCTCACAAGAGCCGGTGCCTCCCACAGTCCAGCTGTATGACCGGAGGTTCAATACCTATCCAGCCGCAGCAAGGAGGACTGCAGGTGGGGAGTATATCAGCGGCGCGAGCCCCTAATACGAAAAAGCCGGTGGAGGTCAGAATGATCATCATCTTCCAGACACTCCAGTGACGAAGACATTATCGCCGTATTTTCTCGAAATAGTGAGAGAGAAAATAAAGATATAACGTCAACGTATCTCCTTGTTCTTCTGTTTTCCTCTCTTCAGCTAAATACTTTCTTTCCCATATCAAGTGATTGGCATACAAGGCACTTCCTATTGGGGTGAAATTTGAGAAGGAGATGAGTGTGTGGCCCCACCCCTGCTTATGTAGGTAGCAGATGGGGGTGTGGTCAGACGGATGTTGGTATGTAAAGGTACATTTTGAAATTTTATTCAGTGCATATACACTGGAGCGAGATATGTGCAATATGACGCTGAGCGGAAGCTAGCATGATATAGAACCGACGCCCAGAGGTTGTCGAGTTTGGCTTCGAGCGATATAGTGGATGTTCTGATTTCGTTGGTTATGGATTGCCTGAGCTCTTCACTTGAAGAAGCAATTAGCCCAGCAATGGCCATTATATCAGTGGGATCATCGTCGTCCTTCTTGGCGTCATCCTTCTTGGGATCATTTCTCAGTGCTCTCTTCGCTGCCATTGTGGTTCTTTCAGCCAAAAAAGTTAGTAGGAAACATAAAGGGATGTATACAAAAAGGTTTAACCGAGTTGAGAATATAAAAAGAGGCTTTTAAAACTAAATATAAAAAAAGGGAGTAACAACGTGGCAGTGAGCGACTACTACATCCTCGACCCGGAACCGGAAAAGTGGATGAAAACATGAAGCCACGTTACAAGCACAAGACTTCCCTGGCTCGCATTAGGCCTGGCAATTATTTTGCCATTGCTATGTCTACTATACATTGGTTTCTTGTTCGAATGCATTTATTTCTATAGCCCAGTGGTGCCCATGCCCAACCAGTCGGCCGTGATCGACCGGTAGATCAATGACATGAAATATAATTGACGCGAGCGATGGGCTAATGTTAGCTGCTAACTAGTAATAAATAGGCTAAGCTAATTAGCATTAGTTTAGCTTAGCGTTAACCCTGGAAAACGCTCAAAGCGGACTCCACAACACCAGTTCCATTCGTGAGAAAAGGTTATATTGACGACGCTTGACAACAGATGTTCAAATATAACTTCATATTTATTGGTTATTTGTTTCTTTATATCAGCATCCACTTTCCACCACTGTGTGTTAAAACTCTTCCTGTGTTGACGTTAGAGCGTGACATCATCGCTACGGCAGCTCAAAACGTAAACCGTAAACAAAACCCGGAGCGCACCAAGACTGCAGTGTGTACGCAAACTAGAGGGGGGAGAGGGAGGGGGGAAGTTCGCACCCAAGGACGGAGCGAGGACGGAGCGGAGCTGATTCGACCCTGAATGGCAGTGAGAAAGCACCCTTAATGTGTGCCTGCTACCACCATATCTCCATGCATGCCTGCGTTGTGTTCCATCTCCTATTAACTGGTATTGAGGGGGTGGTTAGTTAGATATTTCCCCCCGTGCATCACGCCAGAGAGGTCCTGTTGAGAGGTGTAGCTGCTCCAAGCGCTCATTAAACACTATTAGCCTGGGAAAGAGAGAGGGAGGGAGAGAGGGAGGGAGGGAGGGAGAGAGAGAGGGAGGGAGAGAGAGAGCCGCAGAGAACATGAGTCTGGGAGGGAGGGATGGAGGGAGGGAGGGAAAGAGCTGCAGAGAACATGAGTCTGGGAGAAATGAGAGGGAGGGAGAGAAGGGGAGGGAGGGAGGGAGGGAGGGAGGGAGGGAGGGAGGGAGGGAAAGAGCTGCAGAGAACATGAGTCTGGGAGAACAGAGCGGGAGGGAGGGAGGGAGGGAGGGAGGGAGGGAGGGAGAGCGAGAGCTGCAGAGAACATGAGTGCGAGAAATGAGAGGGAGGGAGAGAAGGAGAGGGAGGGAGGGAGGGAGGGAGGGAGGGAGGGAGGGAAAGAGCTGCAGAGAACATGAGTGTGGGAGAACAGAGAGGGAGAGGGAGGGAGGGAGGGAGAGAGAGAGCTGCAGAGAACATGAGTGGGAGAAATGAGAGGGAGAGAGAGAGGGAAGGAGAGAAGGAGAGAGGGAGGGAGGGAGGGAAAAAGAGGGGGAAATAGCAGATTCGTATATTCTATATTATAGATTTTCTGTGTAGTTATTCTATATAGGTTTAAGAGGGGAGGTCGCTTATAAGCCCTTGCGCTTTTTGACCTTTCCTGCACATTTTAACTGTTCTTCTTTTACTTATTTTATTCCAGAATGTATGTTTGTAAGTGCAAATAACAATAAACAAATAAACATAGTAGTATAGACATATTAGCACTATAGGTATAGCAGTATAGTACATAGTAGTATAGACATATTAGCACTATATAGTAGTATTTATAGGTATTTTGTGTGTGTGTGTGTGTGTGTGTGTGTGTGTGTGTGTAGACGGTTCACGAGACGGAAAAATATGGAATGTTCATCACATCCGACACTGGAATGTTCATCCAAGCGATGCCGCTTTGAACCAACACTGATGGAACATTATCCAACCTTCAGTGGCAGCGGTCTTTTAAGTTTATTCACCCGTTTGACCGTTCAGGGATGACCACTTGGTCCGCTGGAGTTCTCTCCCTCTTCAGGGGCTTCCTGGGGCTGCCAGGAGCCAAAGAGCAATGCTAACGATGCTAAACATTCATGCTAGGGAAATGTGAAGGACACATTCATATTTTAACACCACAAGCACACAGACATTTGGAAGCCGCGTCCTTCCATACGACAAAATGTCACAGACATCTGGTGAAGGAAGCACAATTCAAAAGGTCTCACTTAGGGATGTTCGATATTGGCTTTTTTTACCGATAACCGATATACCGATATTGTCCAACTCTTAATTTCCGATACCGATATCAACCGATACCGATATGCAGGGTTTCCCCCCCAAGAAAACTGAATAATTTCAGGTAATTAACATTACATATCTCTTATGTGGAATTAACACAACATTATGCATACTTTTGACAATAAATAAAATAAGAATTTGTTCTTACTTGCTTGCCTGGGTAAATAAAGGTTAAATAAATGTAAAAAATAAATAAATAGGTCGACTTCCGGTATGCGAGCAGACGGGCAACACACGTGCGGTAGAGCTCCTGGTCAAATGAGCGAAAAAACGGATAAATAGAGACCCGAAAAGTGATTAAAAATAAAAGATGCACACGAGAAGTAAGGAAGAGATAACGATTGTGAAGGAAAGAGAAATGGAGAACACACGAGAAGAGGAGAATTTGAAGAAACAGAGCCCCCGAAGCGAAGCCGAGAAGGGACAGGCGGAAGAAGGGGGAGGTCCCGCTGAGGCAGACACGGGAATGCCAGGATGGGCCGTGGTCATGCAGGCCGGGATATTGGAGACCATAACAGCGACGATAAAACGGAACACGGACACGATAAGGAACGATATTGGGAAGTTACGGGAGGAATTGAGGAAGGAACAGGAGGACTTCAGAGGTGAAATGAATACAGAACTCAAAAGGGTGGATGAGAAGATGGCGGAACAGGACAGAAACGTGACCGAGTTACAGACTAGAACGGCGCAAGCGGAGGAATGGAACACAGAGATACACGAGGTGTTAACGTGTGCGATTCAAAAACAAGAACAGATGGAGACAAAGATATCGGACATGGAGGGGAGGTCACGGAGAAATAACATCAGAATATGGGGATTGAAAGAAGGAGTCGAAGGGGAATCGGTGACCCAATATGTGGAAAAGCTTATCAAGGAACAACTGGAGGAGACGGGACTGGAAAAAATGGAGATACAGAGGGCCCACAGGGCGTTGGCTCCGAGACCAAAACCGGACAGACCTCCGAGGGCGGTGATTATTAACTTTCTGAGATTTGAGATTAAGGAATTGATACTCAGAACCGCGTGGACCAAGAAGATAGAAATCGAGGGGAAAAGACTGTCGTTTGATCACGATTACTCGACAGCGGTAGCAATAACACGCAGGTCCTACGCGGGACTGAAGAGAATTCTGAAAGAAAACGGAATGAAATTCCAATCACCCATGACCTCGCTAAGGATTCACTGGAAGGAAGGGACGGTGACGTACGCGACGGCGCGGGAGGCGGCGGAGGAGATGAGGCGACGGGGGATGCAGATGGCGGAGGACGGAGAAGGAAGGGGACAGGAAGGCCAGACGCTGAGCCTGCAGCAGAGATTGGAGAAAGCACGCAGATGGACCAGAGTAGGAGATCGAAACCCGGGAGAGGAGGGAGGAGAGAGGAGAAGGCCGAGGTGAGACGTGACAGACCGAAGGCGGAGATGGACGAGGAGGCCAGAGACGGAGAAGGAGGGGAGAGGAGGCGGGAGGAGACAAATGGATGAGTACACGCACAAGAGATTGAAAAAACTATCCAAATAGAGACAAAATATAGAAACTGAAATAACATACATAAACACACATTCCCAGGTAGAGGCAGGATATAGGAACGAACATAACGTATACATGGACACATAATACACATGCTGATGGAGGAAATAAATGGAAATATAATTAGGTATGATAGACGGAACACAGAACATATTGAAACAAATACATAGACACACGCTGCGAGTAACACAGTTGGAAGGGATTAAGGGGATAAATGGACATCACATAGAAAATAGAGGGGAGGAAAAGAAAGTAAAAAGGGGTACACAGAAGACACCACACACGGGTTTGGGAGGAAGGAGGGACATTGGAACATATGACCCACATTGAGAGGGACCTAGGAAATGGGGGTCTTTGATCAGAATGAAGGACAGAGCGCTTTTGACCAGGAGCTCGACAGCAATAAAAACAGTAAGAAGGCTGGACAAATATGACGAGCGGTTGGGGGTAAAGGTTTCAAACCCCCAAGCCGTCAGGAGGAGGCCTCTCACTAGGAGAGCAATTACTCCTCACCCACCAGCAGGGGACAGGGGGGGACACAGGGATCCCCCGAACGCCTTGGGAGCACTTTATGTAAAGTTTATGTTTTTTATTTATGTTAATCATTATATGTATTCGGTGAAGAGAGCGGAGGCTACAACCGGAGGGGGGAATGAATGTGACATGGGGGGGACTGACAGACGAAAGAAGAAGAAAGATGACAATGGTTAAAGGTATAAAAATGATGTCGTTAAACGTTAATGGAATGAATAATACGATAAAGAGGGGCAAAGTGATGTTGAAGTGTAAAAAAAGTGAGATGGAAGTGATTTTTCTGCAGGAGACACATTTGGTAGCACAGGATCATGAGAAACTGAAGAGATTTGGATATGAAAATGCATACTATAGTTCCTTTAAACGGAACCTGAGGAGAGGAGTAATCACGTTAATCAAAAACACAGTCAAATTTGAATTGATCAAGGAAGTAAGAGACAAGGAGGGAAGGTTTGTTCTGGTGAAGGGAAAAATGGAGGGTCAAATGATTACGTTAGTGAATGTTTATGCACCCCCAGAGAGTGAGAGGGATTTATATGAGACCATTTTTTATATGATAGTGATGGAACTAGAAGGGATATTGATATGCGCGGGAGATTTTAATGTAGTACTGAATCACGACCTAGACACCACGAGTACTAGAAAAGGACAGGCACCAATCAGTAGATATATGAATATTCAGATGACGGAAATGGGAATTACAGATGTTTGGAGGGTGATGCACGCCATGGACAGGGAATACACACATTACTCGCACCCGCACGTGACATATGCGAGAATAGACTACTTTTTGATGACGACGGGGGACAGTTACAGGGTACGGGAGAGCAGGATAGGAGTAGCGGACATATCAGATCACAGTGCCATATATCTGACAGTAGATCTAGAAGGGAGACGGAGGAACACGATCTGGAGACTAAATGTAGGAATATTAAATAACAAGGGGGTGGTGAGTCAGATCAAAGAGGAGATGACAACGGGGCGGTAGATCCGAACATTCTATGGGACACACTGAAGGTGGTGATAAGGGGGAAATTGATGGAGAAGACAGCAATGCTGAAGAAGGCCAGAACGGAGACATATCACAATCTGATAGGGAAGCTGAAGAAGCTAGAGGGGAGACACCAGATATCAAAAGAACAGGAAACGCTCGGAGAAATCAAAGAAGTAAAGGCCAGGATAAATAGGGAATTATTGACGGAAATAGAAAAGAAAGCGAGGTTCATGAAACAAACGTACTATGAAGGGGGACCAAAAGCGACCAGACTGTTGGCTAGGAGAATTAGGACACAACAGAAGTTGAACACGATACACACAATAAGGGATACAAAGACTAATGAAATATTGAGAGACCCAGCTGAAATAGAGAGGACATTTAGAGAATACTATGAGAAACTATACACACAGCCAAAAGCAGCGGGAGAAGAGGAAATAGAAGCATATCTGGAGAAGCTAGAGTTACCATCGATAGGGAAAGAACAGAATGAAGAATTAAATAAAATAATTACGGAACGAGAACTGGAAGAGGCAATTAGTAGAGCTAAAAACAACAAATCTCCGGGGAGCGACGGATTCCCATCGGAATTCTACAAGACATTTAGAACGGAATTAGCACCCATGTTAGGGGCGGCGTTCAGACACACGATGGAAGAGGGTAAAATGCCCCCCCCCCCCCTCGTGGAAGGAAGCCATAATCACCACGATACCGAAGGAAGGGAAGGATAGAGAATTATGTAGTAGTTTCAGACCTGTGTCCATACTCAACGTGGATTACAAGATGTATACATCGATAATATCAAAGAGATTTGAGACGTTTATGCCAGACATTATAGATGAAGATCAAACTGGATTTATTAAAGGGAGACAGACACAGGACAACGTGAGAAAGACATTACACATAGTAGAGGAGATACAAAAACAAGGTGGTAGCGCGGTACTGATTAGCCTAGATGCAGAAAAAGCATTCGACAGTGTGAGCTGGACATTTTTATATAAAACATTGATGAGGTTCGGACTGAACGGGAGGGCGATGAAGATGATCAAGGCGCTATATCAAGAACCGACAGCGAGGGTTAAGGTGAATGGCAGCCTGACGGATATAATCAGATTAGAGAGGGCTACCAGACAGGGATGTTGTCTCTCACCAACGCTCTTCGCCGTTTTCATAGAACCACTGGCGCAACTGATCAGACAGACCGAGGACATCAAGGGAGTAAGGATAAAGGGAACGGAATATAAACTAGGCCTATTTGCGGACGACGTGATAGTATACATGAGACAACCAGACAAGAGCTTCCCGGCACTGATGGATCTACTGAAGGAATATGGCCACTACTCAGGATACAAACTAAATGTGACAAAGACACAGACCTTAGCATGGAACTATACCCCAACGACGGAAATTAGGGAACAGTACGGGATAAGATGGGACATGGACAAGATTAAATACTTAGGGGTGAACATCACGAGAGGGGTGGGGAAACTGTTTGAGGCGAACTATACACAGATAAATCAGAACATCAAGAGAGACTTAGAGAGATGGACAGTAATGCCCTTGGACTTCAATTCAAGAATAGAGGTCATTAAAATTAACATACTATCAAGGTTACTGTACTTATTCCAGTCACTACCGATACAAATACCACAGAATCAATTCAGGGAGTGGGACAGACTGATATCGAGGTTCATATGGGCGGGGAGAAGACCACGGGTCAGATATAAAACACTACAACTACCAAAGGAAGAGGGAGGGATGGCAGTACCCAGCCTACAAGATTATTACTATGCAGCACAACTGAGAGCAGTGACGTGCTGGTGTAACGACAGATATGAGGCAAGATGGAAAGACATTGAAAAAGAAGGGGAGGGATACAAGGTACAAGCTCTGGTGGGAGATAGGGAACTATTTAAAGAAAAAGAGGGACTATTAGATCCAATCAGCAAATGCACCTTGACCATATGGAACAGAGTAGTAAAAACACACAAATTGGAGAAGCAGTCAGGGGTTCTGAGATGGGTAGCACATGACAAGAGATTAAAACCAGGGAGGTCAGACCATGGATTCAGAAGGTGGGAGAGGGGGGGGGGGGGCAACAGCGATATGCAAAATGATAGAGAAGGGGGAAATGCAGACACTACAAAAATTAAAGGAGAAATTTGGACTAGAAAACAGGGACCACTTCAGATATCTACAGGTTAGAGACTACTACAACAAAGAAATAAGGGGGGCCAAGGACGAAGAACAGAATGGAATAATCAAGATGATAGTATGGGCATACGAAGGGGGGCAAGGAAGAGTAATATCAGCAATATACCGGGCTATAATGAACAGCAAGGGACACACGACCGATTACATAAGGGAGAAATGGGAGAGAGAACTAGAGATAGAAATAACAGGGAAGGAATGGGGGAACATATGCGAGGTGCAACATTCAACAACAGGATCGAGGATATGGAAAGAGTTTGGATGGAAAAACATAATCAGATTCTTTATAACCCCAGAGCTGAAGGGAAAATATGCACCAACACAAAAAGCATGCTGGAGGATGTGTGGGAAGGAGGGGGCAAATCACACGCACATATTCTGGGGATGTCAGAAGCTGAAGGGGTATTGGGAGGAGATAGGGGAGGCAATGATCAGAATATTAGGATACGGGTTACCACAAACAGGACTGGTGCTTTACTTAGGAGACCTGACACACGAGGGAATACAAGGGGGGGACAAATATTTAATAAAGATAATGTTGATAGCGGCCAGAAAAGCAATAACAAGACTGTGGTACAAAGAAGACCCACCGACAATAGCACAATGGGTAGGAATAGTGGAAGAGATACAGGATATGGAGAGGATAACACACATGCTGAGGTTACAGGAAGAGAAATTTGGAGAAAGATGGGGAAAGTGGGAGGATTACAAGGGGAACGAAAACGACATCACAGAGGAAGAACCAAATACATCACAAGAGGGCGAAGGGTAAAGGAGGAAAGAGGTTCAAAGAGGGTCTCTGAACCCATCTCACCCATGTTTTCTAATTTTATTTTTGTTTAAGATATGACAATTGTTTTATGTTTTTTCCACTTCATTATTTATGTATGTGAATATTTGCTTAAGTCAGTATTTTTTATTTTTCGTCTTTTGGGTATTACATTTTTTCTTTATTATTTATGTCTGTTTAATAGTGTTGTTGATGTTATTGTATATGTTGTGTTGTTTGTCTATAAATGTTCAATACAAATTTAAGTAAAAAAAAAATAAAAAAAAAATAAATAAATAAATTAAAACATTTTTGAAAACCGATACCGATATTTTCCGATATTACATTTTATTTCCAATATCGGCCGATAATATCGGTAGGTCGATAATATCGGACATCCCTAGTCTCACTCCTTCGTAAAGCTGAACAAGTCCTTTGAGACGACTTTCATCACAGGTCCTGTGGCGTGAATCCTGTGGCGGTGTTTGAGAGTGCGTTTTGTCCTCCTGTCCTGCAGGGGTCAGTGTGTGGCGTTCGAGGCCTGGTTCCTGCTCGTCCGGTGCGCTCACTGGGTGGAAGCGGCGGTGCAGCTGCTGGCGACGGCCGGAGCGGAGGACTGTGACCCCCTGCTGTGGCTGTTCACGTTCTACCACCACCCCACCACCAGGGGGCACTGCAGGGCACTGCAGCTGGTGGGTACATTTAAGATATTCCTTTATTGATTCACACAAGAACATAATAAAAGTGCATGTTGTAGTGATTGTTAATGGTACATAATTCACCCACGGAACTATTGTTAGGAACAAGAGTTCCGCCCGAACATTATATGAGGTGGCACTTCCTGCCACCACAGGTCAGTCGTCTGCACGCAACGTAGCCGTAGCATGTTGTATTTGTGTACTAAATAAATGCTGTTCGCTCTGCCTCGAGCTACCGTCTCCGACTCCCATCTCTCGGCACTACACTGGTGACCCTGACATTGGTCTCGCTGAAGTATCAGGGACCGAACCGAACATGGCAAACGATGCCGTTATTCTTCGATTGCCGGAGTTTTGGGAGCATTCTGCTGCGGCGTGGTTCGCCCTACGAGGGGTTGACGACGACGCCGCGAGATATTACCACGTCGTCTCGAGCCTCGGGAGCACTACAGCGGCGAGGACGGTAGGCATCATAACAGCTCCGCCTGCCCGGAATAAATATGAGGCGTTTAAGACGCACCTACTCGGAATATTCGAGTTGTCACAGTCAGAGCGGGCCCGACGCTTGCTGGCTATACGAGGCTTGGGGGACAGCAAACCTTCGGAGCACATGGAGATGATGTTAAACCTGCTGGGTGCAGAACGGCCTGATTTCCTGTTTATCGAACTGTTTCTCAGGCACATGCCGCCACACGTGCAGACGGCACTTGCCAATACAGCGACTACTGATCCCCGTGCTTTGGCAGAAGAGGCAGACCGCTTCTACCTGGCCACTCGACACTTTGCCCCAGGGCTAATAGCCTCGACATGCGGTTACACGCCGCAGGGGGGAGGGGCGAGGAAGATCAGGAGCAGCGCTGCCGCAGGCCTGTGTTATTACCACGCGCGTTTCGGCGCGAGGGCGACAAGATGCCGTTCCCCTTGCACTTTCGTCATAACGCATAAACGCAGACACCTGCGCCCAGTAGCAGCGGTGAGCGCAGGTATGTCGAACCGGCTGCTTTTCATTAGAGACACACTCTCCGGTTGCAAATTCCTCTGCGACACCGGAGCTCAGAGGAGCGTTCTGCCAGCTACAAAAGAGGACACCGCCGGCGATGATAGAGGTCCACGCCTGACGACCGCCAACGATACCCCTATCCGCACCTACGGTACAAGGACCGTGGAACTGTGTTTTGGGGGCCAGCGGTTCACGTGGGACTGCATCACGGCCGACATTTCGTTCCCACTACTCGGGGCAGATTTCCTGGGTGCACACGGGCTCCTCGTGGACATTAGACATGGCCGCCTAATAAACGCGCAGACACAGGCTTCGTTGGCATGTGTCCGCGATGAGGCGACATACGGCGGCCTTCTTACAGCTTTCACCGACCACGAACCCCTCACGTTTTCGGAGTCAAAGGTAGCGGAGCCATGGTCGGCACAACAAGAGCTCACGCACGATTCCGAGTGCGCCGCGAGACACGTCGCCGAGAAGCCCAACGTCGTCATCGGAGCTGTACAGCCGGACCTCGACTACGTCAACAGGGGCTCGGAACAGGCCTCCGACCACGGCATCCCGGCCCTCGGGACTGCAGATTCCAGTCTACGCCTGGAGGACGTCGCGATTGGTCACTCGGGTCCGACGCTGCTGAATGACCTACCCACCGGACACCCTAGCCCACAGGCCCCTGAGGACTGGCGAAGGCTCGCCTTTGAGGTGGGGTACAACCACCACAAGATTGAACCCGCCCACGTAGGCATTTCCCAGCCCTTAGAGCTGGCCCTCTCCCCCCGCCGAGGCCGTGCGCCGCTACCCCGGGACCCGCCAACGACGGAGCCGCCGTTGGCCTCGTCGACGTCTGTGCCCCCGGGTGTCGGGGAGGACGCGGGTGCTTGCGCCGCCCCTACCTCCCCGCCCCTGGCTTTCCGCACTCACCGTGGCCGGTTCATGCCCCCGGGCGCCGTGGAGGGCGCAATCGCTTGCACCGCGCCCCGGGTTGTCCGCTCACGCCGCGGCCGGGTCGTTGTCTCTCCCCGCCGTGGAGATTTGGACCATGGATGAATTCTGGGGGGGCTTGTGTAGTGATTGTTAATGGTACATAATTCACCCACGGAACTATTGTTAGGAACAAGAGTTCCGCCCGAACATTATATGAGGTGGCACTTCCTGCCACCACAGGTCAGTCGTCTGCACGCAACGTAGCCGTAGCATGTTGTATTTGTGTACTAAATAAATGCTGTTCGCTCTGCCTCGAGCTACCGTCTCCGACTCCCATCTCTCGGCACTACAATGTATACAATATACAATACATCACATGAAAACACAAAACAGAATAGTCTACATAATAGTAAAAGTGTATGACAAATACAGGGTAATACAGTCATTTTGCAGTTTTGCAGTTGGGACCCGACTACAGAAAGCAGCGACATTCTTCTTGTAGCAGTATGGGGGAGGGGAGGTACAGGTAGTAGAAGACATGATACAAGTTGTAAAATGATCGTACAGTAAACGACGATCTGTTTAGATATTTACAGTTACGGCACTTCTATGATTCAGAAATGAAGAGCAAGATTTCAGCAGGAGGTAACGGGGTGGTAGGAAGGATGGTGGCAGCATATAGACGAACCCCAGTGAAACTAGTATCTGAGATGTACAGAAATCTACAAATCCGTAATAACCGTGACTCGTATAATGTGAAGAAGAAATGGGAAAGTGAATTGAATATAATTTTACCGGAGGATGATTGGCATTCAATATGCGAGACGCAACATACTTCCACCAGCTCTGGAGGATGGAGAAATAATAATAAAAATAAGCAACTAGGTGGAGACAGTGTGGGCAGATTGATGCCAATCACTCTCACATCTTTTGGTTATGCACTGAAATACAAATATTTTGGAAGAGTGTTATCCAGGAAATATATAAAATTCTAAGCTATGAATTTCCCATGGAACCCCAGATAGTCTACCTGGGACTGCTCTCAGAGGAGATCATTCACAAAGAAGACTTTTATCTGTTCAAGATCATGTCACTCTCGCGGGGATTTCACTGCGCTGCGTGAAATCACTGCGCCCCGACAGGAGTGGTTCGGCAAAAAATTGTTCAGAGTATATTTGCTTAGAAAACATAAATGTCTAATTCAATTATTTTTTATTTCTCCACGTGGTAAATACACAGGTCACAACATGTTTACATGAACGTTTTGGAGTTGTATTTGGAGTGTATTTCGTGACTGTAGGGAACTTCAGGGTAAAAGTCTGACCCACTTCCAGTGATGAAGCTAAGCTACGCTAACGGTGCGGGTGTTCCCTAAGCCTAATGCATGCAGATAGACAAAAAAGGTATGTATCTTCTTGTCTAACTCCAGGGAAGATGTTAAATAAGCTAATTTCCCAACATTTTGGAGTTTTCCTTTAAGTGGTGGTGGTCGTCTTCTTAATGTAATGTACGTGGATAAACTGAAATAATAAACCAAAATAAAGAGCAAAACAATTAAATAAAAGATTGTACAGTGGAGAAGTAAAAATATAATCAAAATCAGCAGTGTAACCAATATAACAATATAATTAACTATAATGGACATGCGCATAAGGGCAAGTAGGCAGTGTAAAAAGGTCAAGGTGCAAGATGAGGGTATGCATACCCTCTCTAATTATATTTGCCCTACAATAAATATAGTTACAATATATATATATATATATATATATATATATATATATATATATATATATATATATATATATATATATATATATATATATATATATATAATCTAATAATCTAAAATCTAATCTAATATATATAATCTAAAAATGCTAAATATAATGCTAAATATATGCTCTGATGAAGTAGTATACAGTATACACATAAGGTGCAGTATGCATAAGGTATGTAGCTGTGATATACTTCATACGTTATATATTGTCCATTTAGGTGGGAGTTAGACATACTCAGTGATGGAAATGTAGTCATTTACATTTAGTCATTTAGCTAAATCCACCACTACATCTGGGATCCAGGAGATGGCGCCACAGGAGACGATCTTCCACGGCGGCAATGGACTCTGCTGAACCGTTTAAGAACTGGGGTTGGTCGCTTCAAAGCATCATTGAAGAAGTGGGGCCTGGCCGCCTGGTAGACAGCGCTGAATGCGAGTGTGGAGACCCTGAGCAGACTGTCGAGCATATCCTGACCATCTGCCCCCTATACAGACCACCCTCTGCCCCTATACAGACCACCCTCTGCCCCCTATACAGACCACCCTCTGCCCCCTATACAGACCACCCTCTGCCCCCTATACAGACCACCCTCTGCCCCCTATACAGACTACCCCCGGAAGCCAGCCTCTTTGACGTGGGACCAGAGATAAGGGCATGGCTACAAGACAGAGTTGGACCTCTGATGTGACACGAAAGAAGAAGAAGAAGTTTAGCTGATGCTTTGATCCAAAGCGACTTACAAGTTCTGTACAACAAGTCGGCAGGAAGGGTACAATTCTGGCAGCTAAGGGTCAGTAAAGATTGTTCGTAAAACGGTGTTGAACGCTCTGGAACTCTCTCCCGGCTGAGATCCGCTCCGTCGCATCCTGGGACTCCGACGGCCCCGAAAACCCACCTGAGGGTCTGAAGGTCCCGGCCCCCCGGCCCTGTGGGGGCACAGCACTCTAGACTCTGGGTGTGAAGGTCACAGCACTCTGAACCCTGGGTCTGAAGGTCCTCGTCCGGCCCTGTAATAATAATAATAATAATTCATTTTATTTGTAAAGCGCTTCTCAGGAACCCGAAGTCGCTGACATTAGGCGGGGAAAACAGAGAAAAACAAAGAAACAAAAGGAACATAAGACCACGGGGGAGACAGGGAAACATAAAGCCATAGTAACAAAGATCAAAACTGGTTGGAGGGGGGGGGGGGGGGGGGGGTTTATGGGTGGGGAAGGTTGAAGGCTAGGGCGAACAGGTGGGTTTTGAGGCAGGATTTGAAGGTGGAGAGTGTGGGGGAGTCTCTGATGGTCTGAGGGAGGGAGTTCCAGAGTCTGGGTGCAACGCGTGAGAAGGCCCGATCACCAAAGTTTGTGGGGGCACAGCACTCTGGATCTGAAGGTCCTGGACCAAGATAGACCCGGTGTGTCTGGTCGGCTGTTCGTCTCTCCACCTCTCTCTCCAGCATCTGAGTCAGTGCTTCTTACTCATGGCCCTGGAATAGATGGAATGAAGGATGAATAATGCACAGAGGGATTAATTATGGATGGCCCCTATCGGAGAGCGGGGGGGGGGATAGCGAGGGAGAGAGGTGAAGGGGACTGAGGTGGTATTGATCTCGGCGTGTGTGTGTGATG
Organism: Notolepis coatsorum; assembly: GCF_963971535.1. Classification (NCBI taxonomy): domain Eukaryota; kingdom Metazoa; phylum Chordata; class Actinopteri; order Aulopiformes; family Paralepididae; genus Notolepis; species Notolepis coatsorum. The sequence continues at coordinate 121,095,333 of NC_140174.1, read as the reverse complement.
TGTGTGATGTGTGTGTGTGTGATGTGTGTCTGTCTGTCTGTCTGTCTCCCTGTCTGTCTGTCTGTCTCCCTGTCTGTCTGTCTGTCTGTCTCTGTTCCTCTGTCTGCCTCCCTGTCTGTCTGCCTGTCTGTCTGTCTGTCTCCCTGTCTGTCTGGCTGTCTGCCTGTCTGTCTGCCTGTCTGTCTGTCTCCCTGTCTGTCTGGCTGTCTGCATGTCTGTCTGTCTCCCTGTCTGTCTGTCTGTCTGTCTCTGTTCCTCTGTCTGCCTCCCTGTCTGTCTGTCTGGCTGTCTGCATGTCTGTCTGTCTCCCTGTCTGTCTGTCTGGCTGTCTGTCTGTCTGTCTGCATGTCTGTCTGTCTCCCTGTCTGTCTGTCTGTCTCTGTTCCTCTGTCTGCCTCCCTGTCTGTCTGTCTGTCTGTCTGCCTGTATGTCTGTCTGTCTGTCTGTCTGTCTGTCTGTCTGTCTGTCTGTCTGTCTGTCTGTCTGTCTGTCTGTCTGTCTGTCTGTCTGTCTGTCTGTCTGTCTGTCTGTCTGTCTGTCTGTCTGTCTGTCTGTCTGTCTGTCTGTCTGTCTGTCTGTCTGTCTGTCTGTCTGTCTGTCTGTCTGTCTGTCTGTCTGTCTGTCTGTCTGTCTGTCTGTCTGTCTGTCTGTCTGTCTGTCTGTCTGTCTGTCTGTCTGTCTGTCTGTCTGTCTGTCTGTCTGTCTGTCTGTCTGTCTGTCTGTCTGTCTGTCTGTCTGTCTGTCTGTCTGTCTGTCTGTCTGTCTGTCTGTCTGTCTGTCTGTCTGTCTGTCTGTCTGTCTGTCTGTCTGTCTGTCTGTCTGTCTGTCTGTCTGTCTGTCTGTCTGTCTGTCTGTCTGTCTGTCTGTCTGTCTGTCTGTCTGTCTGTCTGTCTGTCTGTCTGTCTGTCTGTCTGTCTGTCTGTCTGTCTGTCTGTCTGTCTGTCTGTCTGTCTGTCTGTCTGTCTGTCTGTCTGTCTGTCTGTCTGTCTGTCTGTCTGTCTGTCTGTCTGTCTGTCTGTCTGTCTGTCTGTCTGTCTGTCTGTCTGTCTGTCTGTCTGTCTGTCTGTCTGTCTGTCTGAGTCATGTCTCTTGTCTCCTGTGTGTCCGTCTCCTCTCCTGAACCCAGTGAGACTGTCAGGGATGCTGCTTGCTGAGCTATTTACACTCCATAGCATCAGACACACTCCTATCAGACCCACTCCTATCAGACCCACTCCTATCAGACCCACTCCTATCAGACCCACTCCTATCAGACACACTCCTATCAGACACACTCCTATCAGACCCACTCCTATCAGACCCACTCCTATCAGACACACTCCTATCAGACACACTCCTATCAGACACACTCCTATCAGACCCACTCCTATCAGACCCACTCCTATCAGACCCACTCCTATCAGACCCACTCCTATCAGACCCACTCCTATCAGACCCACTCCTATCAGACCCACTCCTATCAGACACACTCCTATCAGACCCACTCCTATCAGACCCACTCCTATCAGACACACTCCTATCAGACCCACTCCTATCAGACCCACTCCTATCAGACACACTCCTATCAGACCCACTCCTATCAGACACACTCCTATCAGACCCACTCCTATCCGAGCTCCTGGAAGCTATTCTCAGTCCTCGCTCCATAATGGTGGAACGAACTTCCCACCACAGTTTCTTTTACTATTACTATTCTTTTACTAATTATTAGAGCTGGGCCGTTAACGGCGTTAACGTGCTGCGTTAATGCGAGACTAGTATCGCGCGATAATATAATTGACGCCGTTAATCTTTTTCTCAACGTTGGGTCTGTATTGTCCTTAAATACTTGCCGTAGTTCACAGCTGTGGTGCCCGGAAGTGATTGCACCTATGTACCGGAGCTGTAGTCCGAATAATGTGTTAAACTAAAGTAACTTTAGTGGTCCGGTAATCATTGTTATACAGGTGTGGTTAAGAAGTCCTCAGGATATAACACAATTCGGCGATGAGGACATCTGAATCTGCGCAATGCAAGAAAGAAGAAGTCCGTTGAGAGCTTTGTTTACATTATTAACGTTAGCTTAGCGAGTTAGCATGTTAGCTCACTTTGATCGGGCGGCACTTGGAAACATCTACAAGAGGAGGAAATCCACTTTACACACTAAAGGAAGGATCGACTGGACTATCGTGAGTGTTTACAACAGAAATGGCTTGGGTTTGGAAATATTGGACCGTTTGATGACAATGTGGAGCAATATGAAATGAAAATGGGAGACCCTGATGTAAACAAGACAAACGTCTTTCTCTGGTCTGCATCCCCTTAACAATTGTGTGTATTGAGCCGTACTCAGACTGTAGTAGCTGTTCAGTGTTCTCTTGGAGGTGGACCTGAGACTGTAGTAGCTGTTCAGTGTTCTCTTGGAGGTGGACCTGAGACTGCAGTAGCTGTTCAGTGTTCTCTTGGATGTGGACCTGAGACTGTAGTAGCTGTTCAGTGTTCTCTTGGATGTGGACTTGAGACTGTAGTAGCTGTTCAGTGTTCTCTTGGAGGTGGACCTGAGACTGCAGTAGCTGTTCAGTGTTCTCTTGGATGTGGACCTGAGACTGCAGTAGCTGTTCAGTGTTCTCTTGGAGGTGGACCTGAGACTGTAGTAGCTGTTCAGTGTTCTCTTGGAGGTGGACCTGAGACTGTAGTAGCTGTTCAGTGTTCTGTTGGATGTGCACCTGAGACTGTAGTAGCTGTTCAGTGTTCTGTTGGACCTGAGACTGTAGTAGCTGTTCGGTGTTCTCTTGGATGTGGACCTGAGACTGTAGTAGCTGTTCAGTGTTCTCTTGGAGGTGGACCTGAGACTGCAGTAGCTGTTCAGTGTTCTCTTGGATGTGGACCTGAGACTGTAGTAGCTGTTCAGTGTTCTCTTGGATGTGGACCTGAGACTGTAGTAGCTGTTCAGTGTTCTCTTGGATGTGGACCTGAGACTGTAGTAGCTGTTCAGTGTTCTCTTGGAGGTGGACCTGAGACTGTAGTAGCTGTTCAGTGTTCTCTTGGAGGTGGACCTGAGACTGTAGTAGCTGTTCAGTGTTCTCTTGGATGTGGACCTGAGACTGTAGTAGCTGTTCAGTGTTCTCTTGGAGGTGGACCTGAGACTGTAGTAGCTGTTCAGTGTTCTCTTGGAGGTGGACCTGAGACTGTAGTAGCTGTTCAGTGTTCTCTTGGATGTGGACCTGAGACTGTAGTAGCTGTTCAGTGTTCTGTTGGACCTGAGACTGTAGTAGCTGTTCAGTGTTCTCTTGGAGGTGGACCTGAGACTGTAGTAGCTGTTCAGTGTTCTCTTGGATGTGGACCTGAGACTGTAGTAGCTGTTCAGTGTTCTCTTGGATGTGGACCTGAGACTGTAGTAGCTGTTCAGTGTTCTGTTGGACCTGAGACTGTAGTAGCTGTTCAGTGTTCTCTTGGAGGTGGACCTGAGACTGTAGTAGCTGTTCAGTGTTCTCTTGGATGTGGACCTGAGACAGTAGCTGTTCAGTGTTCTCTTGGAGGTGGACCTGAGACTGTAGTAGCTGTTCAGTGTTCTCTTGGATGTGGACCTGAGACTGTAGTAGCTGTTCAGTGTTCTCTTGGAGGTGGACCTGAGACTGTAGTAGCTGTTCAGTGTTCTCTTGGAGGTGGACCTGAGACTGTAGTAGCTGTTCAGTGTTCTCTTGGAGGTGGACCTGAGACTGTAGTAGCTGTTCAGTGTTCTCTTGGATGTGGACCTGAGACTGTAGTAGCTGTTCAGTGTTCTGTTGGACCTGAGACTGTAGTAGCTGTTCAGTGTTCTCTTGGATGTGGACCTGAGACAGTAGCTGTTCAGTGTTCTCTTGGATGTGGACCTGAGACTGTAGTAGCTGTTCAGTGTTCTCTTGGAGTTGGACCTGAGACTGTAGTAGCTGTTCAGTGTTCTCTTGGAGGTGGACCTGAGACTGTAGTAACCTACTGTGTAGTAGCTGTTCAGTGTTCTCTTGGATGTGGACCTGAGACTGTAGTAGCTGTTCAGTGTTCTCTTGGAGGTGGACCTGAGACTGTAGTAGCTGTTCAGTGTTCTCTTGGATGTGGACTTGAGACTGTAGTAGCTGTTCAGTGTTCTCTTCATTTATGGAACTGTTACACTGAGCTTGCACTGAATTTGTTGAGAAACCTGCTTCTGCAGCAGTCTGTGTGTGAGCAACCAGTCAGCAGCATTGTGAATTCAGAGATTCACTAAAAGACACATTGAGAGACAGGTTTGTGTGTGGATTAAGAAATGAAGGTGCACAGAAGAAACTACTGACAGAGAGTGATTTGACACTGGAGAGAGCTGTCAATATCAGTGTAACAATGTTAATGGCATCAAAGGAAGGGCACAGAATATTACGATAAATCTGGTTTTAAAAGAAACACTGGAAATTACAAAAAGAAGAGACATGTTCATGCTGTTGAACAAGGAGATAGAACAGCTAGTGACTCCTCAGATGAAGAGGAGAGGATACATCTCCTCCTCTGGTCATTATTTGGGTAGAACACACATATTTTGAATGCCTTCGGCAGATTTTTTTTTAGCCATTTTAATCTAGATTAATCTAGATCAATTCCAGGATTGCAGGTAGATTAATCTAGATTAAAAAAAAATATCTATGCCCAGCTCTACTAATTATGCACTCTGCTACTAAGTAATCGACCTTGTCTATATTACTACCTACTATGCTAATATGTCTATACTGTTGATTGAATTGATTGATTGATTGAACAGATTGCAGAATGGGTACAGTACAGTACGGCTCAATACACACAATTGTTAAGGGGATGCAAACCAGAGAAAGACTTTCGTCTTGTTTACATCAGGGTCCCCCATTTTCAATTAATTTATGACATACACAACATACAGATATAAAAATCGAATCTAATCATCTGTACTACTCTTACATACCCTTAGCTGCCAGAGTTGTACCCTTCAGACTGCCAAATCCATACAAGGACTATTTGTGTATATATAGCCTTCATGTACATATTTGTACATATTTCTATATATAGCCTTCATATACATGAATTATGTCTATATATAGCCTGCATGTACATATTATATAACCTTCATGTACATATTATATAACCTTCATGTACATATTTGTATATATAGCCTTCATGTACATAATTATATAACCTTCATGTACATATTATATAGCCTTCATGTACATATTATATAGCCTTCATGTACATATTATATAACCTTCATGTACATATTATATAACCTTCATGTACATATTTGTATATATAGCCTTCATGTACATAATTATATAACCTTCATGTACATATTATATAGCCTTCATGTACATATTATATAGCCTTCATGTACATATTATATAACCTTCATGTACATATTATATAACCTTCATGTACATATTTGTATATATAGCCTTCATGTACATATTATATAACCTTCATGTACATATTATATAACCTTCATGTACATATTTGTATATATAGCCTTCATGTACATATTATATAGCCTTCATGTACATATTATATAACCTTCATGTACATATTATATAACCTTCATGTACATATTATATAACCTTCATGTACATATTTGTATATATAGCCTTCATGTACATATTATATAACCTTCATGTACATATTATATAGCCTTCATGTACATATTATATAGCATTCATGTACATATTATATAACCTTCATGTACATATTTGTATATATAGCCTTCATGTACATATTATATAACCTTCATGTACATATTATATAACCTTCATGTACATATTATATAACCTTCATGTACATATTATATAGCCTTCATGTACATATTATATAGCCTTCATGTACATATTATATAACCTTCATGTACATATTATATAACCTCCATGTACATATTATATAACCTTCATGTACATATTATATAACCTTCTAGGGCTGACCCCTATTAGTCGACTAATCGGTCGAAAGGAGCCGTAGTCGACCAGCCAACCTCTTAGTCGAATATATATATAAAAAAAATAAAAAAAAATATAATATGCAACCTTCATGTACATATTATATAACCTTCATGTACATATTTGTATATATAACCTTTGTTGTGAAGGGCCAGATTAAACCGAATATATATATTTATTTATATATATATATTTAATTGTATTTGTATATTCTCTAATATTCCCTGATATCCCTTGTATATTCCTTGTACAATATGCATTGAATGTCCATTCTAGCCTACTGAACATCCCATAATAGTCTCCATTCTACTATTGGTCGAGACCTTGGTGCCAGGCTGCCATACCCCTCAGACCCAGTTCAAACGTACCGCTCCACATGTACGAACAAGTCCTAGTTCCGCGTAGGAATCTGACTACCGCACCACTAATGGGACTATTTGTTCATAGTGCGTATATATACTGCGCTACTAAAGTAGGACTTCCTTTTCAGTCCAGTTTCTTACCCTCCAATAGAGTCACAGACGTAAAGCCTCCCCGCGACGCCACGTGTGGGAGTAAGGCCAAGTTCGCCTACCATCGGTATTGAGACATCGTGTATATTAATATTTGAATAGTCATATTTGGCACTATATCGTCGAGTTGGACGTAGTCTATTAAGCTAATAATAGTCTGTTAATATATAGTGCTTCGTGCGGTGAGAATACTACCGTAGTCAGTACCCCATCGTTTCGGGCAGAGAACTGGCTGCTTATCCAGGGTGGTTGACCCCACGTGAAGCTGCACCCGAGGAGCCCCAGAGCCGACGAGCGAGTGGACCTGTATACCGGATTATTCTACCGACGACAGCCCGCCTTCCCAGGCACGGATTATGCTTTGTATACATTGATTATTCCATGGATAAAGACCCCCGACACTGCCGTGTGTTGGAACCCCCCCCCCCCCTGGAGAGGACGCAAGGTGAGGAGACGCTCTGCAAGACGAGGTCGCTTCACGTCTCTCCTCCGTGGACCGGAGGAAGCCGGCCCACAAAGAGTCCATCTGCTTTCATCTGTGGTCCAAGGATCGCCGGCGCATTGAACGGCACTACAGTGGGTTCACCTGGGATACCCTTGGCCGGATGAGGCAGCCGGATTCTACCCCCCCCCCCCTTCCTACTCCTGTCGGCTTACAAGCGACCGGATTAACCCCCCCTAGCGTATCCAGTATATAATCATTAAAGTATCATTGCTGTTATTCCTTAAACTATTCCAGGTCGTATATGTACCACCTGCGCCTTCAGAGATTGGACATTCTCTATTGATATACCGACGAATACTCTTGCCATAAAAGTGCATACTAATTTCCATTCATAAATGTGATTGATTTGATTAAGTGCTTGCTCTACACACCATCGCTGTGTAGAAATAAAGACCTATTTCTAATTCGTACATTTGTGTTGGATCCGTTTCATCTACGTGACAGTGTTCATCATAATATATTTATGCCGTGTACTGGGTGGCCGAATATTAAGTACAAAGGTAGTGGTAGTAAGTATCATATCTAGTAATACAGTCAGGGAATTGTACCCCTCAGTTAAAATTGGTCCTTCGAGCCGGATGGTAATTAGTGTAATATTAATATAGTGTTATTAATATTGAAATGGCCTATGATGAACACTCCACGAAACGATCCTCCTAACCAACGCCCGCAGCGCGAACGACGGCTCCCTCAGTACTTAGAGGCTTACGCTGTCAGTCAACAACCTAGTCTTCTACTAACAGTAAACGCGGTAAAACTAGAAAGTAAAAGTATGTCTAACCCCAACGCCCAGACTACCCCGACCATAGAGGCCCCTACGGGTTCTAATGTAACTGACCAAGTTCACGGTGGGGACCAGTGGGAACCAGACATGACTTCACACCCCGCCAGTACTGAAGAAGTAGTCCCCGATGAGTCCCGGGAGGAATACAACGCTACCGAGAGAGAACTCGGCACGGAAGAAGACGGGGAGAGCACCGTGGAGATAGAGCTCCAAGGCTCCGCAAGGAGTACCCCGAGGGAAGGCTCCCCTATACAACCGCCTTCTCCCAGCGAGGCAGAGAGGACCCTACAGCAGGCCTTCCTCATCAGCCTGAACGAGATCCAGCAGCGGAGCGAAGAAGAGCATATACGTCTAGAAATAAGACGCATTCAGAGAGAAGAGAATGTGGCCCGAGACCGAGCAGACAGCCAGCGAGCAGCTGCTGGTGCTCTACGGGACGCAGAGCGCGACAGACAGCAAGCACAACTAATAGAACAGCTGATCAGACGGACAACACCCTCTCCCTCCGCCAGAGGCTCCAGGAACTCGTCTAGACACACCTCCAGGGCGGCATCCCCTAGCCGAGTAAACAACCCTGAACTTGACCAACAGACGAGGTCTATACCCCCCACAGACCACCTCCCCCCACCGGTCCAAGCGAGACCTAGCAACCGGGAAGGAGCAGCATATCCTGTGGAGAGGCTAAACCAGAGACTACAAGCACTGGATGACCTAACTGAAGACGAAGAGGAAGAGGAGGAGAACCACGCCCGACGACAGCACAGTACTCTACCGGACCAGGAGGTCCGGTACAGCCCAGGCTATACTCCCGCGGAGCTGCGCTACAGACCCCCGACTCTATACACGGGTGAGCACGACGCACGACCCGCACCGAGGAACAGCACCTGGACAAGCGGGCCATGGTACACTGCCGGTACCAGCCCATACCAAGGCGCGGGAGGAGACTCGCCTAGGAGGCCTCTCCCCCAACGCTCGCCGATGTATCCACAGTCAGCGTCATACATTGGCACGCCTATGGTACCCGACTTCACCCAAGAGAACCGGGCCCAGTATACGGAACTCCGCATGTGTCTGGAGACCATGTTGGTGGATGTATTGGATGAACGCCACAAATACGCCATCCTACTGAAGCACTTAAAGGTACCCCGCGCACATAATATAGCGCTCGCCTACGCGACTTCCACCACCCCATACACAGCAGCGCTGGTAGCATTGGACCAGAGGTATGGGCGCATATGGGATTACGTGATCCAGGAGATCCGACACATCGACCGCTTACCCCCAGCAATAGACAATCGAGCACTGGACGACCTGTCCATCAGAGTGCAGTCCCTGGTAGGGATGTTGGGAGCGCAGAGAGAGAAGGGGAGGCATGAACTTTACGCCAACTCAAATGTGGAAAGGATCTTGGAGAAGCTGCCGCCCGCTCGACAGGAGCGTTTTAGGCGACAGAGGGACCACCGAGACCCGAATGGCCCCGAACCGAACCTCCTCGATCTAGCAGACTTCCTGGCGAGAGAAGTCAGCAGCCTACGGCTAGATACATTCGGACGGAGCACCCCTGGCTCCAGAGAAGGAACCAGACGACTAAATGATGGAAGAAGATCGGTGACTGTGATGCACCAATCGGAGTCAGTACCGAGCAGCAGGAGCCACAGTACCCCCTCCAGAACGGAGAAGTGGAAGATAGTGTGCCCCTACTGTGAGAAAGAACACTGGCTAGCGCAATGCGACTCCTTCCCCAAGCTGAACGCGGAGGAAGCAAGTCAATGGATAAAGTCCAACAAGCGCTGTTTTCGCTGTGCGCGCTCACACATGGCAGCCGAATGCCGCTTAAAGAAAAGGTGCACCAAGTGCGATGGAGCCCATCTGGACATACTTCACGACAGTAACAGACGGCGCCCTTCACCCGCACCATCCAGCAGCAAAGCGAGCGTCATGTACATCGATCCCGCCAGCAGCAGTGGAGCCCGAGTACTCCTAAAAGTAGTGCGTGTGACACTAAGCTACCAGAATAAAGTCCTGGACACTTACGCCGTCCTCGATGACGGGTCAGAGAAGACCCTTCTGCTCGCCTCCGCTGCGGCCCAGCTAGGGCTGCGGGGAAGCGAAACCCAAATGACAATTCGGACAATAAGACGAGATTTGAAGACGATAAAGGGCGAGAATGTCTCATTCTCTATCGCAGCAAGCGGCCAGCCTGAGCGACGGTACCAGATTACAGACGCTTTCACCAGCCAAGAAATAGGACTGTCGCGGTACACATACCCCGTCGCCAAGCTGATGGAGAAATATGCACATCTGCGCAAGTTACCGATCCCGCTCATAGACAATGCTATGCCGACCCTGTTGATAGGCTCCGACCATGCAGACCTCATTGTCCCGATAGACCGGGTTCATACCGGACCCCGAGGCTGTCCTGCAGCAGTCGAGACCCGTTTGGGATGGACTCTCCAAGGCCCGCTCGCCAAATCTCTCAACCGAAGTACAGCCACTAGATGTCTCCACTCCCGAGTCACAGAGGGAGAAACCGCACTCCTGCAACACGTAGAGCGGCCATGGACCTTGGAACAAATGCCCTTTAAGAACGGAAAGAAAGACATTCGCTCTAAAGATGACATTTACGCCATTCACCTCCTCGAGACAGGGACCAAGAGAGTCCCGGTCAACGGCGTGTTGAGATACGCCACGCCACTCCTGCGGCGAGAAGGAATGCCTACTTTCCACGCCAAGACAGACGCCACAGAACGGTACCTGCTGAACACGGAGCGGCGCTTAGCCAAGAACCCCGCCCAAGAGAGTGTATACCGCGCTGAGATTGAGAAGCTCATCACAGCGGGACACGTCACAAAGATGGACATTAAAGAGGCTGACCAGACCACTGAATCGTGGTACGTGCCTCACCACAAGGTCCATCACAACGGTAAAGACCGCATAGTATTTAACTGCAGCTACCAGATCGGATCCCAAAATCTGAATAAAGAGTTACTGCCCGGTCCCACACTCGGCCCCTCCCTACTCGGCGTTCTACTCCGCTTCCGCCAGGAAAAGGTGGCCATCAGCGGGGACATTAAAGGAATGTTCCTGCAGGTGAGACTAGTAGAGGCGGACAAGCCCCTGTTACGGTTCCTATGGAGAGAGAAGCCAGGAGATGAGCACCCAGCCATCTACCAATGGGAAGTCCTCCCCTTCGGAACGACGTGCAGCCCCTGCTGTGCTACATTTGCACTACAGAAACATGTAGCAGAGGACCCAGCAGCGGACGAAGAGGTCCGACACAGCGTAAAGAACAGCTTCTACGTAGACAACTGTCTACAAAGCCTTTCAACCCAGGAAGAAGCCGAGGCTCTCCTGATTAAACTCCGCGCCTCATTGATCAAAGGCGGCTTTGATCTCAGGCAGTGGGCCAGCAGCGATCCGCAAGTACTGCGCAGCCTCTCCTCCGAGGACAAGGCAGCCAGCAGCGAGACCTGGATGGCTACAATCCCGGGAGAAGCCCAGGAGATGACCCTGGGATTGGTGTGGCGATTCAAAACAGATTCGCTTCACTACAGACACAAGCCCCTGACTACGGACCAGGGAAGGCCGGCGGCAGCGCCGACCACCAGACGGAGTGTGTACACAACACTCGCCCGACAATATGACCCGCTAGGATGTATTCTACCGTACACCACCAGGGCAAAAATGATTGTACGAGCATTGTGGGACAAGGACCAGGGCTGGGACGACCCCATTCCCGCACACCTTGCATCCACCTGGAGAGAGTGGGAGATGGAGCTCCACTCACTCCCAGGCGTTAATATGCGCCGAAGCTACTTCCCACCCACGGTGAGGCCAGAGACATGTAAAATGGACTTACACGTCTTCAGTGACGCCTCAGAGGTCGCATACGGATCAGTAGCCTACTTGCGGGCCCAAGACCAGGGGGGAGAGATCTACACAGCATTTGTCCTCGCCCGCTCGAGAATAGCCCCACGCAAGCAACAATCTATCCCACGTCTAGAGCTCTGCGCAGCCCTAGCCGGAGCGCACCTAGCCACGCTCATCCAACGTGAGCTCACCATACCGGTGTCTAGAACAATCCTGTGGTCAGATTCCACGACAGTACTCGCCTGGATCCAATCGGACTCATGCAAGTATAAAGTCTTCGTGGGAGTCAGAGTCACCGAGATTCAAGACTTAACCGAAGAGTTAACCGGAGAAACAGAGTGGCGCTACGTTGATACAAAACAGAACCCAGCTGACGTCATCACCCGGGGGATGCCCCTGGATGACCTCACCCGTCGCAATGTCTACAGTGACGGCCCCGCATTCCTAAGACTCCCGGAAGGACAGTGGCCCATGCCTATCCCGAGGGAAGCAAGTCCAGAGGAGGTGGAAAATAAGAAGTCTGTGTTCTGTGGATTGAGCACCGTAGCCTCCACCGACCCTAACATAGACGATTGCACGTCCATAGAGAGTGCACAACAAAGAACATTCCTGCGGTACCACCCGGAGTGCAAGTCCCCCGCTGATATGTCAGCAGCTAACTACGAGGAAGCAGAATTGCTTCTACTGCAGCGAGCCCAGAGAGACTCGTTCCCCGATGAATTGGCCTGTCTACAGGGAGGAAAGCCCGTCCCATCCGACAGCAGATTAATTCATCTGGCCCCCGAGAGCGACGCTCATACCCTCATCAGAGTGGGTGGTCGCCTACGCAGAGCCCCCAATCTACCGGATGACATTAAATACCCGATCGTATTGAACAGCCGACACAAGGTCACAGAGCTGATTATAAAGAAATACGATGAGGATGTACATCACGCAGGAGCAGAAAGAGTCTTCGCGGAAATCAGACGTCGTTACTGGATCCTACAAGGAAGAGAGGCGGTACGACGCTTCCAGCGAACATGTCTAGACTGCCGCAAGTGGCGCGCGCAGCCCAGCATACCAAGGATGGCTGACCTTCCTCCATGTCGCCTCCGAATCGGTGACAAGCCATTCCACTCAACGGGTATGGACTGCTTTGGCCCGCTGCACATAAAGAAAGGAAGAGGAACCGAGAAGCGGTGGGGTATTGTATTCAAATGCATGACCACCAGAGCGATACACATCGAGCTTCTCCCGACCATGAGCACAGACTCATTCCTTATGGCCTTCCGTAGATTCACATCACGGAAAGGAAGACCGTCTACCCTATTGTCCGATCATGGGACAAACTTCAAAGGCGGCGAAAGAGAGCTGAGAGAGAGCTTCCAAGCTATGGGCCCAGAACTTAAGACCCACCTCGCTCCAGCACAGGTTGATTTCCAATTCAACCCCCCAAACGCACCCCACTTCGGTGGCACTTGGGAACGAGAAGTGCGCTCCATAAAGACAGCCCTGTACGCAGTACTTGGGGCCCAGACTGTGGCGGAAGAAGTCCTAATGACAGTCCTCACGGAGATTGAGGGAGTACTTAACTCGAAGCCCCTCGGATATGTCTCCAGTGATGTGGCGGATATCGACCCAGTTACCCCCAACACACTCCTGATGGGGCGGCTAGATCCTGCATTACCCCAGACAATGTACCGGCCTGAAGAAGCGAACGGCCGACGAATGTGGAGGTACAGCCAAGTATTAGCCGACAAGTTTTGGAGCAGTTTCCTACTGCACTACCTACCGTCTCTACAGACCCGCCAGAAGTGGGTAAAGGAGAGAGACAATTTGACAGAAGGAACAGTCGTCATGATTATTGATCAATCACTGCCCAGAGCTATGTGGCCGGCCGGCCGCGTAAGCAAAGTGATCACCGGTGCCGACGGCAAGGTCCGAGCAGCTGAAGTGCTCGTCCAGGGTCGCACTTACACCCGTCCCGTGGCGAGGCTCATAGAACTGCCTCGACTCCCAGACACAATCGATGATGACCATGACCCTATAACCCTATGACTTTGTGAAGTTGACTGACCCCTACAGCAAACCCTTATGTGTAAATAGACAACGCGATTAATCTGTCTCTGTTTAACTGATTAGGTCTGGGACCAATCAGGGGGTGGCTGTTGTGAAGGGCCAGATTAAACCGAATATATATATTTATTTATATATATATATTTAATTGTATTTGTATATTCTCTAATATTCCCTGATATCCCTTGTATATTCCTTGTACAATATGCATTGAATGTCCATTCTAGCCTACTGAACATCCCATAATAGTCTCCATTCTACTATTGGTCGAGACCTTGGTGCCAGGCTGCCATACCCCTCAGACCCAGTTCAAACGTACCGCTCCACATGTACGAACAAGTCCTAGTTCCGCGTAGGAATCTGACTACCGCACCACTAATGGGACTATTTGTTCATAGTGCGTATATATACTGCGCTACTAAAGTAGGACTTCCTTTTCAGTCCAGTTTCTTACCCTCCAATAGAGTCACAGACGTAAAGCCTCCCCGCGACGCCACGTGTGGGAGTAAGGCCAAGTTCGCCTACCATCGGTATTGAGACATCGTGTATATTAATATTTGAATAGTCATATTTGGCACTATATCGTCGAGTTGGACGTAGTCTATTAAGCTAATAATAGTCTGTTAATATATAGTGCTTCGTGCGGTGAGAATACTACCGTAGTCAGTACCCCATCGTTTCGGGCAGAGAACTGGCTGCTTATCCAGGGTGGTTGACCCCACGTGAAGCTGCACCCGAGGAGCCCCAGAGCCGACGAGCGAGTGGACCTGTATACCGGATTATTCTACCGACGACAGCCCGCCTTCCCAGGCACGGATTATGCTTTGTATACATTGATTATTCCATGGATAAAGACCCCCGACACTGCCGTGTGTTGGAACCCCCCCCCCCCCTGGAGAGGACGCAAGGTGAGGAGACGCTCTGCAAGACGAGGTCGCTTCACGTCTCTCCTCCGTGGACCGGAGGAAGCCGGCCCACAAAGAGTCCATCTGCTTTCATCTGTGGTCCAAGGATCGCCGGCGCATTGAACGGCACTACAGTGGGTTCACCTGGGATACCCTTGGCCGGATGAGGCAGCCGGATTCTACCCCCCCCCCCTTCCTACTCCTGTCGGCTTACAAGCGACCGGATTAACCCCCCCTAGCGTATCCAGTATATAATCATTAAAGTATCATTGCTGTTATTCCTTAAACTATTCCAGGTCGTATATGTACCACCTGCGCCTTCAGAGATTGGACATTCTCTATTGATATACCGACGAATACTCTTGCCATAAAAGTGCATACTAATTTCCATTCATAAATGTGATTGATTTGATTAAGTGCTTGCTCTACACACCATCGCTGTGTAGAAATAAAGACCTATTTCTAATTCGTACATTTGTGTTGGATCCGTTTCATCTACGTGACAGTGTTCATCATAATATATTTATGCCGTGTACTGGGTGGCCGAATATTAAGTACAAAGGTAGTGGTAGTAAGTATCATATCTAGTAATACAGTCAGGGAATTGTACCCCTCAGTTACAACCTTCATGTACATATTATATAACCTTCATGTATATATTATATAGCCTTCATGTACATATTATATAACCTTCATGTACATATTATATAACCTTCATGTACATATTATATAGCCTTCATGTACATATTATATAACCTTCATGTACATATTATATAACCTTCATGTACATATTATATAACCTTCATGTACACATTATATAACCTTCATGTACATATTTGTATATATAGCCTTCATGTACACATTATATAACCTTCATGTACATATTATATAGCCTTCATGTACACATTATATAACCTTCATGTACATATTATATAACCTTCATGTACACATTATATAACCTTCATGTACATATTATATAACATTCATGTACACATTATATAACCTTCATGTACATATTATATAACCTTCATGTACACATTATATAACCTGCATGTACATATTATATAACCTTCATGTACACATTATATAACCTTCATGTACATATTATATAACCTTCATGTACATATTATATAACCTTCATGTACATATTATATAACCTTCATGTACATATTATATAACCTTCATGTACACATTATATAACCTTCATGTACACATTATATAACCTTCATGTACACATTATATAACCTTCATGTACATATTATATAACCTTCATGTACATATTATATAACCTTCATGTACATATTATATAACCTTCATGTACAGGGTTGGGCATCGTTTGGATTTGAACGATTCCGGTTCCGATTCCGATTCTCCATTTCTATTCCTGTTCTAAACGATTCTCGATTCCGATTCTTTGAGGTGCAGGTCAAAACAGGTCACAGCTCATTTCGCAGGAGATTTTAATTTTTTTTGAAAAATCGTACATTTTTTTCATACTATTCACATTGTCAGTTGACTTGATACAGTTTAATTTGGTTGCTGTACTGTAACTAGGGTATTAATTAACAACTAATTTTTTTTTATCGAAATTAAGAATCGAAATGCAAATATGTTACTTCCGGTTCCAGAACCGGAAGTTAGGAACCGGTTCCTATTAGAACCGGTTCTCGGTGCCCAACCCTATTCATGTACATATTATATAACCTTCATGTACATATTATATAACCTTCATGTACATATTTGTATATAGCCTTCATGTACATATTATATAACCTTCATGTACATATTATATAACCTTCATGTACATATTTGTATATAGCCTTCATGTACACATTATATAACCTTCATGTACATATTTGTATATATAGCCTTCATGTAGACATTATATAACCTTCATGTACATATTTGTATATAGCCTTCATGTAGACATTATATAACCTTCATGTACATATTTGTATATAGCCTTCATGTACACATTATATAACCTTCATGTACATATTTGTATATATAGCCTTCATGTAGACATTATATAACCTTCATGTACATATTTGTATATATATAGGCTTCATATACATAATTGTATATAGTCTTCATGTACATATTTGTATATATAACTTTAATTTGTACATATTTGTATAAATAGACCCCACAGGGTTTGACATTCAATTTGAAAGTTGATTATTAATATTTGCTTCCAGGCGACGGCCAGAGAGGCATGGGAGCACCTGAGGTCCCTCTTCCTGCTCTCTGCCCCTCCCCTTCCTGCCACCGACCACCTGCAGTCATTGGTCGACCTGCTGTCGGCCCGCCCCCTGGAGCAGCCGTCTCCAGCCCCACGGTTGGTGCTCAGCCTCCTGGTCGGTGTGGCGGTGTTCTCCCAGAAGCCCCTGGGCGGAGCGGCGGACATCTTGCAGACGGTGAGGAGACGATCGGTGTTGTCTGTTTCACTCGGTTCTTCTTTTATAAATAATTAGGGCTGGGACTTTATCGCATTAATTTCGATTAACTACATAAATAATGAAAAGTTTTAAGAATTTATGCATTTAATCGCATGATGATTTTTCTTTATTGTGTAAGAATTAGGGCTGTCAGTTTATCGTGTTAATTTGATTAATTAATTAGACAGAAAATGATCGTGTTATGTCACCTTTACGTTTATTTATTAATTTTTTACCCAGGGACAGTGCACATTAATCAACATCTTCAGTTTCCACATCAATGTAAATGTGCCAGAATTAGCTAATGAGCTGGTTTTCATCTGTAGTCCCTGCCTACCATGCATGTCTTTATGGTGTGGGAGGAAACCAGAGTACCCGGAGGAAACCCACGCGAACACGGGGAGAACATGCAAACTCCACACAGAGAGGCCTCCTGCTGGGGTTCGAACCCAGGACCTTCTTGCTGTGAGGCAGCAGTGCTAACCATGTGTGTGTGTGTGTGTGTCTCCTCTCTCAGGTGGTGCAGCGCAGTGGTCTTCTGGCTGAAGCTCTCTGTGTTCTCAGCTCTGTGGAGCTCAGACTAAACACAGGCTGCTGGTCCAACTCCAGCCTCTGTGCCCTCAGCCAGGCAGTTCAGCTCAGGATCAGGTCTCTTCAGGACACACTCACACACACACAGCCCTCCTGAGAGAGACACACAGACACACACACAGCCCTCCTGAGACACACACACACACACACACACACACACACACACACACACACACACAGAGCCCTCCTGAGACACACACACAGACACACACACAGCCCTCCTGAGACACACACACACACACAGAGCCCTCCTGAGAGAGAGACACACACACACACACACACACACACAGAGCCCTCCTGAGAGAGAGACACACACACACACACACACACACACAGAGCCCTCCTGAGACACAGACACACACACACGCACACACTCACACACACACACAGAGCCCTCCTGAGACACACACACACACACACACACACACACACAGAGCCCCAACATCACACTTTATTTATTCCTCCGGAGAACCTGCAGTATGTCAAGGATAACTTCTCCAACATCTTTAGGGTCGCCTCCTCGGTCGCTTTGGTGGATGAGATCGATTTGTACAATACTGAATGTGTACATCAACAATTCAGTATACATCAACAATACTGAATATGTACACATCAACAATACTGAATGTGTACATTAACAATACTGAATGTGTACATGATGCACATCAACAATACTGAATCGATATTATGAAATATGTTTCTTCTTTACTTATGCTGGCATGTTCTATAGTGTTGCCATATTTGTAAATAAATTTGTAGAAATATTGTTCTTCTACTGGTGTGTATCTTACGTATTTTGGCCACCACACAAAATAAGCATCTAACGCCGTTGTATAATATCCAAATATTGCATATAATGACCAGTCCATAGTTATTTTCTCAGGTATGTCTTGATATATATTTTCTGCGATGACATGAATAAAACTCGTACAATATTTTTTGGTTGGAATCTTTATTTTTATTGTACTACCACTACTACACGAAATATCAAGGTAAAAAGGTTTCACAATGAAATCATTGAGTCAAAAGAAAACATCGTCTTCACATCATCAGACGTTAGAACACTCCCACGGTCACCGTCTGTAGTGTGCTAGTGAAAGGGTTTTAACTGTGTGCACATGACGATAAACAATCTTGAATATCTTCTCAAAGCGGGGGCATTACTCGGTACAACGTGAGCTAAGTTGTTATGTATGAAAACAACTCACCTGAAAGTATTTCCAGTGTAAACTCTTTTAGAATCAGAGCATAGCCTCAGACTAAACACACAGACACACACACGCACAGCTCTAGGGGAATTAGATGTAGACTGAGACAGTGCATGCCCTGTCCTGTGACCTCAGAGCTGTGACCCTGTCCTGATCCCTCTGTCCCTGTGACCTCAGAGGAAGGTTCTCTGGAGGGTACCATCAGAGGACAGTTTTCCTAGGTACCATAGATCAGGGGTTCCCAAACTTTTCTGGCCGGGGCCCAGAAAATAAGGCGTCAGAGAGCCGCGGCCCAATGCACATCGTCTGGCTTTTTTTTTTTTTTTTTTTTTCAGGCGACCGATTTTTTAAGCCAAATATCACTTCAATCCTATTAAGTTAGTTCAAGTTAGTTATTCATTTATATGTGCTATTTATGAGAGGGCTAACTTGTTGCAAAATAATAATGATAATAATAATAGCCTCATTAACACTTTGACTGCCGGGAGCCGTCTTTAGACGTCTTTGCTGGCCATGCTAAAGTTACCGGGGGACGCTGTACGTCGTCTTTATATCAATATTTCAAAAATCTGCGATCGGATTCATAATGTCCCTCCGCTGGCCTGAGATCCACCAGCAGGACCCACTGAGCTCTCTGGCGGTTCAGGAGCGCCATCTGGTGGCCGATCGGCGCAAGCGCTTAACAGGAAGCGCATTAGAGGTTTTGCTAGACGTCCGTATTGCTTCCGGCCACTCGGTACATGTCCCGTGACTCTAGCTCGTCACTCTACATAGCGATCGATTGCCAATAACTCGATAAACAACATGATTTGGACGTATATACCATTATACAAGCTGGAGATGGACCGGGTAATAATATATCCCATAATGATACAATTTCTACTCGACGATGATCGCCCAACGGCGCGTGGAGACTGGGGTGAGTTTCAGCGTGTAACGTTACCGTCTTCGATAATAACTGATATTATCAACATTTGACCCACATTAGATGATTGGTATAACGCTGCCCTCGCCCATCCGGTCAACATCAGATGACGTGTAGTAACTTCTAGAAGTACGTCTAGTTGGAATTTTTTATATCGCGCTGATTGCCATCAAACTGTATTTCATCATCAATATAATGCATTTGGGGCTATATATCACGTTCTGGAGAAAGCTGCAGAAAGAGATGAAAACATACTTATACATTAGACCATACTTTACTATGAATATGTGAATGAAAAAGTTTAACGTTGCTACACAATGAACAATACATATAGGACTTTGAATGGGCCCTAAGAATGGCAATGTAGCAATAGAATTTAAAAAGTTATAGCCCTGCAAAGAAGGGGACTTTCTCCATAGACAAATAGCGCTGGCAATCTATGGTATATCATTAATTTAACCTTAGGCAACCAAAGTGTTAAAATACTATTGTTGCTTCGGTTGTTTTCAGCGTTTTATGTGTATAATCTGTTATTTAGTTTGAAATGTTCGTTGAAATAAGTAGATTTTTCGTTTTTGTTTATTTATTAAGTTAATATAAAACCATATAGTCACATTTTAGAATACAATAGAAAATAATTTTAGAATACAACTAGAAACACTGTCCTGGCCTGCTTCTTTTTTTTTTTTTTTTTTTTTTTTTTTTTACTCATCTCGCGGCCCATCCGTGGCTGCTCGCGGCCCACCTTTGGGTCGCGACCCCGACTTTGGGAACCACTGCCATAGATCACTGCACTTCCGCGTTACATGGAGCTCATGGGAGAGCGTGCGGCGGGAGAAAATGAACGAATGTGGATGAGAGCCTTGACATTAAGTGGTTGTAGCTACGGCTGTGGGGGGGGGTGCTGGAGTCATGATCCAATATACTTTTATATACGCCTGAGTCTCCTGAACACGGAGAGACCTACCCCGAGTCGATCGGCCCTTTCCCGGCCGAGCTATAGTCACCTTTCCGCACCTACTCCCCAACCCGGCGCAATGCACAGATTGCCCAGGGAGTCTCTCTGTTGATAATCTGTGTTGAGGAGACGTATAAAAAGTTCTATTGGCTCATGTCTCCAGCGCCCCCACAGCCGTAGCTACAACCACTTACGTCAAGGCTCTCATCAACATTCATAAATTTTTATCCCTGTGCGCTCTCTCTCCCATGAGCTGTTGCGGTGGTCTATCGGAGGAAGGCTCTCCATTGTTCAAGGAGGTTGGGTTTTTGATCAAAGCAATAATGTTCTTCCATTGTTTTTTCCGGTTGGAGTGTGAAGTTCACATGTGTAACATGACTGGGACCAGACGAGTCCTTTAACATACTGTATACAGTACACGCTATGTCACCAATAGGGCTGACCTCACACTTAACCCTTTCACTACCACACTACAGAAGGTTAACACACTTCTGTAGTGTGGTAGTGAAAGGGTTAACCTGCTGGTGTGTGTCAGTGAAAGGGTTAATCGTTTGGTAGTGTGGCAGTGAAAGGGTTAAACGCTTTGAGGCTTCAATCACAACCCACGTACTCGCTGCCAAAATCAAGATCTGAATGCTTGGGTTTTGTTTTGTTACCACTCCCAACAGCATGAGAACATTTGATCCAAAGCGCTTTACAATATTAGTTCCTCACATTTGACCCACTCACACACCGACGGCGGAGGCGACCGTGCAAGGTGCCAACCTGCTCATCGGGAGCAATTAAGGGGTTAAGTGTCTTGCTCAAGGACACTTCGACACGCAGCCCGGAAGGAGTGGGAATCGAACCGGGGAACCTCCGGATTACCAGACGACTGCTCTACCTCCAGAGCCACTCAAATCTCCAGCGTTTCCTACGGGATCCTGTATCCTGCGTGGGTTAGGGTCGATCCCACGCTGTTCACGCTCCCGCCAGGAGGAGGCGCTCTGTGCAGAGTTCCCCGGTGTCTCCAGCTGGATTCCATGCCCTGAAGAAGACATGCACTGTGTGTAAATCACATGATCACTGAACGGCTAGATGGTCTAAAAACAAACATACTGAATCTATGTATTACTAAATGATTTGCACTACCTCATTTTTTTAGTTTTGAATTTTTTTATTCACATTTTTGTTTTGTATAGTGTTTGGTCTTTTACTCCTTTACTGTATGAAGCACAATCTCAGGAGGCTCATACAGAACCACTGTAATATGTACCGTATATGTGACAAATAAAACAACACTTGAACTTGAGGCACTGCAGAAGATTATTGATCTCATGCACCAGATGGTTTTATCTATTTTTTATTTAACGAGGCAGGTCAATTAAGAACAAAGTGTTATTTACAATGACTGGACGAAAAGGCCTCTCGTAGGGTAACAGTGCAGGCATTAAAGCGTTCCGTCTTAAGACGGAATTCCGTCCATTTGATTCCGAGTTCCGTCATTTGATTCGGAGTCGTGACGGATTTTAACCTTTTTTTCCTGCCGCGCCAAGCATAGTCATTTGCGAGCAATCGGCAGGACGCAGCGACTTCAGAGACCGGATTGCGCTAATAGTAGAAAAAGGTTTCAGTCAAGCGACCTGCACAACCCGGCCCCCACACACACACGCGCTACTGCATCAAAGTTACTATGATTAACAAAGGCATTCGTTTTTTGGCATTAACGTTATAGTTACACGTTCAATAACATCAGCGTATTTACCCGACCATATAGCATTGTTGTTGGTCATTCATATCTCCGTTCCTTCCTTTGCTCAGAGAGCCCGTACTGAATTGTACCCATTCTGCAATCTGTTAATAAAGTTTTCAATCAGACAAATGTATAGAAAAGCTTTTATTATAACATTCGTTGCAGTAAAATCATCATGCCTCGTTTAGTACTCCTGTTATTAGCTCCGGTATTTTTGTTATTGATTCTCTCGTGTAAATCAATGGCGGACTTTAAAAAACTAATAAGCGCTTGCCGATTGGTGGTAAGAACAGCAGAGGCGGGTGCAAGCGGTGTGACGTAATTGGCAGACTCGACTGTCAATCTAAATTGTTCTGTTGCCGTCTACCATGCATTTGAGAGAGATACAGTGCTCTCTTATTAAAACTCATAAACAAGTCTTGAGCAAGACAAGTTAGTCTGTTAGGTTATGAGGAGGTGGTTGGGTGGGTGGGGTGGGGGGGGGTAACTGTACATTGGATTATCGACGAAACCGAAACAAGTAGGCACCCTTAAAACGATTTTTTTGCTTTAAATCCCTGGGTAACAGGGAAATAAAATAATAAAATAAAATAGAAAAGAGACAGACGAGACATACATCACAGAGGTAATAATAATGATAAACTTCATTTGTATAGCACCTTTCATACAGAAACTGCAGCTCAAAGTGCTTCACAACAGAAAAAAGACAGGCATAAAATGAGCACATAAAGTGCAGACATATAAAATCACAGTTTTTCACATTAGGATCTAACGGGCCAACTTGTTTATGGTTTGATTCAGTTTTAAATAGACAAAAGAGTAAGATAGATAGAAGATAGTAAGGTAAAATAGTGCAGTGCAATAAAATAGAATAGACAAGACATAAAATGAGCGCCTAAAGTGCAGACATAAAACATTTTTTACAGTGCAATAAAATAGATCTGGATTACTGTTTAACAGTTTAACACTCTACTGCAAGGGTTCCCAAACTTTTTCAGCTCGAGACCCAAAAGAGATATTTGGTGTTTCCCCGGGACCCAAACTTACAAAAATACATCATAAATTGCCATAACATACATTTATAAACTACTGATAAAGAACACAACAAACCATGAATTTTTATTATGTATTCGATTCAATTCGATTATTGAGTGTGTATGGGTTCAGTGCCTCTTCCCCGGAGAGCCCTAAAACCAATTTTTTACATGGCTCAAGGTGCAATATATTCTTTTCAATCTGTACAGCTCGCGTGGGAAGTCTCTCTGGGGATCCCCGTCTCCTTCCTATGAGAGGGTGGTGGGATGTAAAAATGTGAAAAAATGTTACCCCCGGCTGTGTAGACTGGGATACATACTGTTGATGCTTCCTTCTTTTCTATTCAAAAAGTGTTGGAGTTAGGGAGTGTCACACCCCTCTTGTCGTTCCCCTGGGCGCCTTGGGGATTCAATGACAGGTCTAAATAGCCTGTTCATTGATGGGGGTGTGTCCCGACGCACGTATAGGGCTAGCTCGCTGTAAACAGGCGACTGACTGGCACGCCTTGGTTGCTTGTGGTTAAAACTGCGTTTTTATAAAGCAACTGAGATGGGGGTTTTTCCTCTTCCGACGACCAAATCCCACGACCTGTGTTGGTTTTCGACGGATTCTCGTTCATGTCTGGGGGATGATGACGGAATGGATCTGAACATATGTAGAGGGGTCTCACGCCCTTGGGGTGGGCCACCAGGCGCGGTTCGCCCGAACGTCTGGGTGGCGCCTTCTTCATGTACTACTATATAATACCATGTAGTACCCTGTACTACCATATAATACCATGTAGTACCCTGTACTACCATATAATACCATGTAATAGGGCTGGGCGATATAACGATAACGATAAATATTGCGATATATTTTAATAATCGATATCGAATTTTTTTTTCTTTGACCTGCAACAGGGCAGTTTTAAAACCAGAGACAGTGGACAGACTTGTCTTTCTTGCCTGCAACTTAAAGTAATGGCTTAGCTTGTCCAAATGACAATACTGACCAAATTGAGATTTATTTTTCTCTTGTCCATTTATTTTGTTTGCTTTCTAATTTAAAATACAGGTTGAAACCGTCTGTACACAGTAGGCTATGTGTGCTAGCAGAACTAGACTCCAGTCACGAGTCACGGTGCACATGTGCGGTGGTTTGTCCACCAAAAAAGCGCCAAAAGATCGAAAATAAACTAGCAGAGCCAGAACTGTTCAACTCCCCTGGAGCTACAGCCAGCAGAGAAGCCGGTTTACTTTCGCTTTTAAACCAGCTGCAGCCTGAGAAAGGGAGTTTTAGCCAACGTTTCCTACCCCACGGTGTCCAGAACGTTGTCATCAGGCTGCTCTCTTCGTCCAAACGGCACTGTAAAAATGCATCCCGTGCATCTACCAGCGTGAATATACGTGCCTTTGGCAGCTTATACAGCACGTCATCCAAAGTGGGCATCAGGTAATGGGACCGTTTCAGAGCTCGGTTAAGGGGCTTTGGGTCTATACATAGTCTCAATTTGTCTGGCCTTTTTACTATGACCAGATTGCTAATCCAGTCCGTGGGTCGAGTGACTGTGGTCAAGTGCCCATCTTCTTCATATTTATCCAGCTGTGCTTTAACAGCTGCCTTCAGGGCCACTGGAACGTTCCTGGGAGCACACTGCACTGGCGCCACCGTGCTGTCCAGCTCAAAGTGAATATCACCGGGCAGAGACTCAACAGGGCTGGTGAACACATCATGGTAGGTGCTGACGAGCCACTCTTTGGTCAGTGACACCTTCCTGCAGTGCTCCACTTTATTCAGCTCCTCAGGAATGGTGAAGCGTATCAGACCAAGCCTCTCACATGTCTCCCCCGAAAGCAAGGACCTCTGGCCAGTATGTACGACTTCAAAGTCCAGTCTGTGCGTCTTACCCCTAATGACGCATTGTGTGCTGTACACCCCCAACGAGCTCATCCACTCACTGTTGTAAAGTTTCAGTTTGATGAAGCTCTTCTGAAGGGGTGTTCTAGGTGCCAGTCTTGATTTGTCCTTGATGCTCATCACATTGCATGTGGCTCCCGAGTCGAGCTGGCACCTTTGGAGGCCTTTTTGCAGTGGTAGGTTGACAAACCACTTTTTCCCTTGAGTGTTCACAGCCCCCACGCTCTGCTGTGTACACGTCTCTCTCCTCCCGGTCGCTGTCCTCCAGTTCCCCTGGCCATGGGTCATCCACAGCATTTAACTGGCGAGCCTGCTGGCCTCTTTTCATGCAAACTTTTGCAAAATGGTTAGCCGTGCCACATGAACGGCATGATTTACCAAAGGCGGGGCACTGGTCACGCCCACGTTTGTGCCGTGTGCCACAGTACTTGCATTCACCAGTGTCTCATGTTCTGTGGCTGTGCCGATGTGTTGGCCTCGGATGGCCTGCTGGCAGGCCTCCATCCATATCGCTGCCCTTGTGTGGCGTTAACGCTGTCCCCAGGCCTGGAGCTGCCGCTGCCCAGAGACATGGTCTTTAACCTACTGTCCATGACCTCAGCTGCCCGACAAATAATGATGGCCTGATCCAATTTAAGGTCCTTTTCTCTTAATAAGCGACGTCTAGCGCCCTCATCAGTTATCCCTAGGACAAGCCTGTCTCTTATGAGTTCATCTTTAATAGCTCCATATTCACAAGAGGCAGCCTTTTCTCTCAGTCTTGTAACAAAAGCATCAAACAGCTCTCCATCCTCCTGTTTCAAGTTGCCAAAAACGTACCTCTCGAATATCACGTTCTTAGCTGGTGTGAAGTATTGCTGCAGTGCTGTCAGAATAGCCCCCACATCTTTTTGTTGCTCCACGGTGAGTCCCAGGTTGTGTTTATAAATATGACGACAGTCGTTCCCCATTAACCGTCTGAGCGCCGCCGCCTGTACTGGCTTTGCTTTCTCGCTGAGCCCGGTCGCGAGCAGATAGTCCTCGAACTCCGCTTGAAAGCTCACCCAGTTGCCGTGAATGTCTCCCGTCATTTTCATTGGCTCCGGAGGCGGAATGCTGGATGCCATTGTCGCCACAAACTCTCACCCAAACAACACATAAACGTCCGCTGTTATTGCAAACAGCTGTTTCGGGCCGTATATAAATCCTCTTTGGGTCCTCCTAGTTCCACTTCTGACACCATGTTTGCAAGTGTAGCTATACAATGAAAGAGTCAAGTCGCGCTGGTTCTTAATGCCGTGTATTGGAAAGCACAAGTAAACAAACCACAACTTCCCCAGGAAGTGAGACACGTAATATACCATACGGGCACCGGCCCAGCACGCCCACCAGGCGGAGCTGTAGCCCAGCCTGTAACACAGGTTACTACATCGTATTATATGGTAGTACATGGCACTACAGGGTATTATATGGTAGTACAGGGCACTACAGGGTATTATATGGTAGTACAGGGCACTACAGGGTATTATATGGTACTACAGGGTATTATATGGTAGTACAGGGCACTACAGGGTATTATATGGTAGTACAGGTTACTACATCGTATTATATGGTAGTACATGGCACTACAGGGTATTATATGGTAGTACAGGGTACTACAGGGTATTATATGGTAGTACAGGGTATTATATGGTAGTACAGGGCACTACAGGGTATTATATGGTAGTACAGGTTACTACATTGTATTATATGGTAGTACATGGCACTACAGGGTATTATATGGTAGTACAGGGTACTACAGGGTATTATATGGTAGTACAGGGCACTACAGGGTATTATATGGTAGTACAGGGCACTACAGGGTATTATACGGTAGTACAGGGTACTACTACAGGGTATTATATGGTAGTACAGGTTACTATATGGTATATGGTAGTACAGGGTACTACATGGTATTATATGGTATTATATCAGTTGTATAATGATATAATGGTATTATATCAGTTGTATAATGAACCAAAAAGAAATGTTAATAAAGAAAATTAAAAATAAATGTATGCAGTCAGGCCACTGAACTTAGAAGCAGGCCAGGCCAGTGTTTCTAGTTGCAGCAGCGCAATAGTTAGATAACCTAGGTGAGGAACAACCAGGAGATCACTGCAACTCACACAAGTTGGAGAACTATCTCTCTCTCTCTCTCCCTCTCTTGCTCTCACACACACAAAGGGAGCCGCATGTGATTGGTGGAGGCGGGACCCTTACAAAAAACTGTTGTTGCTAATCATTGACACATGCTAGCCTGTAATAATCCCCCCCAGAAAAATCTACTTTGCATTTGATATATTGCAAATATATGCCATCACACACACTGGCATTTAAAGGGTTAGAATTATAAAATGAATATGTGGTGTTATGATCAGGGCTGAAGTTGAATAAAAGATTGTATTATTTTCAATCTGACATTACAAAAAAACTGAAAATCTTTAAAAAAAAATGGGGTGAAATATTTTTTTCCCCCACAAAATTTAAAGTCACGCAGTAGAGCAGTGGTGCCCAACCAGTCGATCGCGATCGACAGGTAGATCGCGGGCTGATTTCAAGTAGATCTCGATTAATAAAATTTTATTCTTAAAAAAAAAAATCTGTCTTCCCTCCTGTTTGATACCCAATTTGACCCTTTGAACCTCCCACTCAGGGCAAACCTCCCTCTCTCAGGGTAAGGGAAGTAATTAAAACACACATCAAACAACCAAATACATGTCAACAACACTGTACACAGAACAGACACAGAACAGTTAAAAGGCTGGGTGACAGTTTGCAGGTGTGTGTAAACAACTCTGTGATCGAGTCCTTAACCCTTTCACTGCCACACAACAGAAGGTTAACCCCTTACTATCACATAACCGACGGCGATGCTCGCGGAGCTAATGATGGAGCATCGCCGTCGGTTGTGTGATAGTAAAGGGCTAACCTTCTGTATTGTCACAGTGAAAGGGTTAACCGGCTGTTGTGTGGCAGTGAAAGGGTTAAAAGTAGCGAGGGGATCAATTTGTCCATTTTCAACGTCTTCTGCATCTCGTTCCAACCGCTGGGAGCAGCAAACTGGAAGGAGGGTCGACCAGAGGAAGTGTTGAACAGTGAGTTCTGGTGAGTTCTGGTGAGTTCTGGTGCGGTGGTTCTGGGCGTGCGGGGAGCAGGCCGGACTCCTGTTCCTGCTGAACTGAGCCAGTGGTTCTGTAGAACTGTTATCAGCTCAGTAGGCACAGGAGGCCAGGCCCAAGTTCTCTGGGTTCATTTTAACCACTCGTTCCGTGTGGTTGAGTGACAGGTGGATTAGCCTGTCAGGCAGGAGTAGACCGCAGGAGGGATGTTCCACTTGGCCGTCGCCCAGCCCCCTGGTTACTATGGAGACTGATATTTTGCCGTAAACATTTAATCCTCTGCATTAATGAGTCTTACTTATAACTATCTGATAGTTATACATGCAGTTGTATGCAGTATTTCCAAGAAGCACACAAATATAGTTTATTTAATCTACAAACTACAACATGCAGCCATGTCGCATTGTCATAACGTTACATCATAACTATGTCGTTGTCAATTGCTAATAAAATATTTCTGACTGAAACTGAACTAACCTAGCTAGCGGTTCATACTTGAAGGTAACTGGTGACAATACACAATCGAACCCTTGAAGAACCATATAAATCCGTTTTATATGTACGTCATAGTGTTGTCAAAAATATCAAAAAATCGATACATATCGATTCTGAATATTTAAAACGGTTTCAATACTCATTTCCCGCAATATCGATATTTAATTATTCATTAATTATATTTTCTTTTTATAAGGAAGTTGCATTGTTCATTTCAATACCTGTAATAGTACAGTAGTCCACACACACACATGTGCATTCAGTTAAGTCAGAATATGACTGTAATACACACAGTTCAGTTTGTCAGGTACATGCAACACAGATTACAGTGTTTACATCTGTCTGCTTGAGAAAATACCATGTTCTGCAATACAAAATATTGAAGTGAGATGAACAGTTATTTTTAAATGTGTGATCTAAAGATAAACAAAGGGTTTTAAAAGTGTTATATTTATTTTCTCTTATAGTACCAGAGAGAAGCTGAGGAGAATCAACCAGCAACAAAAGCAAGATTTATTAAAAAAGAAAAAAAAAAAACATTTTAAATTTTAAAATTTTAAGACTGAACCTTTTTCCCTGTGGTATCGAAAATGGTATCAAATATCGATACTTTTCAAGGTATCGTATCGAAGTTCGAAATTCCAGTATCGTGCCAACACTAGTACGTCACACAGCTTGAAACACACTCCTACACAGAGCTGTCTGTACGTCACACAGCCTGAAACACACTCCTACACAGAGCAGCCTCTACGCCTGTACGTCACACAGCCTGAAACACACTCCTACACAGAGCTGCCTCTACGCCTGTACGTCACACAGCTTGAAACACAGTCCTACACAGAGCTTCCTCTACACATGTACGTCACACAGCCTGAAACACACTCCTATACAGAGCTGCCTCTACGCCTGTACGTCACACAGCCTGAAACACACTCCTATACAGAGCTGCCTCTACGCCTGTACGTCACACAGCCTGAAACACACTCCTACACAGAGCTGCCTGTACGCCTGTACGTCACACAGCCTGAAACACACTCCTACACAGAGCTGCCTGTATGTCACACAGCCTGAAACACACTCCTACACAGAGCTGCCTCTACGCCTGTACGTCACACAGCCTGAAACACACTCCTACACAGAGCTGCCTCTACACCTGTACGTCACACAGCCTGAAACACACTCCTACACAGAGCTGCCTCTACACCTGTACGTCACACAGCCTGAAACACACTCCTACACAGAGCTGCCTCTACGCCTGTACGTCACACAGCCTGAAACACACTCCTATACAGAGCTGCCTCTACGCCTGTACGTCACACAGCCTGAAACACACTCCTACACAGAGCTGCCTCTACGCCTGTATGTCACACAGCCTGAAACACACTCCTACACAGAGCTGCCTCTACGCCTGTACGTCACACAGCCTGAAACACACTCCTACACAGAGCTGCCTCTACGCCTGTACGTCACACAGCCTGAAACACACTCCTACACAGAGCTGCCTCTACGCCTGTACAGCGCTTGTATGTGTGACAAAAACGGACATCCATGACTAAATTAGTTTGAGAGTAAATGCGGTAATAACTCTAATAATTGCGTGTATAGTATCACAAATAACCAAGAATATTAAGCTTGTCTGAACATTCATGAGCTATGCAGTGATGGTAGCTATCGGGGGAAAAGCAAAGTCTTTTCTGCGTTTGCAGTAGCTGATCAGGTCAGGGGTGTAAATAGTACCCAGAAATTATACTTAAGTGAAAGTATGGGTACCGTCTCAAAATCTTACTCAAGTAAAAGTCAGAGTATCTGGCTAAAAACACACTTGAGTAAAAGTTAAAAGTTTCTACTTTTAAATGTACTTAAGTACTAAAAAGTTAAAGTAAAAACCTCTGATAGCAGGTGTTTAATCAAAGATCCCCGCTTTCTAGTCTTGCACAAGGACCAATCAGCATGGGTATGGGCGGGTTCATTTTCCATTGATGGGGATTTGATTGGCTGTTTCTAAATAAATTGCGGCCGCAGGATTAATAATGTTAACGTTAGTTCGGCCAGAGAAACAAATATACTAATTAAAATGGTTGGACCTGCGAGATTTGTACTTTGTAGGTCTGCATTTTAAATGTAAGGAGTAAAAAGTAAGTTTTTTCCTCTGAAATGTAATTGAGTAACAGTACAAGTATACAAACCTAATAATACTCGAGTAAAGTACAAATCCCCCAAAACAGTAGTTAAGTATTGTAACAAAGCACAATTACTCAAGT
>NC_140174.1:121029907-121063884 GCF_963971535.1 Notolepis coatsorum | reverse complement strand
CCTCCTCCACCTTCCCTCCTCCTCCTTCCCCCTCCCTCCCTCCTCCCTCCCCCCTCCCTCCTCCACCACCTTCCCCCTCCCCCTCCCTCCTTCCCTCCTCCTCCTTCCCCCCTCCCTCCTCCCCCCTCCCTCCTCCTTCCCCCTCCCTCCCTCCCTCCCTCCCCTCCCTTCCCCCTTCCCCCCTCCCTCCTTCCCTCCCTCCTCCTTCCCCCTCCCTCCTCCACCTTCTCCCCCCTCCCTCCTCCTCCTCCTCCATCATCATCCAAGAAGACGAGCCAGAACCCCAGTACCTGGTCAGCCACACGTGGCAGTTCTGATTAGGGAGCCGTCGGTTGAGAGCGAAAGAACTCAATGAAGAGATCTAGATTTAGATAGTTTACAGATAGTTTACATTTATACAAGGTACAGGTGATTAAACTGGGTATGCAATAGATAAATGAGTATTACTGAGTAATCGTGCTAATCAGCTGTATGTACAGAGTTGTAGTATTAATATGTACAGTGATACAGGTATAAAGACACTATGGTAGTAAGTCATACTGGCCAGCAGCGTAACTAGTAAGAGTAGGTAATGGTATGTACAGATATAGATATAGTATCTACAGATGTGTAAAAAGATTATATGCAGGTATGTAGACAGATGTGGATATATATATACGGTAAGATTATATTATATATATATATATATATATATATATATATATATATATATATATATATATATATATATATATATACAGCATTATTGTACATGCTATATAAAGTGGTCCTTTGACACTTAGTGGGTAGAATACGGCACTAACGCCGCTAGGGCTAAGTGGGTAGATTTTTGGTTATTTAACTTTTTTCTAAGACACATTTACTTAAAACTAGTTATTCCTTATTTTTGTCAGACCATTATTGCGGTGTGTGCTTGAAACAAGTAAAATAATCTACCAGTGCAGTAAGCAAATTTGGCTCGGCAAGATTTCTTGAAATACATAAAAAATTATATCTAGGGTTCTCTCCTACAATACAATACAATAGTAAATACAGTAGGAAGGCCTGAAATGTTACGTATCTTCCAGAGTGACATTGGTCGAGTGTTGTTCTCTCCGTGGATAACATGAAGGTCACAGAGCAAAATGGATTTCCAGGCAATTGGATTAAAAGCCTCTGTCAACTTATCATATTTAACACTGTAGTCACACAGCCTGAAACACACAGCCTGAAACACACAGCCTGAAACACACTCCTACACAGAGCTGCCTCTACGCCTGTACATCACACAGCCTGAAACACACTCCTACACAGAGCTGCCTCTACGCCTGTACATCACACAGCCTGAAAACACCTCCTATACAGAGCTGCCTCTACGCCTGTACGTCACACAAGCCTGAAACACACTCCTACACAGAGCTGCTGTACGTCACACAGCCTGAAACACACTCCTACACAGAGCTGTCTGTACGTCACACAGTCTGAAACACACTCCTACACAGAGCTGTCTGTACGTCACACAGTCTGAACACACTCCTACACAGAGCTGTCTGTACGTCACACAGCCTGAAACACACTCCTACACAGAGCTGCCTCTACGCCTGTACGTCACACAGCCTGAAACACACTCCTACACAGAGCTACCTCTACGCCTGTACGTCACACAGCCTGAAAGACACTCCTACACAGAGCTGCCTCTACACCTGTACGTCACACAGCCTGAAACACACTCCTACACAGAGCTGCCTCTACGCCTGTACGTCACACAGCTGAAACACACTCCACACAGAGCTGCCTGTACGCCTTGTACGTCACACAGCCTGAAACACACTCCTACACAGAGCTGCCTGTACGCCTGTACGTCTTTACTATTCTGAAATGATAGATGTAGCTTCAGGAAATGCAGGTTCATTGCTACTTGATGCCGCTGCCCCCAGCGTCCAGCCGCGTGGAAGCTGCAGGAGCAGGAAGCTGTTGGAGCAGGAAGCTGAATAAACAGGAAGCTGCTGGAACAGGAAGCTGAATTAACGCTGCTGGCGGGACAAAACCTCATAACTCCATTTACGTTTTTTTTTTTTTTTTTTTTTGGAGCTCCAGTAGCTCACCGCGTACCTCGAACGCTATTTCGGCGTCGGGGACAACCGTGCGCGTCACGGATCTGGGGTACACGAGTTCGACTCCCGGACTCGCCATATTTTCTCAGTGTCTTTCCCCCCATCTATACCCCATTCACCTGTATCTGTCGGTCATACTTGACCAGAAAAAAGCGATAAACGCGAAAAGAACCAGCTGACTGGTCAAAGTTAAAAAAAATATATATATATATATTTTTTTTTTATATAAATCAACTCTGTAGATCATCCTCCATATGTGTGTGTGGGTTTTACAAAGTTTAAACAATGGAAAGCAATTAAACCGATCATCTGTCTAAACCTCCTAACTCTATTCACCCTCAAATCTGTGTTCGTTTTTTCATCTGCTGAAAAGTTGGGGTTTTTGGAGTTATGAGGTTTGTCCCGCCAGCAGCGATAAGCAGGAAGCTGCAGGAGCAGGAAGCTGAATAAACAGGAAGTTGCAGGAGCAGGAAGCTGAATAAACAGGAAGCTGAATAAACAGGAAGCAGCAGGAGCAGGAAGCAGAATAAACAGGCACAGAGTAGCCTAACATCTGCTGCAAAGTGAAACAACATGAGGCACTCGGATAAAACCAAGAGTAGCACGTGGCCCGATCCCTTTGACTCAGCAACCGTCCAATAATGCTTCTAGCCAGTCATAATAGTCTAGACGCTTCATACAGGTCAACATGCTTCTAGCCAGCGTCACAAGAGACTAGACGCTTCATACAGGTCAACATGCTTCTAGCCAGCGTCACAAGAGACTAGACGCTTCATACAGTCAACATGCTTCTAGCCAGCGTCACAAGAGACTAGACGCTTCATACAGGTCAACATGCTTCTAGCCAGCGTCACAAGAGACTAGACGCTTCATACAGGTCGTCAGGAGGGGAGGGGATGTACAGGTATGTGCAGGGTAATAGTCAGTGATGTACCTGAACGCGTTCAATGAACGATCGTTCATGAACGTATTTTGGGCGAACTTGAACTGAACGTACTGTATATCCGCTAAATGAACGTAATTGAGAACGCGTTCATTCTCAGCCCTGTGTAACGGAGTTCAAAAGTGCGTTCATTCTCAGCACTCTATTATAACGGCGTTTAAAAGATGTGCCATATTTCGTATGCATTTCAGCCGAAAACTCAGTTAAAACACACTGTAAACAGGACAAAAATTATGCGTAAAACCACCCGATCTGGCAACGAGCCTGTCACCCCCTGCTACGTCATCAGACTCCTCCTCACAACAAGCAGTGGAACAGAGTAATCTGCGCGCAGAAGCCGAGAGCTGCAGCAGCAGCAGCACTCGCTCAGTCAGAGTCTACCTCTAGACGTCGTCGTATGCATTTAAAAGAGTTTACAATTCAAACTATTTGATAAACTTCTACTTTCAGCCCGGAAATACATTCTGATAAAATGGATTAAGGATAAGCCTCCATTTTTACAAATGTGGTATAGAGAGATCTTCGGTGTGCTACCCCATGAAAGACACTGTGCAATGCATAGAGGCAACAACGCTTCCTTTCAGGAGGTGTGGGCCCCACTATTAGACTATTTTCCTGCTGAAATGTATCGGATCCTTCTAAATGCCCAGTGCCCCATTGTATGGACAGACCTAGGATAGAAAAAATAAATATATGTATGTCTACATGTGAATGGGCTCGAGGCAAGTGCAATACTGTACAGTCAGGGCGGACCTAGCCCATTTGGCGCCCTAGGCGAGATTTTTTGGCTCATTTTCCCTATGTTAGAATTTTTTTAATGTAAAATAATGGTTGCAGATATAGAGGGGGGCGCCAAAACTGCACAGAAAAAAAAATTAAAAAATTAAAATAATTTTTTTTTTTTTTGGCGCCCCCCTCTGGGTGGCGCTCTAGGCGACCGCCTATATCGCCTGTAGGAAGGTACGCCCCTGTGTACAGTGCCTGTCTTGGTCTGCTTTCCTTTTTTGCTTGTTTTTCTTTTTGTTTTGTTTTTGCTTGCTTATGGTGGATGATGGCATAGAGATGAACTGGAGGACCCCCCCCCCCCTTGTCCCAATGTGTGTTTTTGTAATGTAAGTAACTGTACGTGAAACATCTATAATAAAAAAAAAATCTAAAAAGAACTAAATTAGTTCATTTTTGAAACCATGAACTTTAGTTCAACATTTTTAATTATGAACTATGAACTGAACTAGTTCATTTAAAAAAATTGAACTGTGAACTGAACTAGTTCATGTAGAAAGTTAACTTTCCCAACACTGGTAATAGTAGAAAGACATAAATATAGGCATTAGAATTAGAACTGAATATAAAAACATGAGAAAAAATGTGTACAGGCCCTATTTGCATTTTGTATTCAGTTTTTGCATTTTGTACATTCTAGTTTGTGTGTTCTGAGAAAGATGTATTGTTCCTGCTTTAGCACTACTGTTGAACAGCGTGGTGGCAGGACAGAGACCGTTTTTACGTCCACCATTTTGTGTCCCAAATTTTAAGAGCCCCAAATGTTATGCTAACACAAAATGGCCACCGGCTGCGGCTCCAGAGGAAGCGCTGCGACGTCCCCACGGCAACAACAAAGTGTAAAGTCGTGGAACAGGAGTCGAGAGACGGAGAGAGACCGATAATTAACCCGCCGACGGGGGAGACAACAGGAGAGGGTGAACTACCAAGAGACGAAGAAGACGGAAGAACTTAAAGAGATTAAACAGAGCAGGAGAGCAGAACGCCAGCCTCATTAGTAGTAACGCTGTACACACGGGAGAGAGGAGAGAGGGAGGAGAGAGAAGAGAGAGGAGAGAGAGGAGAGAGGAGAGAGAGAGATGGAGGAGAGAGAGGAGAGAGAGAAGAGAGAGAGGAGAGATAGAGCGAGGAGAGTGAGGGAGAGAAGAGAGGGAGGGAGGAGAGAGAGGGAGAGGTGAGATAGAGGGAAGAGAGAGGAGAGGGAGGAGGTGAGAGAGGAGAGGAGGAGAGAGGGATGTGAGGGAGGAGAGAGGGGAGGGGAGAGAGGGAGGTAAGACGTGAAGTCGTGAACAAAGAGTTTAAAAAGATAGATGAAAAGTAGAAAGAAAGACGGATATAGAAATAAATAGGTAGAAATTATGATGGCTAGATAGCATGGAGGAGGAGGAGAAGAGAGGGAGGGAGGTTCCTATAGAATGGAGGAGAGAAGAGAGAGAGGGGATGGAGGTTCTATAGCATGGAGGAGGAGAAGAGAGGGGAGAAGGTGAGGAGAGAGAGAGGGAGGTTCCTATAGCATGGAGGAGCGTCTGTACACAAGACAACTGGACTGTGACAAATAAGGCTCAGCATGTAGGTGAGAGAGAGACCACAGGGTGGAAATGTACTGGAGACACACGCACACGCACACGCACACACACAGTTACACGGGTCTACAAGGCTAGTTGGACTCAGGGTCTCTCTCTCTCAATTCAATTCAATTCAATTCAAATGGGCTTTATTGACATGGGAAACATACGTCTACATTGCCAAACAAAACAAAACAAAACCAATCAAACGGAGAAAACAAAAGAAATCAGTACATTACAGAAGGAATTCTCTCTCTCTCTCTCTCTCTCTCTCTTAGTTAGCTGACTGGCTGTTGTAACTAACTAACTAACTAACTAACTAACTAACTAACTAACTAACTAACTAACTAACTAACTAACCTGTTTATTGCACTGTTTTATTGGATTCTATTAATATGTTGTACCACTGTATTTTATTGATTCTATTATATGTTGTACCACCGTATTGCACATCGTCGCGGGCAAGACCAGCCGCATTTCATTGTATACCTGTATGCCGTGACAATTAAAACTCTTGAATCTTGAATCTTGAACTAACTAACTAACTACTGTAACTAACTAACACTCTCCTCTTTCTATCTACTCACTATCTCATTCACTTTCCATTTCCAAGTCATTCAAAGCTCTCTCTCTCTTGCCTCTCTCTCTCTTGCCCTCTCTCTCTCTCTCTCTCTCTCTCTCTCTGTGTGCTTGTCTGCGTCTCTCTCTCTCTGTGTGCTTGTCTGGGTCTATCTCTCTCTTTGTGTGCTTGTCTGGGTCTCTCTCTCTTTGTGTGCTTGTCTGGGTCTCTCTCTCTCTCTTTTTGTGCTTGTCTTGGTCTCTCTCTCTCTCTTTGTGTGCTTGTCTGGGTCTCTCTCTCTTTGTGTGCTTGTCTGGGTCTCTCTCTCTCTTTTTTGTGCTTGTCTTGGTCTCTCTCTCTTTGTGCTTGTCTTGTCTCTCTCTCTCTCTTTTTGTGCTTGTCTGGGTCTCTCTCTCTCTTTGTGTGCTTGTCTGGGTCTCTCTCTCTCTTTTTTGTGCTTGTCTGGGTCTCTCTCTCTCTTTTTGTGCTTGTCTTGGTCTCTCTCTCTCTCTCTTTTTGTGCTTGTCTGGGTCTCTCTCTCTCTTGTGTGCTTGTCTGGGTCTCTCTCTCTCTTTGTGTGCTGTCTGGGTCTCTCTCTCTCTCTTTGTGTGCTTGTCTGGGTCTCTCTCTCTCTTTGTGTGCTTGTCTGGGTCTCTCTCTCTCTCTCTTTGTGTGCTTGTCTGGGTCTCTCTCTCTCTCTTTGTGTGCTTGTCTTGGTCTCTCTCTCTCTCTCTGTGTGCCTCTCTCTCTCTCTTCTCTCTCTCTCTCTCTCCCTCCCTCCCTCCCTCCCTCCCTCCCTCCCTCCCTCCCTCCTTGTCTGGGTCTCTCTCTCGCCCGGTGCAGAACTTAGCCACTGTGAACAAAGGGTTAATCAATCACTGTTCACCAATCAGCTAAGCTCTGCACCTGGTGGAGGCACGGGACTGACCAATCAGCTAAGCTCTGCACCTGGTGGAGGCATGGGTCTAACTGATGGACACGCACACACACCACACACGCACACACACACACACACAAACTATAGGATGCACACACACACACACACTATAGGACATTGCACACACACACTTATAGAATGCAAACAAACACACACAGACTAGACTAGAATGCACACGCAGACACTCTAGGATGCAGACACTCTAGGATGCACACACACACAGACATACTCTAGAATGCACACACACAAGCACAGATACTCAAGAATGCATGTGCACGCATACAATATGATGCATACACACACACACATGCCCATGGATGCAGGAATGCACATACCGTAGGAATGTGCACACACACGCACATACTGTACACATGCACGCACACACATAAAGTCCTTCATGACAAATCCTCCAACACTCTTTTCTGCCTTTTTTCTTTTGCATATTTATGTGACGTCTCCAAAACCATCCACTTCATTGAAAGCAGACCGGGGACGGACGGACGGACGGACGGACACACACACACTGGTTGCCGCGGCAGCAGACTGGGTCTGGGCTGTGTGGTAATCCCTGGCAATGTGATTTTATCATAAGTCACAAATCAGCACGCCAGGAACCCTCACAGCCCAGACATGAAAGAGCAGGATCCTCTCTCTCTCTCTCTCTCTCTCTCTCTCTCTCTCTCTCTCTCTCTCTCTCTCTCTCTCTCTCTCTCTCTCTCTCTCTCTCTCTCTCTCTCTTCTCTCTCTCTCTCTCTCTCTCTCTCTCTCTCTCTCTCTCTCTCTCTCTCTCTCTCTCTCTCTCTCTCTCTCTCTCTCTCTCTCTCTCTCTCTCTCTCTCTCTCTCTCTCTCTCTCTCTCTCTCTCTCTCTCTCTCTCTCTCTCTCTCTCTCTCTCTCTCTCTCTCTCTCTCTCGCTCTCTCTCTCTCTCTCTCTACCGCACACTGTCCCATTCTCCACCACCCTTCTCCCCCAAGCACGCTTGAAACCCACAAGAACCAGACCTTAAATA
Organism: Notolepis coatsorum; assembly: GCF_963971535.1. Taxonomy (NCBI): domain Eukaryota; kingdom Metazoa; phylum Chordata; class Actinopteri; order Aulopiformes; family Paralepididae; genus Notolepis; species Notolepis coatsorum. Next base: position 121,055,995 of record NC_140174.1, on the reverse strand, counting down.
AGCAGACATGGCTGGCTGACTGGTTAGTTAGCTGACTGGCTGGTTGTAACTAACTAACTAACTAACTAACTAACTAACTAACTAACTAACTAACTATCTAACACTCCTCTCTTTCTATCTACTCACTATCTCATTCACTTTTCATTTGCTCAAAGTCATTCAAAGCTCTCTCTCTCTCTTGCCCTCTCTCTCCTTCTCTCTACCCCCTCTCTCTCTCCCCCTCTCTCTCTTGCTCTCTCTCCCCCCTTTCCCTCTCCCTCCCTCCCCCCTGTCTCCCCCCTCTCTCCCCCCTCCCTCCCCCCCCCCCCCCCCCCCCTCTCCACGCTCGGCTACACAGCTGATATGTCTCTCATTAGGAGGATCAGGAGGATTCCAGTGGCATGTAGGAAGAAAAGAAAGAGAGAGAGAGAGAGAGAGAGAGAGAGAGAGAGAGAGAGAGAGAGAGAGAGAGAGAGAGAGAGAGAGAAAGACAGAGGAGAGAGAGAGGGAGAGAGACAGAGAGAGAGAGAGAGGCAGGGAGAGGGAGAGAGACAGAGAGAGATACAGAGAGAGAGGGAGAGAGACAGAGAGAGAGAGATACAGAGAGAGAGGCAGAGAGCGGGAGAGAGACAGAGACAGAGATACAGAGAGAGGGAGAGAGACAGAGACAGAGATACAGAGAGAGGGAGAGAGACAGAGACAGAGATACAGAGAGAGGGAGAGAGACAGGAGAGAGGGAGAGAGAGAGACAGAGAGAGATACAGAGAGAGAGGCAGAGAGAGTGAGAGAGACAGAGGGAGAGGAGGGAGAGAGGCAGAGAGAGGGAGAGAGAGAGAGAGAGCCAAAAGAAACCAAACTTAAATTGATCTCCATCTCGCTGCAGTCAGACAAGGATGACGACTCATCCATCACCTTAATCAGCCGCTTGATTCGCTTCACCGCGTGATATATATACATATACAGTAGTATTGTATTCTATTCTACTATCTTCTACTCTACCCTATATACCCTACTATATTCCATGCCATTGTATTCTATTCTACTATATTCTACTTTAATCTTCTCTACTCGACCCTACTATATCCATTCCATGCCATTGTATTCTATTCTACTATATTCTACTCTACTTTACTCTACTCTACTCTATTCCATTCTATTCTATTCTACTATATTCTACTTTACTCTACTGTACTATATTCCATTCCATGCAAACATCAAGACTCCACAAGGAGGTGTAGTTAGGGAGTGAATTATGATGACAGGAGATCTGTGGGGGCGCAGACAAAGGGGCACTGCGTGTGTGTGTGTGTGTGTGTGTGTGTGTGTGTGTGTGTGTGTAGGTGTGTGCAGGTGTGCACGCAGGTATGTGCATGTGCCGCTTTTTCAGAGACTGTGATTTATCTGGAACGAGGCAGACAGGAAACACTCACCTAGAAAGCCTTTCTCATCCTGTGAAAAAAAGAAGCATAAAGCTGTCTCTTCCTCTGTGTGTGTGTGTGTGTGTGTGTGTGTGTGTGTGTGTGTGTGTGTGTGTGTGTGTGTGTGTGTGTGTGTGTGTGTGTGTGTGTGTGTGTGTGCGCGCGCGCGCAAGCATGCGTGTGTCTGTGCCGATAAAAGCCTGGCGTGTGAAGGCTTGGTCACAGTGTGATAAAGGGTTTATCAGGCTTCCTGCTCGGGGCTGTAAATCACTCAGGTTGATGTGGACCCCTGTTTAAGGGCGAGCAGCTCACAGTACATCCACCATCTGCAGGGCTGGTGGCAAACGCTTGTATTTCCTGGGTCCCAGCAGGGATGACGGGCAAAAACGCACACGATTACTATTCTATTCGTCACTGGGAACTGTTTGAATACCCCCCCCCCCCCCCACATACACACACAGAGAGAGAGGGGGGGGGGAGACAGGGGGGGAGAGAGAGAGGGGGGGAGAGAGAGAGAGGGAGAGAGAGAGGGAGAGAGGGGAGAGAGAGAGAGGCAGGGGAGAGAGAGGGAGAGAGGGGAGAGAGAGAGAGGCAGGGGAGAGAGAGGGGAGGAGAGAGAGATAGAGAGAGGGAGGGAGAGACACACACACACAACATGTTGTCCCTTCAAATCACTCACCAATGTCTTGATATATTTTATTTTCATCATTTCACTGAGCTGTGTTCATTACTTCCTGGAATTATCTGACATCAACACATTCCAACTCAACTTTTCACCCGACAACTCAAACCAAATTAATCTATACTAAACGGGGATGTGTGTGATGGGGATAGGCTAAACTTAATTAACTATTCATGTTAACATTATGATTTTTTTTTTAACTTAATAGCGAACGTGACATAATCAAACAAGCGAGCTAGCTGGCTGCTGTCATCGCTAACAGCTAAATATTTGTGAGTCGTAGGCAGGCTATAACGTTATTTCCAGGAACAAAAGCATTCATTCTGAAAGTTACATCGTTGATGCTTGAAATGTCTGAGCTTTTACGTTAACATATTATTTTTTATGAATAGCCAACGGGAGATGATCCAACAAGCAAGCTAGCTTAGTTGCTAACAGCGGAACAGGCAAAAAGCATTCATTCTGAACGGTACATCACTGATAATGTATAATGAAAATACATTTGAATCTAATCTAATAAAAAATGTCTGCCCTGGGCAGAAAACAACGCCAATTTACTTAGCATAATCTCACCCCCTGTCCCAAGGCTCCAGACTGTTTTGCACACATTCATTTAGTTTGACAGTTATTGAGAGTTAATGAGTTTGAATGTGGCCACCAGTGATGTCATCAGAGGACATTGAATCCTTGTTGTGTTAATTACAGCTCAATGAAATGACGTAGATGAAAAATAGCAATCCATATTGCAATCCTTATCTCTATTTTTTTTATCTACATTATTTCATTAAGCTGCAATTAACACAAGTGCCCCTTTAAGTCACTCACTATACGCTCTGCATCTTCTAACTACACACCCTCAAGACCCCTCCGCTCTGCATCTTCTAACTACACACCCTCAAGACCCCAACACTCTGCATCTTCTAACTACACACTCTCAAGACCCCTACACTCTGCATCTTCTAACTACACACCCTCAAGACCCCTACACTCTGCATCTTCTAACTACACACCCTCAAGACCCCTACACTCTACATCTTCTAACTACACACCCTCAAGACCCCTACGCTCTGCATCTTCTAACTACACACCCTCAAGACCCCTACTCTCTGCATCTTCTAACTACACACCCTCAAGACCCCTACGCTCTGCATCTTCTAACTACACACCCTCAAGACCCCTACTCTCTGCATCTTCTAACTACACACCCTCAAGACCCCTACACTCTGCATCTTCTAACTACACACCCTCAAGACCCCTACGCTCTACATCTTCTAACTACACACCCTCAAGACCCCTACGCTCTGCATCTTCTAACTACAAACCCTCAGGACCCCTACGCTCTGCATCTTCTAACTACACACCCTCAAGACCCCTACTCTCTGCATCTTCTAACTACACACTCTCAAGACCCCTACGCTCTGCATCTTCTAACTACACATCCTCAAGACCCCTACTCTCTGCATCTTCTAACTACACACTCTCAAGACCCCTACGCTCTGCATCTTCTAACTACACACCCTCAAGACCCCTACTCTCTGCATCTTCTAACTACACACCCTCAAGACCCCTACTCTCTGCATCTTCTAACTACACACCCTCAAGACCCCTACGCTCTGCATCTTCTAACTACACACCCTCAAGACCCCTACACTCTGCATCTTCTAACTACACACCATCAAGACCCCTACGCTCTACATCTTCTAACTACACACCCTCAAGACCCCTACTCTCTGCATCTTCTAACTACACACCCTCAAGACCCCTACGCTCTACATCTTCTAACTACACACCCTCAAGACCCCTACACTCTGCATCTTCTAACTACACACCCTCAAGACCCCTACACTCTGCATCTTCTAACTACACACCCTCAAGACCCCTACACTCTGCATCTTCTAACTACACACCCTCAAGACCCCTACACTCTGCATCTTCTAACTACACACCATCAAGACCCCTACGCTCTGCATCTTCTAACTACACACCCTCAAGACCCCTACACTCTGCATCTTCTAACTACACACCCTCAAGACCCCTACACTCTGCATCTTCTAACTACACACCCTCAAGACCCCTACACTCTGTATCTTCTAACTACACACTCTCAAGACCCCTACGCTCTGCATCTTCTAACTACACACCCTCAAGACCCCTACGCTCTGCATCTTCTAACTACACACCCTCAAGACCCCTACTCTCTGCATCTTCTAACTACACACCCTCAAGACCCCTACGCTCTGCATCTTCTAACTACACACCCTCAAGACCCCTACACTCTGCATCTTCTAACTACACACCCTCAAGACCCCTACACTCTGCATCTTCTAACTACACACCCTCAAGACCCCTACGCTCTGCATCTTCTAACTACACACCCTCAAGACCCCTACACTCTGCATCTTCTAACTACACACCCTCAAGACCCCTACACTCTGCATCTTCTAACTACACACCCTCAAGACCCCTACACTCTGCCCTGCATCTTCTGGCCTCAGACCTACTCCTATCCAGGGGGGGGGGTTCCATGGTTCTCCGTCTGAGGTACTGTTCCTTTCAACTCTACGGCATGGCATGGGATTTGTAACACATACTGTTCACAGCAGAGATGATGTGTTTGAATCTAGCGTTTAGCGTTCAGTAGAGGTCAAGTATAGATCTGTTCTCTGTATACGTCAGACTCAGTGTGCGCGCATCACAGCAGCAGAAAGGAACGTAATCCTGGTCAAAACAACGAGGCAGACTACAATATTATTTGCATTTGTAAGCCATGCTAGCGATCTAAATAATCAATCCATGCCAAAGCTAGATATTATAAAAGGTGAAAGACTCACACTCACAGCCGCGCTGATTTGGCAAAATGACATCCAGACGTTTTCGTTTGAAACGAGGTTTAGTGAGGGGAGTGCCATGGTTTCTCCATAGAGCCGCGCCATATTTTCTTTTAGCGCAGCAGCTCGCGCAGGTCCGGGGTAACTTAGTCACGTGACTCAGTTGGTATTGCTTATTGGCTCGAACGCGGTATGTTTGTACACAGAAAACAGGTCTACAGTTGTTATGAGTGAAGCCAGGATTGGACTGTGTGTGTGACAGCAAGGCAAGCGCAGGGCAGTGGAAAGGCCCCTCGTCGTCCGTCAGGACGTCTAACGTTTCTATTATCGCGTGCCCCCCCCCCCCCCTCCTCCCCCCCTGTAATGGAAATACCTACGTCTTCACACCTTCCCCCTCCCTCCCTTCCTTCCTCCGTCCCTCCCGCCCTCTCTCTCCCTCCCTCCCGCCCTCTCTCTCCCTCTCTCTCTCCCTCTCTCTCCATCCCTCCCGCCCTCTCTCCCTCTCTCTCCCTCCCTCCCGCCCTCTCTCTCCCTCTCTCTCTCTCTCCATCCCTCCCGCCCTCTCTCCCTCTCTCTCCATCCCTCCCGCCCTCTCTCTCCCTCTCTCTCTCCCTCTCTCTCCATCCCTCCCGCCCTCTCTCCCTCTCTCTCCCTCCCTCCCGCCCTCTCTCTCCCTCTCTCTCTCTCTCCATCCCTCCCGCCCTCTCTCCCTCTCTCTCCATCCCTCCCGCCCTCTCTCCCTCTCTCTCCATCCCTCCCGCCCTCTCTCTCTCCCCCCTCTCGCTCCCTTTCCCCCTATCTCTCTCTCCCTCTCTCTCCCTTTCCCCCTCTCTCTCCATCCCTCCCGTCCTCTCTCTCTCCCCCCTCTCTCCCTATCTCTCCCTCTCTCTCACTCTCTCTCTCCCTTTCCCCCTCTCTCTCCCTTTCCCCCTCTCTCTCCATCCCTCCCGTCCTCTCTCTCTCCCCCCTCTCCTCCTATCTCTCCCTCTCTCTCACTCTCTCTCTCCCTTTCCCCCTATCTCTCCCTTTCCCCCTCTCTCTCCATCCCTCCCGCCCCCTCTCTCTCTCTCTCTCTCTCCCTCCCTCTGTCTGTCTACCTAGACCATAAATCTCTCTCTCTCCGTTGGTTTGGAGGGAAGCAACAAATAAACCCCTCACTGTTATGCGAAGCCAAAGAGCTCCCAGTGGGTGACATTGCACGCACACACGCACGCACGCACGCACGCACGCACGCACGCACGCACGCACGCACGCACGCACGCACGCACGCACGCACGCACGCACGCACGCACGCACGCACGCACGCACGCACGCACACACACACACACACACACACACACACACACACACACACACACACACACACACACACACACACACACACACACACACACACACACACACACACACACACACACACACACACACACACACACACACACACACACACACACACACACACACACACACACACACACACACACACACACACACACACACACACACACACACACACACACACACACACACACACACACACAGAGTACATAGTGGTAAAACCCAACATAGTCAGAGGAGTCTTTCCTGAACCCTTCTCTGAAAACACTCACTGACCCTCTCTCTCTCTCTCTCTCTCCCCCTCCCCCCTTTCTCTCTCTCTCTCCTCTCTTTCTCTCCCCTCTCTTTCTCCTCTCTCTTCCCCCCCTCTCCCCCCTCTCTCTCTCCCCCCTCTCTCTCTCTCTCCCCCCCCCCTCTCTCTCTCGCCCCCCCTCTCGCTCTCGTTTGTTTGAGGAACACATTCCCAAATTCCTTCTCTGACAAACACATCCTGACGGTGCTCCTGTGAAAAACCTGTGGAAAAGACCCTGTGTTCGAGTGCACGCAACACACACACACGCGCGCACACGCACACATGCACGCACACACGCACTGTGCTCAGAAAGGAATGTGTGGGCGTTAGGTAGCGATCCTCCGGTGAAATAACCGACACAAAGCACTCCTGGACAGAGGACCTGCTTCGAGTGGACTGAGGAGGCGGGGCTGAGGAGGCTGAGGAGGCGGGGCTGAGGAGGCTGAGGAGGCGGCGATACTCAACTCTTCCTCTCCTTCCCTCCCTCAGATATCCATGTCTCTGAGCGGATCTCGGCCTGTCTGTCCGACATCTCCGCCTGGATGACGACCAACCACCTCAAACTGAACCTAAGCAAAACAGAATTGCTCCACCTGCCGGCCAAATCCTCCCCCCTGACCGACCTTTCCATCACAGTCGAGAATGCAGCTGTGATTGCGTCCCCGACCGCCAAGAACCTTGGTGTTGTCCTCGACGACCAGTTGAACTTCTCTGCTCACATCGCAGCGATGACCAGAACCTGCAGATTCCTCCTGAGCAACGTCAGAAGGATCCGCCCCTTCCTGACAAAAGAAGCCACCCAACTCCTCGTCCAATCAACAGTCATCTCCCGCCTCGACTACTGCAACGCACTGCTCGCTGGCCTCACGGCCACCGCCACCAAGCCTCTTCAACTCATTCAAAACGCAGCGGCCCGCCTGATCTCAAACCTACCGAAGTCGGCCCATGTCACCCCACTTCTTAGGAACCTGCACTGGCTCCCCATTGCTGCACGAATCCGCTTCAAGGCCCTCGACCTAGCATACCGTGCGGCAAAGGGAACCGCTCCCACCTACCTCCGGTCAATGGTCTCTAACTACACACCCTAAAGACCCCTACGCTCTGCATCTTCTGGCCGCCTCAGACCTACTCCTATCCAAGCTCCGGGAGGGTCATCAAAGAGAAGTCGCCTATTCTCAGTCCTTGCCCCACAATGGTGGAATGAACTACCCACCCCAGTTAGGACAGCCGAATCACGTCCAATCTTTTGCCATCGACTAAAGACGCACTTCTTCAACCATTATCTGAATAAAAAAAAAATTATTATATAAAAAAAAAAAAATCTAACCCTAACTAACCGTACTGTCATGCACTTGTCCTAATAAACTAACCTACACTGTAGCACTCAACACTTTGATGAACATTGTTGCTCAGCTGATAGAGTTGTGCCCTTCCTGATGGCTTGTCGTACAGAACTTGTAAGTCGCTTTGGATAAAAGCGTTTCAGCTAAATGACTAAATGTAAATGTAAATGTTAGAAGACGATGCACTGGGACACGGTCCAAGACAGAGCTGTCTCCTCACACAAGACTGTCCCCTGCCCCCCTGATGTATGTACAGAGTTGTAGTATTAATATGTACAGTGATACTGGTATAAAGACACTATGGTAGTAAGTCATACTGGCCAGCAGCGTAACAGTAGGTAAGGGATATGTACAGATATAGATATAGTAGCTACAGATATGTAAAAGGATTATATGCAGGTATGTACAGACAGATGTGGATATATATATATACAATATACTTTATATATCAAACTTTGGTACTGGGTTTGTAACTCCACCAGAAGACTATACTAGATAGAAAAAGGCCATTCTCTGGTGCATGGTGGATTCTGTGGTGAAACTAAAATGGCCACCAAGGTCACGGTCAAGGTGAACTTTATTTATATAGCACATTTAAAATCAACCGAAGTTGTACCAAAGTGCTGTACAATACAAAAACAGAAATACTAAAAGATAAAGACAAAATACAGTATACACACAAAGTCATAAAACTACAATAAAGTTTAAAAAACAAATCACGACACACCATTACATTTGGGACGGTGGAAATGGACACGGTTGCACGTCAGACTCAGCAACCGTCCCCCGGGAATATTCTGCCAAATACTTTGCCGTTTGCCACAGCGTGTCTTCAGCTGTCCGAGTTGGGCTTCTCACCGGCGTCAATTTCCATGACAACCAACCGCACAGGAAAGACTCCCAGACAGCAGCCATCTCAAGTGTTGATTGTCGACACTCATCTGTCCGATCAGATGGTGTCGCCTGTACCAGTCCGGTCCCATTCACGAACGGAATATATAATGTTTTTATTTAAAAAATGTTATTCTAATTAGTGTACTGTATATACTTGATCACTTTGTGTACAATTGTACAGCCCTGGGCCTATTTGATTTGATTGTATAATTCTATTCTATTCTATTGTATAATTACCTTCGGCTTCAAACCTATCCTTTTCGTTTGTTTATTTGAAAAAAAATTCAAAATATTGTGTAAACATTCGAAATAAAATAATTTAAAAAAAAAGTATTCATTATTGTGCTTCTATTTTAATTTAGTTTATGTTCCTTTTTTCTTTTATTCTACCTTTTTCTTTTATTCTATTCTATTCTATTTTATCTGATTCTGATTCTGACAAAAGAAAGACTCTCCGAGCAGCCAGTGTTGATTCGAAGACAACACTCGTCGGTCCAATCAGATGGTCTCGCCTGTAGGGCTGAACGATTAACCGATTTTAAATCGAAATCGCGATTTGAAATGATAAAAAAAAAGAAAAATCGCAAATCATTTTTAATAAACATTTTTTTACCAGGAAGTCCCATTGAGATACAAGATCTCCTTTGCAAGTTGTTGTTATTGTTGTAGGAACGGTTTTGGAGAGGGAGGTAAGGGGTTTTAGATTGTGTGTTGTGAAGTTTAGACTTCAGAGAGGGAGAGTAAAGTACAGAAAAAAGGTACTGTTGGGGACCGGTATCAATTCCCAGGTAAAAAGATAAATTTTCAGGCTCGGTGTCCCGAACAGACCCAACGCGTAGGCCAGATGCAAGTCGCATTTTACAATAAACCTCTGTGGGGCTGTTAAAAAAAATTCTTATAATCGCAAATGTAATCGCAATCGCAATATCTGTCAGGAAAAAATCGCAATTCGATTATTTCCCAAAATCGTGCAGCCCTAGTCGCCTGTACCGGTCCGGTCATATTCACGTGGCGTACCGTATGGAATTATGGAATACAGGCAGGAAGTGATGGTCTGATGAAATACTCTTTACCCGGACTGGACCGGAACCAGAACAAGGATGGAATAATCAGGAAACTGGATTTAATATTTTGGACACTTGAAAGGATAGTTATAGCCACGTTCAAACATACCACGAGAGAATAGACCCCCTGCAGTGACGAGACAGAGGGGAGACAGGGCGCAGGGACTTTAGCCTCAGCTATCTATCATTTTACGTTTTTTTTATCCAAAAGCTCTTGAACTGAAACATGTATGTGAGCCGGAAATCAAATACAATCTACATCTCTAATCTACATGCAACATTTGTGAAGATGGTTTAACACCTGTTAAAGGAAAACTCCAACATTTGGGGAAATTAGCTTACCGTCTTCTCCAGAGAGAGACAAGAAGATAGATACCAGTTTCCTCTCTGTGCGTTCAGTAGAAAGCTACCTGGCTGCACGTTAGACTAGCTTAGCACAATGAATGGAAGCGGACATGACCGGGTAGCCTAGGCATTGTCCAACTAACACCTCTCCCGAAGGCTACCCGGTCATGTCCGCTTGCAGTCATTGTGCTAAGCTAGGCTAACGTGCTGCCAGATAGCTACTGAACGCACAGAGGAGACTGGTATCTATCTTTCCCCAAATGTTGGAGTTTTCCTTTAAGAATTGGGGGACCCTGCTGTCACTCGTCATAAATCGATCAATACAGACCGCATTAATTAATGTTGTGTTTCTTTTTCAAATGTAGCCAATAGTAAAGACCCTAACCCAGTCAAAACAGCAGTCAAAGTGTATATTTTCAGAACTACGTTTGTTTACCAATGATTTTAAGTGCTCTCTGCCATTGGAAAGAGGAGATTTGGCCCGATCCATAGATGTATGACTTGGCCATAATAAGGTAATTTATAGGCCTGATATTCTATATTCTATATTCAAATAGCATTATATTTCAAATTGTATGTGTCCGGATGGCAAAATTCAGTACTGTATCTACAAAAAAACCTGTAAATCATCTCCCCTTCATTAATCTGCTTAGATTTTTTTGTACACTTGATCTCAAGAAGGTGCTGAATGAGCTCAGTGAACGAGTTTCTTTTGTGGTCAATGTTAGCATGGTGTTATTCACCGTCGAAGATGAAGATAATTTATATTCTCCTTTGGTTCATTACAAGTTACTCAACCATAGTAAGAGTCACAATATTTCTGACACCGGGAGTACATTCCCTGACGTCCATACTGTAGATGTCCCTAGATACCAAGAACATGCAAATGGACCTTGTAGAAGTGGAGCAATCTTCCATTTACTTGGGTATGTACTTTTAGGCAGATTTTCTGAAAATATAGCTACAGCTTTAGAGGTGAAAAAGAAATGCCCATCCCTACTTTGAAACTCAACTACCGGACATTCCATTTAAGCTGGAGAGTCTATATTTTGGCGCTATGCCATCAGAAAATGGTGATAGATATATATTTCAGATTCTAAGTGCTGCTAGCAGGAAATCCATTACTAGAAAGTGGTTAAGAACAGAAATTCCTACAGTGGATGATTGGATTGATATTATTTATGATATTTTTAAGATGGAAAGAATAACTTTTTCTTTTAGACTGCAACAGGACAAGTTTTGGAAGAAATGGGAAAGATGGATAATGTATATTACACCGTTACGATCTTCATTTGTTTACTGTGTATAGCTGCGTCCTTTCGGGTAAATATTTATTTTTTATCTACTTTTTTCTCCCATTTTCTATTTTTCTCCCATCCCAATTTCGTATCGTCCAATTCTACCCTCCCCTGTCTCGAACGCTGTTAGGCCATGCCTCCCACAAGCCGGCTGCAATGTGGACGAAGCCTTACATCATGTGTCCCCTCCGGTACTCGAGGAAGCAGCCGTCGCATCTTTTCACCTGCACAGCGCGATCTCTCAGCGGCGGGGGTCTGCGTGGGAGGGACACGCCGCCCCCGTCGCTTCCTGATTCTGCTGCGCAGGCGCGACAACCGACCTGTAGGAGTCGCTGTCCACAACGTCCGATCCCCACCCATCAGCTTTCCCACCCCTAACACTGCCAATTGTGTTAGTATGAACGACCAGCCAAGCTGATAGCAATGCGGAGAGCTGGGCTCGAACCCAGCGTCTCCTGCATTGGTGGCGAGCGCCTTGCCCACTACACCACCTAGCCGCACCTTTCGGGTACATTTTTAAGTGAACCTTGTGTAAAGGGAGTTGAGTGTCAGGAAGATGCAACCCAACATATTATTTTGTTATTTTTGGTTATCGTTTTTGTTTGTCTAGAAAAAAAAAAGTATAGGATGTTATTGGACTGTATTGGTCCTCATTTGTGTACTTGTACTTCTGCACTTTAACTCAGAGTTATTAACAATGGATGAAAATTGTACTACAGAAGTCTGGGATAAATGAATGTGAAGTCATGACATTGTTTGTATGGACTCTGGAGAAAATCAATAAAAAGATAATAAAAAAATAAAATGAAACTCAATTCCCATATTATGCTGCTCCCTTTATCAATCTTCATAAGTACCATTCAGTTATTTTTTTAGGAGCGTGTGAAAACTAAAAGGGTAGCACTGGACAACCCTGCCTTGGTCCCTCCCACCTTTGAGCCAATGAGAATCCTAAGCATGAGTCCTTACCAGCGGCGTCATAGGACCATCTCCTCCGCCACTCTGCGAGAGGACGGGTCCATCTCGTCCCGGACCAATGAGAGACAGCGCCGGGCCAGAGCCTGCTGCTCCGAGTTCTCCTGCACTATCAGCTCTCCGTACAGATACACCCCCATGGCCTGTGGACCACAGACACATGAACACACTGTTACTCACTGTCAGTCTTAGGGATGTCCGATATTATCGGCCAATATTGGCATTAAAATGTAATATCAGAAATGATCGGTATCGGTTTAAATATATATAAGAGAGAGAATGAGGATCCTGCTTCTGTCAGACCATATATGGAAAGTTTGATTGATTGAAGCCATGCCCCCTTTTCAGATGATTTATGACCTTAGGCCCCGCCCCTTTTCTGATTGGCCGAGGGGTTCAAAGAGGCGAGACTTCCGGTTTCGGAGGGGAGTGACTTCCGGTTTAGGAAGGGGCGGGGTTATAGGGGGAGGGACTTCCGGTTTCAGATTTTTTTTTCAGAATAAATCAACCGATTGAAATTGGAATTTGTGTGTGTGTGTGTGTTTTCTTGGATAAAGCCAAATGCAAGAGTGTTTAGACACTTCTCCTTAACTCTTTCAGTGCCACTCACGAGATTTCTCGTGTTTTTTTATAGGTGGTTGCTAGCCACTCACGAGATTTCTCGGATTTTTTTTTTTTTTTTTTTTTTGCGATCTGAAAAATTATTGCATCACCCGAGCCTACCCGAGTATAGCCGAGGGGCGCCGACGATCACTGTGGAAAAAAGCGCCCCCTGTCGTCTCCCAGATGACATAAGTGATTTTGGAATGGACTCAATGAAAATGAATGGGGAAAAAAATCCGGTACTCCACATTTTCCAGTTCACTGATCCAGCCACAGTTCATTCTGGAGCCTCAGATCCCCGCGGATCATAGAGATCTACTGTGTCGCGTTGGATCCATACACTTATCGATTTTTTCGAATGGTGATCAGGAATTGGAATATACCAGTTGGATACCATCTGATGTCAGGTAAGGACTCTGTGTTATCAGTGGTAGGATAATCGGAGTAAGTTTGATGAAGTTATAAGCTGTTTTGTGAAATGTCTTCTTTCGGTTTCACTGTAAAAGTCCGAGAGGAAATCAACGGGGCGATTATCAGTGCGCGGCCGTAATGTGCGTGCGTGCACGTATAATATTGATCATCTAGCGTTTATTTGAAAACGATTCATAAAAAGGCAGACGAATATCAACGTTGTGGAATATTCCACTAAAAGACGATTTTCATAGAATGCTCCAGAATGAGCTGTTTTTTATATCAAAACGGGGGCTTTTCTAACTGCTCTGAAATGGAAACGACGCGATAAAAAAACAATCTGTCTTCACAGCACTGACTGGAAAATAGTCTTTGATAATGCGATGGGCAGATTAGACACATAGCCATAATTTAAAACATAGATTAGGCGATATTAACGTTAACATTGGCGCCGATGGTGGCATTCAAGCGGTAAAACGGAAAACCAGGCGTGGCACTGAAAGAGTTAACATTTCTTTTTAAGAAAAATACAATGTGTCTATAAAATCGTTTCTTGGGTTTCCCTAGTCATGTGTAAATAAAGAAATGTATTGTAGAAACCTGTGTGTGTGATTCCCCTCTGAAGGCTGTCAGTAGACTGGATGTGTCTCTCTGTCAAACTGGGTCCCCTCGCTGTGACAGTCCCCCTTCGCTGTGACAGTCACAGGAGGCGGGAGAGATGGAAGAGCTCAGCGAATCAGCGAAGTCGAAAACTCCTGTCAAAGCCCTGGTAAGTATTGATTTACGACTTAAGGGGGGCATTAGGAGGCGGGAGAAATGAAAGAGCTCAGCGAATCAGCGAAGTCGAAAACGTCTGTCATTGTTAGGGTATGTATTGATTTACGACCTTGTAAGTCTGACTTCCCCTTTTCTGGGGAAAACTACTGTCATTGTCCCTATAAGGGAGATAGTTCTTGAATGATTTATGACTCTAAGGTGTGTGTGTGTGTGTGTGTGTATGTGTGTGTGTGTGATTATTTTTTAAGAAAAATGTAATGTGTCTATATTTTAGTTTCATGGAGAATGCCCCATGGAAGAGTTTGTTTAAACACTTGTGTTCAGAAAATATATGTGTAAATAAAAGAAAATACAATGTAAAGTGAATAATAGGCTGATGTTGATTGAAAAAGAGCGATAACTTGTAAACAGGGGTTCTAAGTAACCACACTAAGTATGTATGTATGTATGTATGTATGTATGTATGTATGTATGTATGTATGTATGTATGTATGTATGTATGTATGTATGTATGTATGTATGTATGTATGTAAGTATGTCAGCGGTACTGACCCGGGGGTTAGTCATTGAGGGCAAGGGTAATGTTTAAGTTATATGCATGGAGGCTAAGTTATGTTCTGCTAGATGGGTGCATCTCGGGGGTGAGGGGCTGATTACAACCACCCCCTGTGTCATAGTAATTAGGTTTTGGTGAAACGTTTTATTTAAAATAGATTCTTTAAAAAAAAATTGCATTACCGTGTTATGTATTATTGTACACATGAATTATTACAGTTAAAGATATGATTAGGTATAAAAGTTATATGTGATAGCTTAAAGAGCTGTGCTGAAAATATAATGTTCAGAAAATATGTGTCAGTGAGGGTCTGTGTGTGTGTGTGGGGGTGTGAATTGGGGCCCCCTTAGGTGTTAAAACACCCCCATGGTGGCGTGAAGAACAGTTTAGGGGACATGCAGAGTTAGAGCAAAACTCTGTAGAACATTATAGTCATAGCATATTTTTTTGTTCACACAATGGATGGGTTCACATGAACACAATTTAAACCAGGTACTAAAATTAACGGATTAGCGAAGGGGGACTGTCACAGCGAGGGGACCCAGTTTGACAGAGACACACATCCAGTCTACTGACAGCCTTCAGAGGGGAATCACACACACAGGTTTCTACAATACATTTCTTTATTTACACATGATCACTAGGGAAACCCAAGAAACCATTTTATAGACACATTGTATTTTTAAAAAGAAATGTTAAGGAGAAGTGTCTAAACACTCTTGCATTTGGTTTTATCCAAGAAAACACACACACACACACACACACACACACACACACACACACACACACACACACACACAAATTCCAATTTCAATCGGTTGATTTATTCTGAAAAAAAAAATCTGAAACCGGAAGTCCCTCCCCCTATAACCCCGCCCCTTCCGAAACCGGAAGTCCCTCCCGCCTCCTTGAACCCCTCAACCAATCAGAAAAGGGGGCGGGGCTTCCGGTTTCAGATTTTTTTTCACTCAACCTTTCCATATATGGTCTGACAGAAGCAGGATCCTCATTCTCTCTCTTATATATATATATATATATATATATATATATATATATATATTCTTTTTACATTTATTTAACCTTTATTTACCCAGGCAAGCAAGTAAGAACAAATTCTTATTTTATTTATTGTCAAAAGTATGCATAATGTTGTGTTAATTCCACGACAAGAGATATGTAATGTTAATTACCTGAAATTATTGAGTTTTTTTTGGGGGGGGGGACCCTGCATATATCGGTATCGGTTGTTATCGGTATCGGAACTTAAGAGTTGGACAATATCGGTATATCGGATATTGGTAAAAAAGCCAATATCTAACATCCCTAGTCTGTCTACTTAGTGTCTCTAAAACCAGCGCTTCTCAAACTACGGGTCGCGACCCAAAGTGGGGTCGTGGGTAGGTGACAGTGCATTGGCAAGTAAAAAATACAAAAGTTTATTATTTTTAATTTTTTATGTTCTGGCAACATATTTGAGCTAAATATGCCTCGTTTTATAAATGTGTATTGATAACATAGTGCTGTAATACAATTTTCTAATAAATATGCATGATCAACTTCAACAACGTGTGCTTTTATTTTGATATTCCTTAATTCCACGTTGAAATTTGTGGGGTCGCCAAAAGAAATCCTAAATAAAATGGGGTTGTGGTAGATTCAAGATTCAAGAGGTTTATTCATCACATACATACACAAGACATAGTGAAATGAAGGTGGCCACATGTGCACAAAATACAAATAGAATAAAATAGAATAGAAATAAAATAGACATGATAAAAATACTAAGATAAAATACAAATGCTATAAAAGAGTTTGAGAACCCCTGCTCTAAACATCTGTTACATCAGCTGTGTGTACGTTCAAACATAGCCTAGTTATAGTTATATATTCAATGGTGCATTAATTTTTTTTATATACTATATTTTTTTATATTATTAACTATAATTATATATTATACATCCATCCACATCTTAAAAAAAATTGTATCTACTTTTTCTCCCCATTTTAAAATTTTTTCTCCCATCCCCAATTTCGCATTGTCCAATTCTACCCTCCCCTGTCTCGAACGCTGTTAGGCCATGCCTCCCACAAGCCGGCTGCAATGTGGACGAAGCCTTGCATCACGTGTCCCCTCCGGTACACGAGAAGGCAGCCGTCACATCTTTTCACCTGCACAGTGCGATCTCTCAGCGGTGAGGGTCTGCGTGGGAGGGACACGCCGCCCTCGTCACTTCCTGATTCTACTGCGCAGGCGCACCAACCGACCTGTAGGAGTCGCTGTCCACAACGTCCGATCCCCACCCACCAGCTTTCCACCCCCTAATACTGCCAATTGTATTAGTATGAACGACCAGCCAAGCTGGTAGCAACGCCGAGAGCTGGGCTCGAACCCATCATCTCCTGCGTTGGTGGCGAGCGCCTTGCCCACTGCGCCACCTAGCCGCCATCCACATCTTTTTTATATATGTTTTATATATTATTATTAACTATAGTTATATATTATAAATATATATCCACAACTTTTTTTATATATGTTTTATATATTATTAACTATAGTTATACATTATATATATATATATATATTAGAGCTGGGCCGTTAACGGCGTTAACGTGCTGCGTTAACGCTATACTAGTATCGCGCGATAATATAATTAACGCATTAATCTAAAAAAAGAAAAAAAAAAAAAATTGTTTACATTTTTTTTTCTACCTTTATTTACCCAGGGTAGGTTCGCTGAGCACAGATGTTCTTTTCCATTCACACCTGGGAGCTGCCCAGTACAACCACAGTTGACACCATTGGCCACTGAGCAACTCCACTGGAGCAGTTGATTCAAGCCATGTCACATAGTTCAAGTTTGAAATGATTCTTTCTGTTTTGCTCCTGAGAGTGTGCTAGATACTGTACTGTACTGGTAATATTATGTATTTGTGTTAACTTCTGAATAAAACAACTTATTAAACACAAGTACATCTTATTGAACATTATTTTGATATTTCATTACCAATTATCATAGCAAAACAGCTTTTTCAAACAGTCTGTAATGCATTTTGGAAACGGGAGATGGGCTCATGGTGTAATGGGCCACCTGGCCTGAGAAACATAAGGAGGAAAGAAAAAGTAAGGACTTACTTCTGGTCATTATTTGGGTAGAACACACATATTTTGAATGCCTTCGGCATTTTTTTTTTTTTTTTTTGAGCCATTTTAATCTAGATTAATCTAGATTAAATCCAGGATTGCAGATAGATTAATCTAGATTACAAAAATTAATCTATGCCCACCTCTAATATATATATATATTAGAGGTGGGCATAGATTCATTTTTTTAATCTAGATTAATCTATCTGCAATCCTGGATTTAATCTAGATTAATCTAGATTAAAATGGCTCAAAAAAAAAAAAAAAAAATGCCGAAGGCATTCAAAATATGTGTGTTCTACCCAAATAATGACCAGAAGTAAGTCCTTACTTTTTCTTTCCTCCTTATGTTTCTCAGGCCAGGTGGCCCATTACACCATGAGCCCATCTCCCGTTTCCAAAATGCATTACAGACTGTTTGAAAAAGCTGTTTTGCTATGATAATTGGTAATGAAATATCAAAATAATGTTCAATAAGATGTACTTGTGTTTAATAAGTTGTTTTATTCAGAAGTTAACACAAATACATAATATTACCAGTACAGTACAGTATCTAGCACACTCTCAGGAGCAAAACAGAAAGAATCATTTCAAACTTGAACTATGTGACATGGCTTGAATCAACTGCTCCAGTGGAGTTGCTCAGTGGCCAATGGTGTCAACTGTGGTTGTACTGGGCAGCTCCCAGGTGTGAATGGAACTGTGTGAATGTGAAGCAGGGCGTTCCTGAAAAAGAGCATCTGTGCTCAGCGAACCTACCCTGGGTAAATAAAGGTAAAAAAAAAAAAATGTAAAAAAAAAAAAAAAAAAAAATTAGATTAATGCGTTAATTATATTATCGCGCGATACTAGTATAGCGTTAACGCAGCACGTTAACGCCGTTAACGGCCCAGCTCTAATATATATATATATCCACATCTGTCAATGTAACAGTAAAGTGCAATAGTAATATACAATGTACAGGTGATTAAACTGGGTATAAAAATGTGTATAAACGAGTACTACTGAGTAATAGTGTTAATCAGATGTATGTACAGAGTTGTAGTATTAATATGTACAGTGATACAGGTATAAAGACACTATGGTAGTAAGTCATACTGGCCAGCAGCATAACTAGTAAGAGTAGGTGGGATATGTACAGATATAGATATAGTAACTACATATAAAAAGGATTATATGCAGGTACTGTATGTACAGACAGATGTGGATAGATATATATATACATGTATATGGTAAAAGAAAAGATTTATTTACGGTATATACACCACACAGAGTTCTATAGTTAGACTATAGTATGAGGTACTGTACTTATGATACATGTTGAGCTGGAAGGGTTTTGAACCTGCGGTGTGGTTTACCTGATGGTGGACCAGGAAGTGCTCCACGTCTCCGTACGCCTGGGCGTGTCCGTGTTTCACCACCAGCTCGCACCAACGATGTCTCACCTGGCAGGGGAAGGAATGAATGAATGATCATTTAATGACTTTATTTATAAAGCACATTTAAACACAACAAAGTTGACCAACAAAGTGCTGTACAAGTCCCACAACATAAGCTAATTTTTTTTTTTTTTTATTAAAAAAAAACAAATACAACATGTCACATAAAAAGGCAGGTCTCTCAAAAACTGTTTAAAAACCAAAAGCCAGAGCAAATAGATGTGTCTTGAGGTGTGATTTGAACACCTGCAGAGTGGGGGCCTGTCTAACATGCAGAGTGGGGGCCTGCCTAACATGCAGAGTGGGGGCCTGTCTAACATGCAGAGTGGGGGCCTGTCTAACATGCAGAGTGGGGGCCTGTCTAACATGCAGAGTGGGGGCCTGTCTAACATGCAGAGTGGGGGCCTGTCTAACATGCAGAGTGGGGGCCTGTCTAACATGCAGAGTGGGGGCCTGTCTAACATGCAGAGTGGGGGCCTGTCTAACATGCAGAGTGGGGGCCTGTCTAACATGCAGAGTGGGGGCCTGTCTAACATGCAGAGTGGGGGCCTGCCTAACATGCAGAGTGGGGGCCTGTCTAACATGCAGAGTGGGGGCCTGCCTAACATGCAGAGTGGGGGCCTGCCTAACATGCAGAGTGGGGGCCTGTCTAACATGCAGAGTGGGGGCCTGTCTAACATGCAGAGTGGGGGCCTGTCTAACATGCAGAGTGGGGGCCTGTCTAACATGCAGAGTGGGGGCCTGTCTAACATGCAGAGTGGGGGCCTGTCTAACATGCAGAGTGGGGGCCTGCCTAACATGCAGAGTGGGGGCCTGCCTAACATGCAGAATGGGGGCCTGTCTAACATGCAGAGTGGGGGCCTGTCTAACATGCAGAGTGGGGGCCTGTCTAACATGCAGAGTGGGGGCCTGCCTAACATGCAGAGTGGGGGCCTGTCTAACATGCAGAGTGGGGGCCTGTCTAACATGCAGAGTGGGGGCCTGTCTAACATGCAGAGTGGGGGCCTGTCTAACATGCAGAGTGGGGGCCTGTCTAACATGCAGAGTGGGGGCCTGCCTAACATGCAGAGTGGGGGCCTGTCTAACATGCAGAGTGGGGGCCTGTCTAACATGCAGAGTGGGGGCCTGTCTAACATGCAGAGTGGGGGCCTGTCTAACATGCAGAGTGGGGGCCTGCCTAACATGCAGAGTGGGGGCCTGTCTAACATGCAGAGTGGGGGCCTGCCTAACATGCAGAGTGGGGGCCTGCCTAACATGCAGAATGGGGGCCTGTCTAACATGCAGAGTGGGGGCCTGTCTAACATGCAGAGTGGGGGCCTGCCTAACATGCAGTGGCAGCTCATTCCAGTGCTTTGGGGCTGCAACAGCGAAAGCACGGCCCCCCCTAAGCTTCAGCCTGGACTTGGGAACAGCCAAGAGGAGCTGGTCAGAGAACCTGAGGGACCTTGGGGGAACATAAGGTTCCAGCAGGTCCAAGAGGTAGCCCAGTGCCAAGCCGTTCAAACATTTAAAAGCAAACAGAAAACCTTAAAATCAACCCTAAAACGCACAGGAAGCCAGCGCTTCCAGCGCTTTTCTAGACACTCAAAACGCTTTACAATGTAGGGTGGAAATTGCCTCCTTCACCACCACTGGTAGCACCCAACCTTGGGCTACACAGGCTCAATGGCTGCCATACACTGGCACCAGGCACACATCACACTACACACTGACTACCATACACTGGCACCAGACACACATCACACTACACAATGACTACCATACACTGGCACCAGACACACATCACACTACACAATGACTACCATACACTGGCACCAGACACACATCACACTACACAATGACTACCATACACTGGCACCAGACACACATCACACTACACAATGACTACCATACACTGGCACCAGACACACATCACACTACACAATGACTACCATACACTGGCACCAGGCACACATCACACTACACACAATGACTACCATACACTGGCACCAGACACACATCACACTACACAATGACTACCATACACTGGCACCAGACACACATCACACTACACAATGACTACCATACACTGGCACCAGACACACTCACACTACACAATGACTACCATACACTGGCACCAGACACACATCACACTACACATGACTACCATACACTGGCACCAGACACACATCACACTACACAATGACTACCATACACTGGCACCAGACACACATCACACTACACAATGACTACCATACACTGGCACCAGGCACACATCACACTACACACTGACTACCATACACTGGCACCAGACACACATCACACTACACAGTGACTACCATACACTGGCACCAGACACACATCACACTACACAATGACTACCATACACTGGCACCAGACACATCACACTACACAATGACTACCATACACTGGCACCAGACACACATCACACTACACAATGACTACCATACACTGGCACCAGACACACATCACACTACACAATGACTACCATACACTGGCACCAGGCACACATCACACTACACACAATGACTACCATACACTGGCACCAGACAAACATCACACTACACAATGACTACCATACACTGGCACCAGACACACATCACACTACACAATGACTACCATACACTGGCACCAGACACACATCACACTACACAATGACTACCATACACTGGCACCAGACACACATCACACTACACATGACTACCATACACTGGCACCAGACACACATCACACTACACAATGACTACCATACACTGGCACCAGACACACATCACACTACACAATGACTACCATACACTGGCACCAGGCACACATCACACTACACACTGACTACCATACACTGGCACCAGACACACATCACACTACACAGTGACTACCATACACTGGCACCAGACACACATCACACTACACAATGACTACCATACACTGGCACCAGGCACACATCACACTACACAATGACTACCATACACTGGCACCAGACACACATCACACTACACACTGACTACCATACACTGGCACCAGACACACATCACACTACACAATGACTACCATACACTGGCACCAGGCACACATCACACTACACAATGACTACCATACACTGGCACCAGACACACATCACACTACACACTGACTACCATACACTGGCACCAGACACACATCACACTACACAATGACTACCATACACTGGCACCAGGCACACATCACACTACACAATGACTACCATACACTGGCACCAGGCACACATCACACTACACACTGACTACCATACACTGGCACCAGACACACATCACACTACACAATGACTACCATACACTGGCACCAGACACACATCACACTACACACTGACTACCATACACTGGCACCAGACACACATCACACTACACAATGACTACCATACACTGGCACCAGACACACATCACACTACACAATGACTACCATACACTGGCACCAGGCACACATCACACTACACAATGACTACCATACACTGGCACCAGGCACACATCACACTACACACTGACTACCATACACTGGCACCAGGCACACATCACACTACACATGACTACCATACACTGGCACCAGGCACACATCACACTACACAGTGACTACCATACACTGGCACCAGGCACACATCACACTACACACTGACTACCATACACTGGCACCAGGCACACATCACACTACACAATGACTACCATACACTGGCACCAGGCACACATCACACTACACAGTGACTACCATACACTGGCACCAGACACACATCACACTACACAATGACTACCATACACTGGCACCAGACACACATCACACTACACACTGACTACCATACACTGGCACCAGACACACATCACACTACACAATGACTACCATACACTGGCACCAGACACACATCACACTACACACTGACTACCATACACTGGCACCAGGCACACATCACACTACACACTGACTACCATACACTGGCACCAGGCACACATCACACTACACAATGACTACCATACACTGGCACCAGGCACACATCACACTACACAATGACTACCATACACTGGCACCAGGCACACATCACACTACACAATGACTACCATACACTGGCACCAGGCACACATCACACTACACACTGACTACCATACACTGGCACCAGGCACACATCACACTACACACTGACTACCATACACTGGCACCAGACACACATCACACTACACAATGACTACCATACACTGGCACCAGACACACATCACACTACACAATAACTACCATACACTGGCACCAGACACACATCACACTACACAATGACTACCATACACTGGCACCAGGCACACATCACACTACACAATGACTACCATACACTGGCACCAGACACATGACACAATGACTACCATACACTGGCACCAGGCACACATCACACTACACAGTGACTACCATACACTGGCACCAGGCACACATCACACTACACAATGACTACCATACACTGGCACCAGACACACATCACACTACACACTGACTACCATACACTGGCACCAGGCACACATCACACTACACACTGACTACCATACACTGGCACCAGACACACATCACACTACACACTGACTACCATACACTGGCACCAGGCACACATCACACTACACACTGACTACCATACACTGGCACCAGACACACATCACACTACACACTGACTACCATACACTGGCACCAGGCACACATCACACTACACACTGACTACCATACACTGGCACCCGGCACACATCACACTACACAATGACTACCATACACTGGCACCAGACACACATCACACTACACACTGACTACCATACACTGGCACCAGGCACACATCACACTACACACTGACTACCATACACTGGCACCAGGCACACATCACACTACACAATGACTACCATACACTGGCACCAGGCACACATCACACTACACACTGACTACCATACACTGGCACCAGGCACACATCACACTACACACTGACTACCATACACTGGCACCAGACACACATCACACTACACACTGACTACCATACACTGGCACCAGACACACATCACACTACACACTGACTACCATACACTGGCACCAGGCACACATCACATTACACAATGACTACCATACACTGGCACCAGGCACACATCACACTACACACTGACTACCATACACTGGCACCAGACACACATCACACTACACAATGACTACCATAGACTGGCACCAGACACACATCACACTACACAATGACTACCATACACTGGCACCAGGCACACATCACACTACACAATGACTACCATACACTGGCACCAGGCACACATCACACTACACACTGACTACCATACACTGGCACCAGACACACATCACACTACACACTGACTACCATACACTGGCACCAGGCACACATCACACTACACACTGACTACCATACACTGGCACCAGACACACATCACACTACACAGTGACTACCATACACTGGCACCAGGCACACATCACACTACACAATGACTACCATACACTGGCACCAGGCACACATCACACTACACACTGACTACCATACACTGGCACCAGGCACACATCACACTACACACTGACTACCATACACTGGCACCAGACACACATCACACTACACACTGACTACCATACACTGGCACCAGGCACACATCACACTACACACTGACTACCATAGACTGGCACCAGGCACACATCACACTACACACTGACTACCATACACTGGCACCAGACACACATCACACTACACACTGACTACCATACACTGGCACCAGGCACACATCACACTACACACTGACTACCATACACTGGCACCAGGCACACATCACACTACACAATGACTACCATACACTGGCACCAGACACACATCACACTACACACTGACTACCATACACTGGCACCAGGCACACATCACACTACACACTGACTACCATACACTGGCACCAGGCACACATCACACTACACAATGACTACCATACACTGGCACCAGACACACATCACACTATACACTGACTACCATACACTGGCACCAGGCACACATCACACTACACACTGACTACCATACACTGGCACCCGGCACACATCACACTACACAATGACTACCATACACTGGCACCAGACACACATCACACACACACATCACACTACACACTGACTACCATACACTGGCACCAGGCACACATCACACTACACACAATGGTTGAACGGCTCAGGAGACAGGGATTGATATCAATCAATTAAGGGGGGGACGGGATGATTAGGTGGCCTTGATGTCAGAGACCTGATTGGGAATTTTACCAGGAACGTCAGGGGAACCCCCTACTCTTTACGATAGGCGTCCGGGGTTCTTTAACGACGAGATTCAGTCAGGACCTGGGTTTAGCGTCTCATCTGAAGGACAACCAGACACAACCAGAGCAGCAGACTGTCACCAGAGCTCTTCCCTCTGACGTCTGACCGCATCTGAAACCATGGAGCTCCCAGACTCCCTGTTGCGCTTGTTTGTTTTGGACTTTCGCCGATTATGAAATGTACATACTGTATATTACTTATCCTTATAAGTAAATATTACTTATGGCTATAACATAACATACATTATGTACCTTTTTTTCCTGTGGTCGATTAGTACTTTATTTACGTTTTCTGATTGAGACCGTGTGTGTGTGTGTGTGTGTGTGTGTGTGTGTGTGTGTGTGTGTGTGTGTGTGTGTGTG
>NC_140174.1:121002407-121024907 GCF_963971535.1 Notolepis coatsorum | reverse complement strand
ATCCACTGATGTGTTTTTGTCTAAGTTTGTCTACGTTGTCAAGCCGGTGACAGGAGTCTGTAGGGCTGCACGCAGTGGTCTGTCCACTTCCCCTAGATGGGCGGCATCTTCTAGAAAACGAGTGTTCATTGGAGGAGCTTAGAGCCCAACGATGATGTTCATTGGTTATATATCGTATAGCTTATGCTCTGCACTAGTGGAACCCTATCCCTTATCAATCTAATACTGAATCATTTTCTTCACATGTACACACCCATCCGCCTGGCCACACCCACATCCGCTCCTCTACATAAGCGGGGTCGTGGCCATACTAACAGCTCCTTCCCTATTTTCACCACCGACAAGTGTCTGTATACACCACTTGAGTTTAGTGCCGAAATAGTTGTTGGAAAGGAGCTACGTGGACATTGTATCTTATTTTTCTCTCTCTCGCAAATTTACGAGAAAGGCTAAGACATAATGTTTGCACCTTCGGAGGGTTTGGACGCTCGCAACGTCACCCTTCACCAGCGCTTCACCATTGCCGCGTCCTCCGTGCGTTGTGGGGCATCTCTGGCTCCGCGGTCGTGGCAGCCAGATACGCCCGGGCGACGGCGCCTCCATCTCCCGTGAGATGGCCTGGTTCCGGCCCTGGTTCCCCCGCCAGTGGACAGTCGGCCGACAGGCCGACAGCTCCTCTGGTGGCAGGGAATTTGCGACGCAGACTCTTCGCCTCAGCTCGCTCTCGTCATAAGGCGGCGAGCAGCAGGGGCGAACGGGCAGGCTTTGAAGTTGTGCTGGAGCCGGACAATAGTTCTCTTGCCTCGTCTCCATTTACGATGGAGACTGAGGATTATATGGAGGGGGCGAGAGCTCTCTTGTTCCAAGCCCCAGTAGAGACGTATCACTCTCCCCCCCGGGGAGTGGCAGGGAGTGTTGCGTCTCCTTGGGGTCCCTTGTACTCCAGGGTTGGGTTAAAACCTCCGACCCTGAGAGAAGATGCCCAGCTATCTGCCGCGTCGGATGGTGGTGCCCGTGGCAGCCTTGCGTACGTGAGGGACGCGAGTGACGTAGAGGGAGGTACGCAAGGGGAGTTGCTTGCCTTGTTCCCGAGCTCATGGCGGCCGCCGCAGCTGCTAATGGCGTGGCGTTGCCGCAGCCACTGCCAGCACCTGTTCCCGATGACATGATAGGTCATCTCTGGCAACGTCGTCCTGTGAGAGAGACGGGCGTTGTCTGTCCATTCTTCCCGTCGATGGAGGCCTACGTGACACAGGGACAGGTAATCTTCCGCATTGTTGGCCTTACCCCCGCCTACGTGCCAGTCACGCGGGTGGCGGGTTTGGTCCAGGGGCTAAAGGACGGGGTGCCTCGGCTTGATAGCCTGATGGCATCCATACTTTGTCCCGAAATGGTGTGGGAGCCGTTTGCGAAAGCCGGTTCCCCAGGGGAAATCGGCTAGGCAGTTGGCTAATTGGAGTGACCAGGTGTACATTGCCGCGACTCAGAGCCTAGCTGCGACCTCCAACATCGCGCAGCTAGCGTGCTACATGTCGGGGATGATGGCGGGCGGGTCGGTATTTGATGACCATCAACAATATCTTCACGCCCAGGAGCCGTCCTGCACCTAACCCAGCTGCAGGCGATAGCCGCGGGGAAGGAGCGCGCCCTGGCCACTCTCTCCCAGCGCCACCTTTGGCTGGAGCAGGCACGGGTGCCGGAGCAGAAGAGGATTCCTCTGCTCACGGCCCCCCTCTCCGATGCTGGGCTATTCGGGTCGGCCATGCAGCAGATGACGGCTGCCTGCAGAGAGATGGAGGAGGAGCGCTCTGTGCTCCAACCCCATTTCCCCCGACCTGATGTCCGGAAGAAGCAACGCCGGCAGAGGACCGCGACCGCTGCCTCCGTGACCACCGCCGCCGCTGCTGGACCTTCAGCGAAGAAGGCTAGGAGTGGAGGGAGTGCCTCGTCCGCTGCAGCCAGCCGCCCCACGCCCAGAGGTAACGGTAGGGATCATCGTGACCAGGCTCCCCAGAACCGTTCCTCCGGGCCGGCTCCCCGTGGGGGAAAACAGCGCTCTGCACGCGGCAGGCGCCGCTAGTGACTCCCCTGTTTACCCCTGTCCCCTCCCCCCCACCCAACATATGATTTTGTTATTAAATAAAAAGTCCCTCCTGGTGAGGGACTGTTTTTTGTTACAAAACGTGTGTTTATTCACTATATTGGGGATACGATGTATAACCCTCACCTAGCTGTGGGGTTGTGTGCTTGCTTGGGGAGTGGGGCAGTTTTCTTGAAAATTGTGTTCTGGTCGCTATACATGTGTGCTTAGCAAGGCCTGTGGCTAGCACTCGGTCGAAAGACTTGTCTTCCCTCATCATGAAGAAGACTGTGCACTTCTTGCAGTAGTAAGAGTGAACTTTACCTTTTTTATCTGAGGGGGTTGTGTGTATTCTGTTTAGGGCTGGGCGATATGGCCTCTAAATGATATCGCGATATTTTTTGGCCATATCACGATACACGATATATATTGCGATATTTTGACATTTCCTCTAAAGCAGTGGTTCTCAACTGGTCTAGCCTCGGGACCCAACATTTTCCTTAGTCATTAAGTCGCGACCCAAAATTTTTAACCACTATGATTTATGTAAAAAAAAAAAATTGCAGTAATACGCAATCTTTCAAAACATGAAATAAACACAAAAAAGTAGGGATGCTCGATATTGGCTTTTTTACCGATACCGATATTCCGATATTGTCCAACTCTTAATTTCCGATACCGATATCAACCGATATCAACCGATACCGATATATGCAGGGTTTCCCTGTCCAAAAAACAGAATAATTTCAGGTAACTAATAATTTCACTGGATATATATATAACAAATATTGTTATTGTTTTTTTTTGTATTTAAACCGATACCGATATTTTCCGATATCACATTTTACTGCCGATATCGGCCGATAATATCCGTCGGCCGATAATATCGGACATCCCTACAAAAAAGTGCAACTATTGCTAAAAACCCAATGAAATAAAAGAATAATAAATAATATATGCTTCTTAGCAGATTTCTTAGCTTAACATAACAGACCTAAGTTTGGGGGAACTAATGGGATAACTGGGGTTGCAACAAAAGTGCAACTAGGGCTAAAAACCCAATGAAATTAAATAATAATAATAAATAATTATGCTTCTTAGCAGACTTCTTAGCTTAACATAACAGACCTAAGTTTGGGGGAACTAATGTGATAACTGGGATTGCAAGAAAAGTGCAACTAGGGCTAAAAACCCAATGAAATAAAATAATAATAAATAATATGCTTCTTAGCAGATTTCTTAGCTTAACATAACAGACCTACGTTTGGGGGAACTAATGGGATAACTGGAGTTGCAACAAAAGTGCAACTAAGGGCTAAAAACACAATGAAATAAAATAATAATAATAATAAATAATATATCCTTCTTAGCAGACTTCTTAGCTTAACATCCCAGGGAACTAATGGGATAACTGGGGATGTTGTTTGCTCCTGACAAGAGTCTCAACGTCTGGGGTGATGGTAGACAAAGCAACTCTGAGGTCATGCTCAATGTCCAATCTGTTCCTCCGCTTTGTCTTCAGCTGGACCAAAAAAAAACACATCCGCGACCCACTCAAAATGGCCCCGCGACCCACTTTTGGGTCGCGACCCACCAGTTGAGAAACACTGCTCTAAAGCACTTAAAAATGCTTGATTTAACCCTTTGATGCATACAGTCACGCCAATATGATGATTATAATAAGTCCCTGCAACATATGTTTGCATTATTAAACCATGAAGATGCTTTAAAAAATTATTTAATAATAATGAAAATGTACTAAGAGTAGACACACTAATTAAAAAAAATTATATAACAATTTATATAAAAGACTTTTGCACAGTACTATGTTTTCTATCCACTTTAGCCAAACACACACACACACACACACACACACACACACACACACACACACACACACACACACACACACACACACACACACACATATATATATATACACACTACTGTGAGAAAATAATAATCACACACAAACGGATAATGGCTTATAGCAGACTTAATGATTTTAGAATATTTCAGATAATGAAATGAAATGTTTATATCATCAACTACTATCATTGGAGAGAGAGAGAGAGAGAGAGAGAGAGAGAGCGAGAGAGCGAGAGAGCGAGAGAGCGAGAGAGCGAGAGAGAGAGAGAGAGAGAACCAGCCAGCCAGCCAGCCCCCCCCCTCAGGTTTTGTTCTAGGTTCGCGTTTTGATCGTCTAAGCTGCCGTAGGTGATGTCACACTCGAATGTAAACAGGAAGAGTTGAACAGACGGAGATGGAAACTGGATGATATAAAGAAACGAATAACCAATAAATATGAAAGTTATGTTTAAACTTCTGTTGTCAAGTGTCGTCAATATAACCCACCCCCTTTCCTCACGAATGGAACTAGTGTCGTGGAGTCCGCTTTGAGCGTTTTCCAGGGTTAGCATCTAACGCTAGTTAGCTTAGCCTAGTCATCATGGATAACTTGGTTAGCAGCTAACGTTAGCCCATTGCTTGCGTCAATTAAATTGCATGTCATTAAAGGTCCGCACTGGTCTGTCTAATGAAATTACAATTGCATGTCATTTAAGGTCCGCGCTGGTCATGTGTCTAATGAAATGAGGGAGTTCCCTGGTCCCACGCCATATTTGGGCAGGTGGGTCACGGAATTTCCCCGGCCATAGAATACGTCACTGGGCGCGTTTCTATTGGTCGTGAGGCTTCCGTGAGTTTTTTCAAGCTCCATGTTGTGGACCGCTGTCATTGTCAAGATTGAGTTATGCGGTGCGTTGGAAACTTTGTTTTCTGCTCTGCTCTCTATTGCATATGTGTTGAGCTTTTGGTCACGTGGCTCAATGTTTACATATATCTTTTCAATTATTACTCACGTGGGAGGTCTCTCTGGGGGTTCCCTGTCTCCTCTCTTATAAAGAACAGTGTTGGCAGGTTTTTTTCCCTCAGACGCGTCATATGGGGCCCATATCTGTGTCTTTTGGCCAGCTTCCTACCACTCGTCCCAGGCGGCATGGAGGGAACGTTATTTGGTTTCTTGTTAGAATTACCATTGATGTGTTTTGTGTCTCGACGTGTACATAGCGCTGGCCCTGGGTGCTTCAGTGTGGAACCATGCATGAGCTGGCGTGCCTTGGCTCATTATAGAAACAGCGTTTTTTGTAGAGCAACTGGGATGGAGATTTTATCTCTTCCGAGCGCCAGTGTACTAGGTTAGTCTCGACGAACTCTCGCTCATCTCTGGGGGGAGATGTCGGAGTAGATCGAAACATTGGCGGAGGGGTCTCATGTTCTGACCGTCTTGGTGGCGCCCTCTGTGAAGTTTTAGATCGACACGCGTACCTACCCCCCTCTTAGGACTGGGGATGGTGGCGTGATTAGGACACAGGACTGGTTCTGGTCGCACCGGACCAGGTCAGTTAACCCGTTGTTCGCCGGGGCGCAGATCTGCTGTTCTGGTACCCTGAAGGACTTTGTGCTTTTTTCGGGGGGGGAAATGCCGGGTTGGCCCGGGCGTCGCAGGGTTTGATGTTATGGAGGTGTGTGTCGTGGTTAGGTCACTACGAGTTATCCTTCGCAGTTGCTTGGTCCATATTGTGTTGTACCTTGCGCTGTGCTAAGGGGCCTGGTCCTTCTCCATTCTTTTTCGCCCCTCCCTTCCCCTGCTTGGCGGGGCTGGGAGGGGGCTGTTGAGGTGGTTCTATTGTACCCCTCTGGCATCCCTGTGTACGTCCCGGTCCGCCGGGCCCAGGTCCGGACTCGTTCTCGTCGACCTGTTGGCCTGGGTTAACCCCTTCTTGAAAACTGAAACTTGTACTGCCTGTATAGCCGGTGTATACGCGCAGTTGTGTTTAGGAGTTTTTTTCTTGGGGGGGTTAAGGGAACAACCGCCTCCTGTTAAACTAAACATAGGGGGGTGGTTGATTCCCCGGTGTGTTGGTAGCAGAATCGACTCTCGGGTTTAGGCCGGGCTTGTAACAGTTATTTTTTTCTTCCCGTTCGTTCCCTAGTGGCATGTGGGATGCGCGCCTGAGTAGTCGCGGGTCCTTCTGTGTGAAGGTAAGTCCCACGATCTGCTCACCCTGTGCGTTGAGTTGCTAAACCCTCTTCGCACAGTCGGATCCGATTCCCTCCCGTCCCCCTCTAGGGGGGTCCGGGGGCTCGGGTCCTCCCCGGTTCTGATGGTTGTGGGGGGCCTCAGCGGGTACATTTGTCGAGCTTCCGCTCTGCTCAGCTCCTGTGTTCCACTAGAGTGCAGAGCGTAAGCTATCCTATAACCATAGTTATATGAGTATAGCGAGCGCTCTGCACTGACTCACTGAGGACCCCGTGGTCTTCGCCTTCGGTGGTGAAAGACTTGGGAAGGAGCTGTTAGTATGGCCACGACCCCGCTTATGTAGAGGAGCGGATGTGGGTGTGGCCAGGCGGATGGGTGTGTACATGTGAAGAAAATTATTCAGTATTAGATTGATAAGGGATAGGGTTCCACTAGAGTGCAGAGCGCTCGCTATACTCATTTTTTTTGAACAAATGTTTTTGAATTTTTATAAATTTTTTGACATGACATACAAACCTTTACAGTAGAAATTCACTATAAAACACATACATGCTCTTACTCGTTCTTCCCCCCCCACCGGACCCCCCTTGAATACATCCATTATTCCGTTTGATACCAAGGATTAATAGTTCATATAATGTTTTATCCTCTCCACCACCCCTAACCAGATTTCTATGCTGGCTTCATTAATACCTAGAATTTGTGCGGTAGATATCTCCAGGTAAATCACATCAAGATATGTAAGAAAGAATCCATACCCTCCGGCACATTTTATCAGGTTGAATCCAGCGTGATGCTATTAGCTTTTTGGCAGCCGTAGTACCGGACAAGATTAGCCTCTTTATGTGTACAGAGTGTGATACCTGAGAGACATCATTCAGCAGCAATACAGAAGGCATTACAGGTATTACAGGTCAAATACAAAAATCCTGATAATAGTGTGCTTATTTCTTCCCAAAATATCTTAACAGGCAGACATTCCCAATACATATGCATAAATGTACCATCATCACCATTTGTACATAAGGAACATCGAGAGTCTTGTTTAAGCCCCATACAGTTCAATCGAATAGGAGTTAGGTAAGTCCTATGAATAAAATTAAGATTAATCTGTTGATGATCCGGGTTACGTGACGATAGCCGAACGTTTGCCCAGACCTCAGCCCAATCAAAATCTACTTCCAGGTCTGGTATATACATCCTCCAAACTGAGTCTAGGGGAAGGGCTTCATACGAAGATGTAAGTAAGTGACGGTAAAAGTCTGTGACAAATCCTCTCGATGTCTCCTTTTCATAAAAGAACTTGTGATATCTGTGGTACTCAAGTGGTGTCTTTAATGGGACTCCATGAGCCTTCAAGCATGCTAATAATTGTCTGTAGAAATAATATGTGGAACTGGTGAGGTTAAATTTGTTCAATATAATATCTTGATAGCTACAGAAACCCCGTTCGTTGAAGATATCTCCCAATGTATGTATGCCATTCTTTTCCCATTTGGGAAATCTGATAGGTTGTTGTGCAATAAGGAGTGTATTGTTATTAAATATGGGAGAGTGTTTATGCCATTTATGTTGGTTAGTACATATTTTTTGTGTTTCACGCCATATCCGGATCACATGTGTAATAAGAGGGCCAAATTTCAAGTTGTATTGCTTAATTGATAGGTTGGTGTATACTACATCCTGCAGTCTATGTGGTGCCACAATGTTTTCTTCTAATGTTCTCCAGGATACAGATGCTTGAGAATCAAACCAGGTGATCAGTGGTCTTAAAGAGTACGCTTTAAAATAGTGGTAGAAGTCTGGAAATGCTAAACCTCTGTCGGCTTTGTTTCTCTGTGCGGTGGATCTTTTAATTCGTGGAGGTTTGTTGTTCCAAAAAAATGTATATGCGGCGGAGTGTAATTTTGTCCAGTAGCCAGCAGGGGGGGGGTAACGGTAGCATTGAGCTGAAGAAGTTGATTCTGAGTAAAACATCCATTTTAACTATTGATACTCGGGCCTGTACTGAGTTTTTATGTTTTGACCACCTGTCAAAGTCATTTGTGATCCTTTCTTGGATTCCTGTATAATTATACTTCACTGTTTGGCATATAGTGGGGAATATTTCAACTCCAAGACATCTAAAGTGTTCTACCATTTGTATATTTCCTGGAAGGATGGTAGCCTTCGCAGTGACATTCACTGGAAGGAAGGCCGATTTTGGCCAGTTTATCCTAAATCCCGATAGATTGCCAAAATCGTTTATTAGCTTGAGAAGATGAGGTAGTGAGGTGGTAGGGTTTTGCATGAACAATATTACGTTGTCCGCATATAAACTAATATGATGCTGTGTGCCCCTAATTGAGATCGGCTCTATGGATTAGGATTGTCTTATATACTGTGCTAAAGGTTCTAAGGATAGAGCAAATAGTCCGGGACTAAGAGCACAACCCTGTCTAGACGAATGTGAAACAGGAAAGAGAGGGGAGGTGAATTTACCTGTTATAACCATGGCCGATGGCTCTGTGTATAGTACTTTTATCATATTAATGAATCCTACACCTAACCCCATCCTTCCGAGTACTGCCCATAAATAAGACCATTCCAACCTATCAAAGGCCTTCATCGCATCAAGGGATAATATAGCTGTAGGAGGCACGATATCCTTGCTGTTGTCTATCACATGTAGTAATCATCTAATATTATCCGTGATCAGGCGGCCTCTTATGAAGCCTGTCTGATCAGGATGAACTAGAGCTGTCATATGCTTTTGAAGTCTGATGGCTAGTACCTTAGCATACAGCTTAAGATCGGTTCCGAGGAGGCTTAAGGGTCTATAACTACCACATTCGGTGGGGTCTTTGTCTTTTTTAAGGAGGACAGATATGAGTGCCATATTGACGTCCCTGGGAAAGTTCCCCTCTTTGATTGAGTATAAAATCATATCCAGTAATAGGGGTTCAATTACTTCCCAACATGAGAGGTAAAGTTCTGGTGGGATACCATCCCAACTGGGAGCCTTCCCACTTTGCAATTCCGATATAGCCTCTCTAAGTTCCTCTAGTGTGATAGGTGTATCTAACTGTTTAGCGTCTTCCTCTGAGAGTTTAGGTAGGTTAATTTGATCAAGAAATGTATCCATTTATTATGATCGAAAACCACTTCTGATTTGTATAAGTTGGAATAAAATTTTTGAAAGTCTCGTTGATTTTTTGGGGGTCTGTAACAAGCCTTTGTTGATCCTTAATAGTAGGGATATCAGCAAATTGTGCATTGGATCTTATCTTCATAGCTAGTAGGTGACTTGGTTTAGAGCCATGAAAGTAATAATGTTGTCTTGTACTACGTATTTGAAATTCAGATTGTTGTCTTAAAATGGAGTTAATCTCTTTTTTTAACACATTAATTTGAGACTCCAATTGACCCGAGTAGTCGCGTTGTAAAGAAGAGAATAACGACGAGTAAAGCGTTTCCAGCTCTACCAGTTTGGACTGCCGTTTTTTACGGAGGTTGGAGGAAAAGACCGTAGTGTTGTCCTTGATAAAACTCTTTACCGAGATCCATAACATTCTGGGGTCCGGTACCAAACCCACATTAGTCTCCAGGAATTTATCTAGTTTATCGTTGAGTTGTAGAATGTATTCAGTATTTTTCAGCAGTGTCGAGTTAAAGCGCCATCTTGGGGCTCGGGATGTCAGTCTCCCAAATGAGCCCTTCAGGAGTAAATAACTGTGCTCTGATAATGTGCTGGGTTCCAATTCCACGTCAAATCTATCAAATAGTCTAGGGGATGCAAAAACATAATCTATTCTGGAAAATGACTTGTGTCTTGCTGAGAAAAAAGAGTACTTTAGGGCCGTTGGGTTGAGTAGTCGCCATAGATCATTTACTCCCGTATTCTTGGCCCAATCCTTTAGTGCATTAGATGCCTGTTTCTGATCATTGGAAGTGGTGGGGTTAGATTTATCAATCGAGGGATCCCATATGGCATTAAAATCCGCACCAATTATAAATGAATACTCGGGGATGTCCAACATTGCATTCGTGCGTGTTGCGTAGAAGTTGGCATCATAAAGATTAGGGGCATAAGCCGCTACCAATGCAATTTTCCTATTACTGTATTCTATCTTAGCAATAGTTACTCGGCCGTCTGTATCAGACCATATGTCCAACAATTTAATATTCAATTTCCTTTTCATGACTATAGCTACCCCACGGGATCTAGTTCCAAAAGATGAGTAGCTAATATTATGATATATTTTGTCCGCCAGCTTTACATTTTCAGCTTCTAAAAGGTGCGTTTCGCTTAAAAGAGCCACATCAACCTGTTTGCTTTTCATCAATGTAAGCACGCTTTTGCGTTTATGTTGTTTGTTCAGTCCCCTAGTATTCCAAATCATTATATTCAGACTAGCCATAATCTAAACATGTTGCTGTATTCTTGTGTGCAAGTCGTCTGGAGAAGCGATTCACAATAGATATATATCCAATTATTGAGGTCCTGTTGAGAGTAGAGCTTGAGCATGATAACAAACATAAAAACACCCATACATATATTCCCTTATCCCTCTGAAACCCCATAGGATTCCG
Source organism: Notolepis coatsorum (assembly GCF_963971535.1). NCBI lineage: Eukaryota > Metazoa > Chordata > Actinopteri > Aulopiformes > Paralepididae > Notolepis > Notolepis coatsorum. The sequence goes on along the minus strand of NC_140174.1, from coordinate 121,014,213 downwards.
ACCCTCCCCCCCTTACACGACCAGTCTGCCCAGACCGAGCGATTCATCCTTAACTTTCCTATGTATGCCATAGGATCTAACATTCTAAATTCTACCATAAGTAGAATGTCAACTGTGGCTTGGCCACTCTCCCGTTAAATAAAAAGGAATTTTTTTTTAATTAAATTAAATTAAAAATAAAAATAAAAATAAGCTTCAAATATCATACCATAATCACTTACATTTTATACGAACTTGTGTAAGTTAAAACAACCCAAGAATAATAGAGGTATTGAACTAAATAGAGAACCTCAAAGAAAAAGAGAACATTTACTTAGATCTTGAAAGAGCTTTGCTATGCTTAAACACCTAGGCCCAACATGGCGTACGCACAGATATGTGCATAACCTGTGCGTACGATCATTTCTAAGCAAAGTGTGGGATTTATCAATTTGAACGTGAACTTGACTTTGTGCTTATATTTACGCACAGCTCGGAGCATGCTTAGCTGATGCCCCGTGGTAGAAGATCGTTACTGCAGACGGACGGCATATGAGCTCCTCAGTTCATGCATTAGTTTCAACACGGAAATAAGCTTTCGTGCACTACTCCTGACACTGGCTGTTCTGTATGAACCGTAATTCATTATAGTTCATTGTAAAATAGCGACAGTAGTGTAATTATAATGGGCTCATGCGGGAACAAGAGGTTGGCTTGCTTGTTTGGCACGGGGGGCAGACGCAGAACACCCACCTCCAAACGCCATCAAATATTGTTTCAAATAAAAAGCGACATACTATTATTTTGTGTCATGTTTCTAAATAAGATTGGCCACAACGGAATGCTTTCTACTTCAATTTGTTGGTTAGAATAGATTACCTCGCTCCGTTGAAACTTCACTGAGCTCCGCACACAGACATGATAATAATAATAACAACAACAATAATAATAATAGCTTCATTTTATATAGCGCCTTTCAAGAGACCCATGCAAGGACGCTTTACATAGATGGGGGGGGGGGGATAACAAAGTAATAAACATAGTGGACAGACTATGTAAATATGATGATGGGATTCAAGTTCGCGTTTTTATTGATCACATAGGCATGCTGTCAGAGTATGATGTCATAATCAAACATTCTAGAACATTTGTTGTCACAGATCATGTCATAATAGAACATAGGCTACATGGCATGGTCCATCGTGATATTGTTACTGTACCACCCATTGTGACAACAGCCTTGTGAGCTCCCGCACACAAACATGATGGAATTCAAGTTCATGTTTGTATTGATCACATAGGCAGGCTACACATGGCGTATAGCAGGGCTATTCAACTAAATTGTTCAGGGGGCCACATTGTCAGAAACCCAAGGGGCCAGGGGCCGGACTGCCACGGCGCCTCCCCGTGCTATGAATATATGTACACTTGACACAACACGCAACCACATTTTCACAACTTTTATTTAACTACATTGCAAAAGTAGTATACTTTTCAAAAAAAGTGCTTCATTTATGTGCCACATCTGCAACATCTCCTGCAGAAAGTGCTTCATTTATGACTGCAACATCTCCTCTTCAACATTTCAATATAAAAATAAAATAAAAAACAAACAAGTGCATGATGTGCATCTGAACATTCTAACATCAACACTTGAACAAAAAAACACATTTATAGTGCAGCTGAGCTTATGAAAAAGTGCTTCATGTCCAGGCCCGGACTGGCCATCGGGAGCACCGGGAGTTTTCCCGGTGGCCTGGCCTGCACAGATACAAAAAAAATAAATTATATATTTTTTTAATTATAATTTTATTTTATTTTTGCCAGGCCATTGTTTCTAGTTGTGGCGGCGGCGCGGCGCGATAGTTAGATAACCTATGTGGGTGGGGAACAACCAGGATTTCACTGTCTGCAGAGTTGGAGAACTATCTGACTGCCTCTCTCTCCCTCACGCTGATCACACACACACAATGGAGCCGTGCTGCCGCTTGTGATTGGTGGAGGCGGGACCAGGCGATACAACTGATTGACAGCGGAGGCGGCGAATGGAATGGCAGATGGCACACGCCCACTTTTCTGAAAGGAGTTGTTAAATCTGACATTACAAAAAACAATATGTGGTGGTTATGATTGGGGCTGAAGTTGAATAAACTATTTATGAAAGAAAAAGTCAAAATAATTCAAAGATAATTCAAAGATTACACACCTTTGCCACATTGATTGGCTACAAACATAATCACTGCAAAGTTATCAAAAAATAAGAATCTGATCAGACACAAGGGTTAAGTTGTTAATTTCCTCAAAAACATCTAGTCTAGTTAATGTGATCAATATTATTTGACAATTGATGCTTGTTGTTGGAAATTTCAGTCAGTGAGCTCATACTTTGAGCTCATTTTATAGTTAAAATGATTGAGACAACGCAATCTTCTGTCTTCGTTGTGCATGCATGCGTGTGCTCACCACACGCGATACATGTGTCACTATTCTGGCAGTGGCTACTGTTATTATAGTATTGTAATGAAAGGTCTGTTATTTAATGTTTGTGTAAAGGGCTATTTTAACTGTTGATGGGTAGTGCATCAGTAAAGTGAATATGGTATTGTGCTCTTGCTCTGTTTGAATAGGTGGAGAGAGTGGTTAACTGTATTATAATAGTAAATAGAAAAATATGTTGTGCTCTTGCTTTTTTCTTTTTGAAGGTGGAGAGAGTAGCATTGCTAGTGCCACAACAGTTTTATTTGAGGTCCATAACAGTACATTGTACTAAGCAATTGTTGCCTCATTAGTTTGTGATTCACATGCACTAAAATTCACCAGAATGCAGGAAATTAAGTCTTTGTAACAAAAAAAATCCGGGTGGGGGACCCCCAGACCACCCGCTTAAAAAGTGACCTGATTGGGGCTATATTTCGCGCTATATCTCCCGGTATGAATTATTTCCCCAGTCCGGCCCTGTTCATGTCTGTGCAACAACAGCAAATCACAGCATCTTATTAGCACTTATTGTCCACTCTTAACTCTCAAACATCAGGGGGGTGGGGGGCAGACAGGCCTAGCCTACATACACACATCTAATGAGAGCGATTGCACTTCTTTGACTGGGCAATGGCAGAGAAAGAGGGTTCATAGGAAGTGAGGGCTACCCGCAAACAGTGATGCAAATCCTCATTTGTCAAGGAGGCACGTTGCTTGTTTTAATGGCATTCATGTGAGAGAAACTGGATTCACAGGTGTATGTTGAGCCAAACATTGTTAGCACAGATATTGCCAGCGTTTTTATTTTGGGGAATGTCTTGACATGAATACACTTTATCCAAAATGTTGTGGTGGATTCATTCTCAAGTGCCTGCTTCAGAGCAGATGATGCTTGCATGTCAATTATTTCAAGTTGCAGGAGACCTTCATCAATGTGAAGTGATGCAAGGAACTCTTGTCCTTTTGTGGAAATAGCAGCTACATTGGCAAATGGGTTGCTCACAAAATGCATCAATTCTCTGGACATGTCAAATTCATCAAATCGACTTGCAAAGTTTTCCCTCAATTTATCAATGAAATCTGTCATTAATTGAGTGACTTTTGGCTCAATTGTGCGTGTTAACGTTGACATGAAAAAAAGAAAAAGAAAAATTATAAAAAAGAAAAAGAAAAAAAAAATTATTATCATGTAATCTTTGGCGGGCCGGTCAGAATCATCCCGCGGGCCTGATCTGGCCCGCGGGCCGCTAGTTGAATAGCCCTGGCTTATAGGCTACATCATACATGGCAGTGAGATTCATTGTTCTTGTATATGCTCTCGTATTATTGTTTATATAGGCTACCCAATACTGACATCAAAATAGATTGTATGCCTCTAGAAATCATATGCAGCAGGTAGAAAATTGACGGAAAATCCGTCGCGATTTGGAATAAAATTGAGGAGAACTTTAATCCCTGGGTATTAATCGAACATAAAAGGAAAAGGCAGTCATTCCAGCACGGTATTTATTAGTGTTTGCGCTGCCCAGGCAGCAATGGTTAATAGATATCATATCCGACATCGTCTGTCAGCCTGTCACATATTTCTCCATAACACGCTTCCCTCGGCTTAGTCCATTTTTCCACATTTCATGGGGGTGTTCCATTACCGTATATGGTTAATCTGGGCGATTTTGGTATGCAAATACGTGAAAGTGTGCACGAGCCTCAGCGTAGGAGCAAGGTGATATTTATCATGACAGGTGTGTGTAGGACCTGTGTATGCACGTGTGATAAATTTTTTTATTTTTTTGTGCGTGCACACATTCTAAATTCTGTGCTTACTGTGGAAATAGAACATTTTCTAAGAAAACGTGATAAATGAGGGCCCTAGAGTATAAAGTGGAGAAGTAGTGGAATTATTTCCAATTAATAAAAAGACGTTTTTAAATACGTATATGCAGCACTTCCCCTAGCCAGGGGTGGGCGATGTTCCGTTGTGAAGAATGTTATTCCCCCGGAGGTCTTCTGGCTGTATGTCTGGCCACATATTGCTGTGATTCCAGAATGTATATGTATCATAGAATGTTTTTAATGTTCTAGATTATTCCAATATGTCGTTTTTACAGTACCAGAATGTTCCAGTATGTTCCAGAATGTTGTTAGAAATCCATACTATTAAAATAAGGAACGCTTCATGAATTTGCATGTCATCCTTTCGGCATGCTAATCTTCTCTGTATCGTTCCAATTTTAAGCCCAATATGTCCGCAATAATAAAAGTCCAACAGGGAAAACATTCAATAACTCAGAGCTCGTAGGTCTCTCTGTCCCAAATCAGCGGTTCATTAAAGTTTATACGATATGGTGTCCATGCCTAACAAAGATTAAAAGGCCGTATATAAACTATCCTGCACGTTGTGCTGCCATGTATTTGCCAGCCTCTTCAGGCGAGTTGAGGAAAACCCTTTCTCCATGTTTATCGACGATGCGAAGTCTTGCAGGGTACATCAATGTGGGATTGAGTATAGAGTTGAGACATCACCGTCTTGTACTTGGCCCGCAAGGCCACCACTTCCCGACAATAATCTTCAAAGAAGTATATTGACACATCCTTGTATTTCAGGTTGCCTTTCATTCTGCGCATCTCCCGAATGATAATTTCTTTTATTCTGACTTGACGTAGAACAGCCATAATCACTCTAGGTCTGCCGTTGTTGTCGTTGGATCGGGTCCCCAATCTGTAACACTGATCCACCTCAGGTACCATAGGAAGGATAGTTGGTCCCAGGATTTTATGTAATTCTGTCGCAAACGCTTCAGGATGTGTGCAGCTCACCGACTCGTCCAGTCCGACTATACGGATATTCAGCTTACGAGATTGATATTCCAGCTCGAATATTTGAGCTTTTTGTTCTTCATTGTTTCGCTTAAGGTCAGCCGTTATATCGTTGAGATCCGTCTTATGTTCTTTGTAGTTTCCCTTCATCTCAGCCGTTAACTTATCGTTGATCTCAGCTATGTCTTTGTAGATCAGACCGAAGTTATGTTGATGTTCTTCCAAACCAGTTTCCAATGCTTCGGTGCGCTTAATATGTGCGTCGGCAGCCACCCTTAGCGCTTCGATATTGGATTCGATAGATTCTTTGATAGCATCTACTTTTTCGGTTATTTCGGTTATTATTCTTTCGGTTATTGTTTTTTCCATTCTTTTCATTTCCCGGATGATATGTTCTGTATCTGCGGAGGTGTTTATAGCGGTTGAGGAGGAGGCCATCTCGTCAATATCCTCTGCTACTTTACGCACGTATCCCGCGATCATAGGCAGGTCCTCTGAACTTGGTTTTGGTTTTGGGTTTTCTTTCTTCGGTGACATTACAAATCTTTCAGTCAATATAGTTAGTTGATAATCTCAGTTGATATATGCGTCAAGTTTTAAAAGCATTGGTGGTATATAAATATGTTTTTAAAACGAAAATAAAAAAAACAGGTGAGCAGCTCTGTCACGTGCGACTTACTCCATGGACGGGCTATTCCGGAAGTCCGCTCGCTATACTCATATAACTATGGTTATAGGATAACCGTATGTTATGGATTATTATGAGGCGCAAATGGGAGAAATCATAAGGGGGGAGTCAGAGTTTGGCTTGTGCCAGTGAGCGAATCAGCAGATTGCAGAATGATTTTTTTGTTTTGTTTTGTTTACTACTCGCCAGTGTGGCGAGTGCTCTTCATGAATCATTCGCCAAACATAAAGAATACTCGCATTTGGCGAGTAAAAATATGGCCTAATTTCCTCCCCTGTGTGTGTATGTACTGTATGCGAGTGTGTGTGCATGTGTTTAGCTATGAGTGAGTATCAGTACAAGCTAGGCTGGACAAGATATGCCTCCTAAAGTGTCTAAACGGAAGTACAGGAAGTACAGGCTACAGGCTTTCTGGTTTTGACAAAACAATTATAGAAACGTATGAAGTGCACAATATATTTCCTCGTTTAAAGCCCAACTTCCAGGTTAAACCCTACTGATCAATTATGGGTAGTTTACATCATTGGTATCCAGTGATGTACCTGAACGCGTTCAATGAACGATCGTTCATGAACGCGTTCGTATTTTGGGCGAACGTGAACTGAACGTACTGATTATCCGCTAAATGAACGTAATTGAGAACGCGTTCATTCTCAGCGCTGTGTAACGGAGTTCAAAAGTGCGTTCATTCTCAGCACTGTTATAACGGCGTTCAAAGATGTGCCAGATTTCATATGTATTTCAGCCGAAACCCCTGTTAAAACACACCGTAAACAGGCTTTAAAATTATGTGGAAAACCAACCGATCTGGCAACGCGCCTGTACACCCCCTGCTACGTCATCAGACTCATCACAACAACAGCTGAATCTTGCGTCTGCGAGCAGAAGCCCAGAGCTGCGCAGCAGCAGGTCGAGAGCAGCACTCGCTCAGAGAACTCTACCTCTAGATGTCGGCGCTTGGGGATTTAAAATAGTTTAACGTTAAAGTCAGTACTGACTCAGACGGAAACAATCTAACGTTTGTCTGTAAACTTTGTCCACCCGGTTTGAAGAAGCAAGTCCCCACATCGACGCGACGACGTCGACAGCAACATTGAGAATATGCAAACGTCCTGTTTTAGTTTTCATAATAAAGACAATTCAAGCAAAGTTGTTCCTCATGTTTTTGAAAATATACTGTAGAGATGAAAGCTGCAGTGTGGACTGAATGCGCGGTGCAAAGCGTTATGGAAATGCCAGTATTCTGATTGCTGTCTGTGTGGTTCAATATTTTTTACAAATAATAGTTTGCAGCAACGTATTGAAAAAAGAACTAACAAAATGGGCCGTTCAATATCTCCTTTATGTTCGAAATGTCAAACAGACCTGGGTACCTACAGGCTACAGTCTATCACTACTTTTGGGAATCTAAGTGTTTATCCAGGTTCTGGGGCCAAGTGATTGATTGATTGATTGAACACTTTATTAACATATTGCAGAATGGGTACAGTATACAGCTCAGTCATGAATTGAAAATGGGGGACCCTGATGTAAACAAGACGAAAGTCTTTCTCTGGTCTGCATCCCCTTAACAATTGTATGTATTGAGCTGTACTGTCTGTATCAGGGTCCCCCATTTTCAATTAATCAGGACATACATGACATACAGATAGACAGTACTGCTACATCTATACATTTATGACATACCAGATTTGCAAATACAGTACTGTTTGTGATACAAAAAGAGTCCAGAAAAGAGAGTAGGCCTATATACATTTGACATAGAAACTGTACATTGGAGGAGGTTGGGTAGGTGGGGGGGACTGTACATTGGAGGTGGTTCGGGGGGGGGGGGGGGGGGGATAAGCCTAAATTTTTACAAATGTGGTATAGAGATGGTTTGCTTTTCCTTTTTGCTTGCTTCTTTTTGTTTTGTTTTTGCTTGCTTATGGTGTGGATGATGGCATAGAGATGAACTGGAGGACCCCCCCCCCTCCATTGTCCCAATGTGTGTTTTTGTAATGTAAGTAACTACGTGAAAAATCTATATAAAAAAAAATATATATATCAAAAAAGAACTAAATTAGTTCATTTTTGAAACCATGAACTTTAGTTCAAAATTTTGAATTATGAACTATGAACTGAACTAGTTCATTTAAAAAATTGTGAACTGTGAACTGAACTAGTTCATGTAGAAAGTGAACTTTCCCAACACTGTTGGTATCTAATTTAATTTTTTTTTTATTTGACGCCGGAAATTTCACTCAGAAATGGTTAAAAAGGTCCACGCACGAATAACATGCACGAGCAAATCTAAAAGCTTATCAGACGCTAGCACGGCCGTGACGTCACTTCAGGAAACGTATGCCTTATGCCCGTCCGGGTCATAGTACTACTTGATATATGGCACTGGCTAACGTTAGCATTATGTCTACTGTCGTGAACCATTTGAGATCGGGGCATGTAGAGGAGTTTGGGGAACGAGTAAAATCATGTGCAGGTCCTCTTCTCAGAAGTCCTGCCGGGGAGCTTGTGGACGCGACAACAGCGGCGGCCGTAGGGTGTTTGAGCCTGTAGCGTTAGTTAGCTCATAGCTATCGTGTACCAATAGCGTTACGGCGGGCTCGAGCACCCTACGGCTGCCGCCGTTGTCGCGTCCATGGGCTCCCCGGCAGGGTACCTGTGGGGACGGGGGTGTACAGAGAGGAGAGAACCATTTTGTGTCGGGCGTTCATGCCGGCCAGCGAGCCGGACGTCGGGATATGTTGTTAGCACAATAGCTACCAAGCTAAGCTATGTTAGCTTCTAACGGTGTATACACAATATGTACAACGACACAATGATTTACATTATTACAAATATGGTAACGTGGTTGTGGCTTTTACAAATAGTGGTTAGCTTTAGAGATGGATGGCTATGATCACGGAGCAATAGTGTGAAACATACATTTTCATTCGGCTAGTAGTAGCAAGGCTCTCTGCCTGCAGTGCCTGCCACTAGCTGTGTGTGACTCTCAGCGCCCCCTGGTGAGCCCCCTGGTGCCCTGCACCTGTTGTGACGACATCATTTCGATTACACGCGCACGTTATGAACCATTGATTAAAATATCCACGTGCGTGGTGATTGTGTTGGGCAGACAAAATGTTTGATAAAAACGCTAAAACTGGGTAAATTTCAATACTTTTTTTGTCCTTCTTCATGAAAGTCACTGTTGGCCTAGTCCACATTGTTTATTGTACAAAAATACAACATGAAGGTTGGCCTTTAAGCCACTGCAACGGCTTTGCCTGAAGAATTTACTACATGACCGGGACGTTCTAGCTTGTTTGCCGACAGGATTCGGGGGAAAAGTTTGGTCCGTTCGGAGGCAGCTTCCAGGGGAAGTACATACACCGGAAATTCTACCCCACACACACTTTCGGCCGTAGTGCTTTACCAGGCTTTATCTCACGGAGGAGATACAACTGGGAACGAGGTTAGCGTGAGTCTCTGTGTGTGTGTGTGTGTGTGTGTGTGTGTGTGTGTGTGTGTGTGTGTGTGTGTGTGTGTGTGTGTGTGCGTGGGTGCGTGTGTGTGCATGTGTGTGTGTGTGTGCTGGTGTCATGTGTGTGTGTGTGTGTGTGCTGGTGTCATGTGTGTGTGTGTGTGTGTGTGTGTGTGCTGGTGTCATGTGTGTGTGTGCTGGTGTCATGTGTGTGCTGGTGTCATGTGTGTGTGTGTATCTGTACCCTCCAGCCAGCCCTGCCCTGATGGCCTGCGCAGCCCCAGCAGCTGTTGCCTGAGCCGGGTTACATTCCTGGGGAGAGCCCTGGGGGGAGCAGCTGCCTGGTGCCCCTCCACTTACCCCTCTCTCTCTCCATCTCTCCATCTCTCTCTCTCTCTCTCTCTCTCTCTCTCTCTCTCTCTCTCTCTCTCTCTCTCTCTCTCTCTCTCTCTCTCTCTCTCTCTCTCTCTCTCTCTCTCTCTCTCTCTCTCTCTCTCTCTCTCTCTCTCTCTCTCTCTCTCTCTCTCTCATTTTGACAATTGAGCACAACCTTGAGACACACACACGCACGCACACACACGCACACGCACACACACGCGCACACACACACACACACACCAAGATGAAACGAGTGTGATGAAGTATGAGCTCAGTCACAGATTCCCACACTTACTGTACAAGACAAGACAAGCTGACACAGTACACAGTGTCACACCGTGCAGATATACACACAGATATACACACAGATATACACACAGATACACACACAGATATACACACAGATATACACACAGATACACACACAGATACACACACAGATATACACACAGATATACACACAGATATACACACAGATATACACACAGATATACACACAGATATACACACAGATACACACACAGATATACACACAGATATACACACAGATATACACACAGATACACACACAGATATACACACAGATACACACACAGATATACACACAGATATACACACAGATATACACACAGATATACACACAGATATACACACAGATACACACACAGATATACACACAGATATACACACAGATATACACACATATATACACACAGATACACACACAGATATACACACAGATACACACACAGATACACACACAGATATACACACAGATATACACGTGCTACTTACTATAAGGAGAAATACTATGGAACATAAAGATCACTACTAGTTACCATACCCTCAACATATCTGACTCCAACCCTCATAAAGAAGAAAACTAATAGTAAACTGATATAAAACTAATAGTAAACTGATATAAAACTAATAGTAAACTGATATAAAACTAATAGTAAACTGATATAAAACTCTTTGTAAACTGATAATAAACTGATATAAAACTATTAGTAAACTGATATAAAACTAATAGTAAACTGATATAAAACTAATAGTAAACTGATATAAAACTCTTTGTAAACTGATAATAAACTGATATAAAACTATTAGTAAACTGATATAAAACTAATAGTAAACTGATATAAAACTAATAGTAAACTGATATAAAACTAATAGTAAACTGATATAAAACTATTAGTAAACTGATATAAAACTAATAATAAACTGATATAAAACTCTTTGTAAACTAATAATAAACTGATATTAAACTAATAGTAAACTGATATAAAACGATTTGTAAACTGATAATAAACTGATAAAAACTAATAGTAAACTGATAATAAACGTTAGGTTATGTATATAACCAAGTTCTGTTAATACTAGTGACGCTCAGCGTCTATTGCATATATCTCGCTTCAGCGTATATACACTGAATACATTTCAAAATGTACCTTTACATGCCAGCATTCATCTGGCCACACCCCCATCCGCTTACCTACATAAGCAGGGATGGGACCACACACTCATCTCCTTCCCAACAAATTTCACCACAATGAAAAATCAAGGGCCGCAGCGGCGTCTAGACGCTGAGCGTCACTAGTATTAACAGAACTTGGTTATATACATAACCTAACGTTCTGTGTCATACTAGCTCCCGCTCAGCGTCTATTGCATAACAGGAGCTGAGCGGGAGCTAGAAGCTCGACAAATGAACCCCGCTGAGGCCCCCCACAACCATCAGATCAGGGAGGACCGAGCCCCCCCGACCCCCCCTAATGGAGGGCACCCCCCCTATTGGAGGTTTCCCGGGAGGGCGACGGACCCGACCGTGCGAAGAGGCACTCAAGCAACTCAACGCACAGGGTGAGCAGACCGTGGCCTGACCCCACGACTACACACGCGCACAACCCGCATGCCACCCGGGAACGAACGGAGGGAACAACCTCGTTACTGCCCCCAGAAATCACGGGGTCAAGGGCAAACCCAACCCCGTGGCAAGGCCG
>NC_140174.1:120987407-120997407 GCF_963971535.1 Notolepis coatsorum | reverse complement strand
CTCTCCTCTCCTCTCCTCTCCTCTCCTCTCCTCTCCTCTCCTCTCCTCTCCTCTCCCCTCCCCTCCCATCATCTCCTCTCCTCTCCTCTCCCCTCCCCTCCCCTCCTCTCCTCTCCTCTCCCCTCCCCTCCCCTCCCCTCCTCTCCTCTCCTCTCCTCTCCTCTCCTCTCCTCTCCTCTCCTCTCCTCTCCTCTCCTCTCCTCTCCTCTCCCCTCCTCTCCCCTCCTCTCCTCTCCTCTCCTCTCCCCTCCTCTCCCCTTCCGACCTCCTCAACTACAGTACCGCGCTGCGCCTGCGGTCCAAAGTGCTTTTCTAATCAAAGGAAGGGAACGACTGTCGCTGTCTTCAAAAGACTAGTGCCAACTGCCAACCCCAACAGCTGTTCCTGTCATGTAAATATGATGGATTCTCCCACACAGGCTGGGGGGAAAAATACTAACCTTCGTACTGTCTTTGCTACTAAGGAATCTACCATGCCTATTTATTACTACCTACTATGCTAATATGTCTATACTACTACCTACTATGCTAATATGTCTATACTACTACCTACTATGCTAATATGTCTATACTACTACCTACTATGCTAATATGTCTATACTACTACATACTATGCTAATATTTCTATAGTACTACCTACTATGTTAATATGTCTATACTAGTGCTGTCAATCGATTAAAATATTTAACTCGATTAATCGCATGATTGTCCATAGTTAACTCGCGATTAATCACAAATTAATCGAATTTTTTTCTACCTTAAACTGATCTTTTTCAAGTTCCAATTTGTAATACTCTTATCAACATGCGAGTCAACAAATGCTTGCTTTATGCAGCCATTTAACACAAAAGGATGACCCTCATGCATTGCAAATTTGCATCAAATTCACAACAGAGTGATGCACAAAATAACTTAAAAGAAAATAATTATTTAAAACAATGAATAAAGTGTGCATGAAATAATAGGGGCAAGAAAACGTTAGGAACGTGTTACATTCACACACACAAGGGCTGATTAATCACCCCCCCCCTCTCTCTCTCACACACACACTCTCCCAGCTCTCTTTCTCTCTTTCCCCTTCCTCATCTCTCTCACCCCCCTCTCTCTCTATATCTCACACACACACACTTCAGAAACAAACATAGTATCAATGAGAGCATCGATAATACACCTGAGTGAAGTCTAGTAAAAACTAAAAAAAAGTAAATAATTTTTTTCTTAAAAGTTAATCGTGAGTTAAATTTTTTTTGGCGTTAATAGAATCGGGCGATAACGCGTTAATATCGCGTTAACTTTGACAGCCTTAGTCTATACTACTGCCTACTATGCTAATATTACTATGGCGGGTGAATGTGTGAGTGAACGGGTGAATGTGTGAGTGACCGGGTGAATGTGTGAGTGAACGGGTGAACGTGTGAGTGAACAGATGAATGTGTGAGTGAACGGGTGAATGTGTGAGTGAACGGGTGAATGTGTGAGTGAACGGGTGAATGTGTGAGTGAACGGGTGAATGTGTGAGTGAACGGGTGAATGTGTGAGTGAACGGGTGAATGTGTGAGTGAACGGGTGAACGTGTGAGTGAACGGGTGAATGTGTGAGTGAATGTGTGAATGTGTGAGTGAATGTGTGAATGTGTGAGTGAACGGGTGAATGTGTGAGTGAACGTGTGAGTGAATGTGTGAGTGAATGTGTGAGTGAACGGGTGAATGTGTGAGTGAACGGGTGAATGTGAGGTACGAGTAGCGAAGCGCTTCGGATAAAAGCGCCGTATGAATGCAGTTTTATAAAGGCAGAGAGGAAGAGAGAGAGAGAGGGAGGGATAGAGAGAGGGAGGGAGAGAGATAGAGAGAAAGAGAGAGTGAGGGAGAGAGAGAAAGAGAGAGTGAGTGGGAGAAAGAATAAATAGGCACATTTATATGGGGATAGGTGATTAACCTCATCCGAATGAGATTACCGACATTAGGACTGGACAATTGCCTTCAGCCAGGTGTGCGCGTGTGTGTGCGTGTGTGCGTGCGCGTGCCTAATGGCCCGGTGTATTTTTAGCAAACACTACGTTTTTCCTGGAAATTGCAGATGAGAATCTCTCCTTCGCTCTGCCAGTCAGCCGAGGCTATGGAGGCCAGCGAGGGACATTCTGGATCCGGAGCTCAAGGCAGTGTGAGGAGCTCTCTGTTATAAAACAAAATACTTTTATTTTTTTTATCCACCTTTTCTCCTCATTTTTTAATTTTTCTCCCATCCCAATTTCGTATTGCCAATTCTCCCCTCCCCTGTCTTGAACGTTGCTAGACTATGCCTCCCACTGGTCGGTTGTGATGATTGTGATGATTGAGATGATTGTGGACTTCAGGAGGTCGGGGGTCCAAGGACTACAGCCCCCTCAGCATCGACGGGGCACCGGTTGAGAGAGTGAACAGCTTTAAGTACCTCAGAGTCTACATATCCGAGGACTTGACATGGACCACACACATTGACAGTGTTGTGAAGAAGGCACGACAACGCCTCTACTTCCTCAGGCGCCTAAGGAAGTTCCAAGTCAGTCAGAAGATCCTTAAGAACTTCTACTCATGTACAATAGAGAGCATCTTGACTGGCAACATCACCTCCTGGTTTGGGAATAGCACTGCACAAGACCGAAGCAGACTACAAAGAGTGACACGTTCAGCCGAACGCACAATTGGAGGGGGGCTCCCCACCCTCCAGAACATTTACAACAAGCGTTGCAAGGGCAAGGCTAAGAGAATCATTAAAGACTCCAGTCACCCGAACAACTGCCTCTTTGAACTGCTGCGGTCAGGCAAGCGATACCGGAGTCTCAAGGCGAGCACAGAAAGACTCAGAAGAAGCTTCTATCCCCAGGCCATCAGACTGCTAAACGAACAATGAACACTACACAACAACAACCACCAAACGCACATAGCACACACATCCACACGCACACACTCACTTTAAACAGACACACTGTAGCACCCACACCACACACTTTATAGCACACACCCACTTTAAACAAACACACTGTAGCACCCACTCCCCACACTTTATATTTATTGTTAATATTTATAGTTTTTAGAGTTTTGTTTGTACCAACTGTTGGTGCATTTAATGTGTATGACCGTCAGTCACTCATAGACATTGGATTACGGGAAACTTACCAACTGGATTACTCACTGGACCAGCTTTCCGAACCACAACAATGGCCTGAAGAGATTCTCCGGAGATTAGGACCAGATCCTTTGTTCCTTGATCCCAGGAACAGAGGAACCAGATGGCGTGGGAAGAGAGCTGGGATCCGTAACAGGCTGAGATCCAGACGCCACCGAACACCATTGCCCAGTATATTGCTAGCCAATGTACAATCAATTGACAATAAACTGGATGACATCCGAGCAAGGATTCAATACCAAAGAGACGTTAGGGACTGCAACGTTCTCTGCTTCACCGAAACGTGGCTCACGCCGGAGGTTCCAGACCACGCAATTCAACCAGCCGATCACTTCTTTATCCATCGCAAGGATCGGACAGCAGAGTCCGGTAAACAACGTGGAGGAGGTATTGCCTTCATGTTTAACAAAAATTGGAGCGATCCAACTAACGTGAAGGAATTATCCAACCACTGCTGCCCAGACCTGGAGTATATAACCATCAAGTGTCGTCCTTTCTTCCTCCCGAGGGAGTTAACGGCGATCATCCTTGTAGGAGTGTATATTCCACCGCAAGCCAGCAACAACGCTGCGCTCTCCAGACGCCACGACGAGGTAAATAGAATACAAGCGACGAACGTTAACGCCGCCATTTTGGTGCTGGGTGATTTCAATAGCGCCAATCTGAGAAAGGTATTACCTGACTTCTATCAGCATGTGACTTGCAACACCAGATTGCGGATTGCACTACAACTCGTACACCTTATTGTACCTAAACTGTACCTCATCCCATTTCTGCTTTGCACTATATAGTACTGTACATTAGTACACTGCATAGTATTGTATATTATATGGTAACTCAGAACATTGTACATATGTCTATACCGAACACTGTGACCTCATTTTCTTCTTCTAAATTACATGCTATACTATGTTATTTGATACTATCTTGTCTAGCACAGTCTCTGGAGCGTAACAGTAAGAAGCATTTTGTATGAAAGTATTCTGTACTTCTGTATGACAACTATTAAAGAAAGAAACTTGAAACTTGAAACTTGTAGTGAGGATAGAAGCCTTGCATCATGTGTCCCCTCCGGTACACAAGGAGGCAGCCTGTCGCATCTTTTCACCAGACAGCGCGGACTCTCGGTGGTGAGGAGTAGCGCGTGGGAGGCTCACGCTGCCCCCAATACTTCCTGTCTCTGCTGTGCAGGCGTCTCCCAACCGACCTGTAGGGGTCGCTGTCCACAATGTCCAATCCCCACCCATCGACTTCCACCCGCTGACTCTGCCAAATGAGCCAGTACGACGGCCGGCCCAAGCCGAAGGCAATGCTGAGACTGGGATTCGATACCGGAGTCTCTTGCATTGGTGACGAGCACAATCTCCGCTACGCCACCCAGCCGCCTACAAAATACTTAGTTTTATAACAATGGAATGAGTAGCCCTGGTACGTTATAAATCATAATACTGTTCGGGGCCATTCGGGGCATTGTTTGGCTCCCTGATATTGCTGCTTGACTTGACTTGACATGACTTGTCATTTCATGTGTTTAAGCAGAAACGGTCCCCAGCTGACTGTTGCACATGCGGCACGGTAGTGGTTAACACTGTCGCCTTACAGCAAGAAGGTCCAGGGTTCGATTCCCGCTTGGGGACCAGGTTTCCATGATGCCAGGTACCCAGGTGGGGGATCTCCCAGGCCTTTCTGTGTGGATTTGCATGTTCTCCCCGTGCTCGCAAGGGTTTCCCCCCCCGATAAGATAAACCTAATGGAAAAACATGCACAACAGATCGCTGACGCTGTCGCATCCCTGACGAAGACGGACAGGAGCACTTTGGACTGGTCCCCGGGGCGCTGCCCCACGCCGACGCCCCTATCTGCTCCCGGCTGCCCTTGGGGGGGGGGGGGGGGGGGGGGGTGGAGGACGACGGGATGGGTCAAGTGCAGAGACTCAATCTCATCGGTGACCCAAAACAATTATTGCATGTGTGTGTGTTCCTGTGTGTGTCGCCCATCGCATGTGTGTGTCACTGCATGATGAATAAAGGCTTCAAAAAAGTCCAATTTATATGTTCATATTATATTTATGTTGATTCCCCGTCTCCTCTCTATATATCACATACTGTACATATGTCACCCAGCCATTTAACTGTCATGTGACCGTTCTGCTTCATGTACTGTATGTATTATGTATGTAATTTAATTTGGTTGTTTGTTTGATGTGTGTTTTAACTATTTCCTGTGCCTCTGTGATGTGTGTACCATCTGTCTCTCTTCTACATTTACATTTACATTTTGTCATTTAGCTGAACGCTTTTATCCAAAGCGACTCACACGTTCTGTACGACGTCATCAGGAAGGGCACAACTCTTATCAGCTGAGTAACAATGTTCATCAAAGTGTTGAGTGCTACAGTGTAGGTTAGTTTATTAGGATAAGTGCATGACAGTAAGGTTAGTTAGGGTTAGATATATACAGTATATATATTTTTTTTACAGATATTCATTGAAGAAGTGCGTCTTTAATCGACGGCAAAAGATTGGATGGGTTTCGACTGTCCTAACTGGGGTGGGCAGTTCATTCCACCATTGTGGGGCAAGGACTGAGAATAGGCAACTTCTCCTTGATGACCCTCCCGGAGCTCGAATAGGAGTGGGTCTGAGACGGCCAAAGGATTTTATTTTCTATTTCATCTTCTATTTTATTACATTTCCCTGTGACCCTTTTGAGGGGACCTTTGTTCTCTCGCCAGGCCGTCGCTGAAAGTATTGTTCTTAATTGACCTGCCTGGTTAAATAAAGGTTAAATAGAATTTTTAAACGATTTTGTGGCAAAGTGCATGATAGTAAAAGACAGTACGAAGGTTCTTTTATTTTCATTTTCATCTTTCATTTCATATCGATTGAAGTGTGTTTTTAGTCAACGGCAGAAAATTGGTTGAAAATTCAGATTTTCTTTATCATTTCCCCCGGGGGACCCCTGGAGGTCTGGTCGGGACCGGTCCCGCCGTGGAGCGTACCTCAGGACCACAGGGCGCAGTGCCCACAGACAACTCTCCGGGTGTGGCACGTTTAACTCACATTTGAGCCGCATCCTGTACAATAATCTCCGACCGACAAAACAGCTAGTGTAATTGATATAATTGAAAAGAGGAAAAATGTGTCAAATCATTCCTTTCAAGATGAGACCCGTGTTAATGGAGGAGCTGAGCCAGGTCACTTACAGGCTGCAGCTGTGGCTTCATACACACACACCTACAGTACACACACACACACACACACACACACACACACACACACACACACACACACACACACACACACACACACACATGGGGTTTAATACGCTTCAGAGTATGCAGACCAAAACGCATACAAGCGCCTGCGATCTGGCATCAAACGTTTGCCGCTCGCCAGCAATCTACATAGACTCACAATGGACACACAGGTGCACACACACCACACGCATATGTAGTGCAGGCGTCGGTTGGTTCGTATTTCTAGGTGTGCACGCGACTTGCGCGTGTCATGTACGTTACACCTGATTTAGTGAAACACGCACTCATAACGCTACAGTTGTATGTACGTGTAATACACTTAATAAATAACTAGGCGTAACAGGCTGGCATGTGTGTCGTTCGCAGATTGCATTGCAAGCGATTTGACTTGCGCTGCGACAATACACCTGCGCGCGCGCGCCTAGTAACGTTAGTAAATTGGAATATAAACAACGTTCCCCTAACATTCCACCAGGGGGCACATTCATAATGTGAATACACACACACACCTACAGTACACACACACCATACACACACACACCATACACACACACACCTACAGTACACACACACACACACACAATCACACACTGCAAAACAGACACACAGACACACACACACTGCAAAACAGACACACACACACAGCAAAACAGACACACACGCACACAGTAAAACAGACACACACACACCATAAAACAGACGCACGCACAGACGCACACACACACACACACACACACCACACACACCAGACCAGACCAGACGATATAAAAACATCATTAAGGTCTAAGCTCCTAATAGAGCCATTAAGGAACTCTGCGTTGCAACAGAACACTTTGGGGATGCAGTCAGTAATGGTGGCTGAGGAGAGAGTTGCTATTACAGGCTGGGAAACTGCACAATCATTACATTACACTGTTGTGAAGGATTATGGAGCCGGAACTGTTGTGTGAGTGTATTAACTGTGTGTGTGTATAAACTTTGTGTGTGTATAAACTGTGTGTGTGTATAAACTGTGTGTGTGTGTGTATAAACTGTGTGCCTGTGTGTAAACTGTGTGTGTGTGTGTGTGTGTATAAACTGTGTGTGTGTTTGTGTGTGTATAAACGGTGTGTCTGTGTGTAAACTGTGTGTGTGTGTGTGTATATAAACTGTGTGTGTGTGTGTGCGTGTGTATAAACTGTGTGTGTGTGTGTGTGTGTATAAACTGTGTGTGTGTGTGTGTTTGTGTGTGTATAAACTGTGTGTGTGTGTGTGTATAAACTGTGTGTGTAAACTGTGTGTGTGTGTGCGTGTGTGTATAAACTGTGTGTGTGTAAACTGTGTGTGTATATGTGTGTGTATAAACTGTGTGTGTGTGTGTGTGTGTGTATAAACTGTGTGTGTGTGTATAAACTGTGTGTGTGTGTTTGTGTGTGTATAAACTGTGTGTGTGTGTGTATAAACTGTGTGTGTGTGTGTGTGTGTGTGTGTGTGTGTGTGTGTGTGTGTGTGTGTGTGTGTGTGTGTATAAACTGTGTGTGTGAGTATAAACTGTGTGTGTGTAAACTGTGTGTGTGTATAAACCGTGTCCGTGTGTAAACTGTGTGTGTGTATAAACTGTGTGTGTGTGTGTGTGTATAAACTGTGTCGGTGTGTAAACTGTGTGTGTGTGTGTATAAACTGTGTCTGTGTGTAAACTGTGTGTGTGTGTGTGTATAAACTGTGTCTGTGTGTAAACTGTGTGTGTGTATAAACTGTGTCTGTGTGTAAACTGTGTGTGTGTATAAACTGCGTGCGTGTGTGTGTATAAACTGTGTGTGTGTGTGTGTGTATAAACTGTGCGTGTGTGTGTGTATGTGTGTATAAACTGTGTGTGTGTGTATAAACTGTGTGTTTGTGTGTGTGTGTATAAACTGTGTGTATGTGCGTGTGTGTATAAACTGTATGCGTGTGTGTGTATATGTGTGTGTGTAAACTGTGTGTGTGTAAACTGTGTGTGTAAACTGTGCGTGCGTGTGTGTGTATAAACTGTGTGTGTGTGTGTGTGTGTGTGTGTATAAACTGTGTGTGTGTGGGTGTGTGTGTGTGTGTGTGTATAAACTGTGTGTGTGTGTGTGTATGTGTGTGTGTGTGTATAAACTGTGTGTGTGTGGGTGTGTGTGTGTGTGTGTATAAACTGTGTGTGTGTGTGTGTATGTGTGTGTGTGTGTATAAACTGTGTGTGTGTGTGTGTGTGTGTATAAACTGTGTGTGTGTGTGTGTGTGTGTGTGTGTGTGTATAAACTGTGTGTGTATGTGTGTGTGTGTGTGTGTGTGTGTGTGTGTGTGTGTGTGTGCGTGTGTGTGTGCGTGTGTGCTCTCAGTACCTCAGCGTCTTGCTCCCGCAGGTCGTAGGCTCTCTGCAGCGTACGCAGCAATGACACGCTTAGCTCCGCCTCCTCCAGCAGGAGCTCCAATAGCAACACCAGTTGGTCC
This sequence comes from Notolepis coatsorum, assembly GCF_963971535.1. Taxonomy (NCBI): domain Eukaryota; kingdom Metazoa; phylum Chordata; class Actinopteri; order Aulopiformes; family Paralepididae; genus Notolepis; species Notolepis coatsorum. The sequence goes on along the minus strand of NC_140174.1, from coordinate 120,988,529 downwards.
GAGGTCACCTAGGCAACGGAGACAGACATACAGGCTAAGGGTTAGTGGACGCTTAACCCTTTCACTGCCACACTACCAAACGGTTAACCCTTTCACCACGACAATACACATAAGGTTAACCCTTTCACTGCCACACGACAGCCGGCCCTTTCACTGCCACACTACAGAAGGTTAACCCTTTCACTGCGACAATACACAGAAGGTTAACCCTTTCACTGCGACAATACACAGAAGGTTAACCCTTTCACTGCCACACTACAGCAGGTTAACCATTTCACTGCGACAATACAGAGAAGGTTAAAGATCAACCAATCAAGGCATCACCACAATGATGGGGGACCCTGATGTAAACAAGACGAAAGTCTTTCTCTGGTCTGCATCCCCTTAACAATTGTGTGTATTGAGCCGTACTGTATTGTACCCATTCTGCAATCTGTTAAATAAAGTTTTCATTCATTCATTCATTCATGACACAGATACACCCACCCACACAGTAATAATCACTTATGAAAATAAAAATGTAAGTAAAAAAAAAAATCAGACACTTTTTGGAAATATTCATCACAGCAATAACTTCAGAACTGCTAGGCAAGCAAAATTATGCATATACATATTTGTATATATATATATATATATATATATATATATATATATATATATATATATATATATATATATATATATATATATATATATATATATATATATTTTGCGTGAATTACATTAGATATAAAGATTAACTTCACTTTCCCTACTCAGAGCTCTCGGCGGCGGAGAAAGAGAAAAACAGATCAATAAATACGTTTCTCCGGGTTTTCATCCGGCAGCCGGCCGACGGTAATGAATAATGAAAGCGAGCGAGCGGAAGAAGCTGTTATTAAATAAACATGAATAAACATCTGTTGTTCTTCCACCCGAGCGAGGATGAGAACGACCCGGAATATAATTATTAGGTGATGATGATGATGATTTAGAGGAGAGTGACTATAGAAGATGTAGTATTAACATGTACAGTGATACAGGTATAAAGTAAGTCACACAGCAGTGTAAATAGTAAGAGTAGGTAAGGGATTATGTACAGATATAGATATAGCATCTAACAGATATGTAAAGGACTATGTG
>NC_140174.1:120972407-120982407 GCF_963971535.1 Notolepis coatsorum | reverse complement strand
GTCATTTAACTGCTGTAATATATATAGTATATATAGTGTCGTGTACACCAACATCAATATGGTATTGTAGTCGCAGAGAGAGTCGGGCAGAGAGAGAGAGGGAGAGAGAGAGAGAGAGAGAGAGAGAGAGAGAGAGAGAGAGAGAGAAACAGAGTGATAGAGAGAGCATGAAGAAGAGAGAGAGGGGAGAGATAGAGGGAGGGAGAGAGAGAAAAAGAGTGATAGAGAGAGCGTGAAGAAGAGAGAGATGGAGAGAGAGAGAGAAACAGAGTGATAGAGAGAGCATGAAGAAGAGAGATGGAGAGAGAGAGAGGAACAGAGTGATAGAGAGAGAGGGGAGAGGGAAAGAGAGAGAGATAGAAAGAGACAGAGTGATAGAGAGAGTGAAGGAGAGATAGAGAACGAGAGAGAGTGATAGAGAGAGAGTGACGGAGAGAGAGAGAGACCACTACAAAGCCCTTCAGAGCCAGGAGATGAACCCAGACAAGAGTCCCCTCTGCCAGCTAGTCAGAAATCTCTGCCCACAAACACCGGGGCCCTCATTCATCAACGTGGCGTAGAAAATGTTCTATTTCCACACGTAAGCACAGAATGTAGAATCAGTGCACGCACAGAACAAACGGGATTCACCACACGTGCGTATGCAGGTTCTACGCACACCGGTCATGATGAATATGACTTTGATCCTACGTTTGAGCTCGTGCACTGTTTTAAGTATTTGCATACCAGAACCGCCCCGATTAACCATATACGGTAATGGAATACCCCCATGAAATGTGGAAAAATGGACTAAGCCGAGGGAAGCGTGTTATGAGACAGGCTGACAGACGTGTACACTTACGGTGATGTCGGATATGATATCTATTAACCATTGCTGCCTGGGCAGCGCAAACACTAATAAAGACCGTGCTGGAATATGACTGCCTTTTCCTGTGTTGTTTGATTAATACCCAGGGATTAAAGTTCTCCTCAATTTTATTCCAAATCGCGATGGATCTTCCGTCAATTTTCTACCTGCTGCATATGATTTCTAGAGGCATACTACAATCTATTTTGATGTCAGTATTGGGTAGCCTATATAAACAATAATACGAGAGCATATACAAGAACAATGAATCTCACTGCATGTATGATGTAGCCTGCCTTTCAATACATGAACTTGAATTCCATCATGTTTGTGTGCGGGACTCACAAGGCTGTTGTCACAATGGGTGGTACCGGTACAGTAATAACAGTCTACACAATATCACGATGGACCATGCCATAGCCTATGTTCTATTATGACATGATCTGTGAGACAAATGTTCTAGAATGTTTGATTAAGATATCATACTCTGACAGCATGCCTATGATCAACAAAAACGCGAACTTGAATCCCATCATCATATTTACATAGTCTGTCCACTATCTGGTGTCATTGCAATGCGTTTTTTATTCTTTCTTATACAGTAAAAAGGGGGAAGAACACTATATCGTGGGTGTTCATATGACTTGTATTCTGCTTACAGCTTCGAAATTCCACTTGTTTCGTTTAACGTAAAGCCTTTTAAATATAATCAAAACGTTCCCGTGTTTCTGCGGTCTGTGCGCAAAATAATAACGAGTTGAGCTACGCGGAGCGCAGTCAGTCAGTACACCCCGTATATTCCGATAACGCTATATAAACCATGCTGCATTCATTCTGAGAGAAAGATCTATTATTCCAAATGCTATTTATAGGGTTTTGACCATAATTACACTACTGTTGCTATTTTACAATGAACTATAATGAATTACGGTTCATACAGAACATGCCAGTGTTGAAACTAATGCACAGAAGCTCATTTCCTTGTTGTAATAATATATTCTACCACTGGGCGTCAGCTAAGTGTGCTCCGAGCTGTGCGTACACATAAGCACGAAGTCAAGTTCAAGTTGAAATTGATGAATCCCACTCTTTGCTTAGAAATGGTCGTACGCACAGGTTAAGCACATATCTGTGCGTAAGACACGTTGATGAATGAGGGCCCAGGGCTTCAGGACAGACACCAAGCAATCTGGCCCAACCAAATAATCTCAAAACAAAAAGAAAATTATATAGAATATTGGAACAAATCAACCAAATCTCAAAGTAAATTCTATTTGACCCTAAACAGAGAGTACACAGTGGCAGAAAACCTGACCACTGTGAATGATATAAAATTAAGAAAAACATTTACACGGTACAGACTGAGTGGACATAGCCTAGCCATAGAAACAGGCCGTCACAGGCAGAACTGGCTGCCCAGAGAGGCCAGGCTGTGTTCACTTTGCCATCAGGGGGATGTTGAGACAGAACCTCACTTCCTACTACACTGTGAGAAATATAAGGATCTAAGAGAAGTTTTCTTTGATAAAATAAAAAAAATTGATCCACAGTTTATCCATCTCCCTGATCATCAAAAGCTGTTATACATGTGTGGGGAGAAAAGTCAGTGTACAGCATTAGCTGCAAAATATGTAGATGGTTGTCACACAATAAGAGAACAAGCTCTGTAAATACATGTATCTGGGTGGCTACATCTGTAAAATGTCTACCCGATTGAATGATTATTTTGAAATTAATATGTTTCTGTTGATTGTATTTACTGTTATTACTAATATTATGGTATTTATTGCTTAATATATATGTTATTGTTTGTATGTTGAACTTGCTTTGGCAATAAGTATGTTAATAGTTCATGCCAATAAAGCCTATTTGAATTGAATTGATAGAGAGTGAGAAAGAGAAATAGAGAGAGAAAGGGAGGGAGAGAGCAAGAGAGAGAGAGAGAGAGAGAGAGAGAGAGAGAGAGAGAGAGAGAGAGAGAGAGAGAGAGAGAAAGAGAGAGAGAGAGAGCCTACAGGAGAACGTCTTGCATAGTGGATCATGGAGTCGACTTCAATGCTTCTCTCCCTCCCTCCCTCCCCTCTCTCACTCCTCCCTCCCCCCCTTCCCTCTCCCCCTCCCTCACTCCCTCCCTCCCTCCCCCCTCCTCTCCTCCAGGGGGTGAGAGCGGGTGTCTCAGAATGCTTGTTCAGTCACAGGGCATTATGGGCCAAAGACATGAAATAGCTGTGACATTATTAAACCAAACTGTGATTTCTGAGAGGTTATTCAAACCGTATTGAGAGTGTGTGTGTGTGTGCGTGTGCGTGTGTGTGTGTGTGTGTTCACGAGGCCATTCAGTCGCTGTCTTTATTCCTGTTCCAACTGCACACTCGTAAAAGCACACTCTGGCACCAGCGGCTAAAGGCTTCAACCCACAGGTACTTAGGTTTCACTCCCTTTCTCTCAAATCCCCCCTCTCTCTCTCTCTGTCTCTCTCTCCTCTCTGTCTCTCCTCTCTCTCTCTCTCTGTCTCTCTCTCTCTCTCTCTCTGTCTCTCTCTCTCTCTGTCTCTCTCTCTCTCTCTCTCTCTCTGTCTCTCTCTCTGTCTCTCTCTCTCTCTGTCTCTCTCTCTCTCTCTCTCTCTCTCTCCATACCAACTACCTTTTCACCCTCGCTCTCACTGCCACCCTGATCTCTGTTTGTTTGGCTCCTCTGACAGCATGCCCCGCCCTCTTCTTTTTGATCTCTCTCTCTCTCTCTCTCTCTCTCTCTCTGTATCTTTATATATCTATATCTCACTTTATTCGTCTCTCTTTCTCTCTCTTTATCTCTATACAGTATATCTATCTCTCACTTTATTTCTCTCTCTCTCTTTATCTCTATATATCCATCGCTCACTTTATTTGTCTCTCTCTCTCTTTATCTCTATATATCCATCGCTCACTTTATTTGTCTCTCTCTCTCTTTATCTCTATATATCCATCTCTCACTTTATTTCTCTCTCTCTCTCTCTCTCTCTCTCTCTCTCTCTCTCTCTCTCTCTCTCTCTCTCTCTCTCTCTCTCTCTCTCTCTCTCTGTTCCCGGGCTCAGACCCAGAGGACTTTATTGAATTATGGATCACGTGTACGCGGCCTGGCCTCCTCACGTCCCGCCGCCCTCCGTGCCGAGGCGTGGTTCTGGGGTTTAGTGGCGGAGAGAGAAAGTAGGTCTCCACTACGGAGACACATGGAGTGGAAGGGGGGGGGGGGGGGGGGGGGGGGGCCTTCGGGGGGAAACCGTGAGAGGACTGTTTTGGATAATAATGATGAGCGACTGATAGGAGCGATTATCCCGACGCCAGGATTCACACGAGATGAATAGACGAGACGAGACGTGTGTTCAGACACACACACACCTCTACCACACCCCTAACTCACACACAATAAAAAAACACACACACGCACAGCCATGTTTTCATGAATGCATGGGGATATTCAATAGACTTACATTCTCTAACCCCTCACACTAACCGTAACCATAGTGAGGACTGTGTGTGTGTAACTAGGAGGGATGTTTCTCAAGTTTCTTTATTAGTTGTCATACAGAATGCAGAATACTTTGCATGAAATGTTTCTTTCTGTGTGCTCCTGAGAGTGTGCTAGATAATAACAAGATAGTATAAAATACATATAATAAGTATAAAATAGAAAGTCAAGAAGTCAAGTACGTAAACAAGTGTAAACAACAAAATTGTTCAGTGTATCTATATATACAGTATGTACAGCTGGTACACAATTATGAGGTATAGCTTAGCTTGTGGTGCCACCTTGTAGTGGTGAGGTGCAATAAGGAAAGAGAATGATGTGCAATTTCCTTACCAATAATATAATATAAATATAAAGTGTAAATGCAATGAAAGCTTTTGATAAGTTGGAATGGTCGTATCTATGGGCAGTATTAGAAAGGATGGGGTTAGGAAAAGGATTCATTGATATGATTAAAGTATTATACAAAGACCCATTGGCCATGATTACAACAGGTATAATCACCTCCGAAATCTTTCCGGTATCACGCTCTTCTAGACAGGGTTGCCCTCTTAGTCCCGGACTATTCGATTTATCATTAGAACCTTTAGCACAATATATAAGACAATCCCAATTCATAGAACCAATCGTAATCAAGGGCACACAACACAAAATTTGTTTATATGCGGACGACGTAATACTGTTCATGCAAAACCCTAACACCGCAATGCCTCATCATCTCAAGTTGATTGATGACTTCGGCGACCTATCGGGATTTAAGATAAATTGGCCAAAGTCGGCTTTCCTTCCACTTAACGCCCCTGCAAAAAATATACGCCTTCCAGGAGAAATACCAATGGTTAAACACTTTAGATGTTTGGGAGTTGAAGTATTCCCTACCATAAGCCAAACGGTGAAGCACAATTACATAGAAATCCAAAATAAAATCAAATACGACTTTGACAGGTGGTCAAAACTTAAAAACTCAGTACAGGCACGGGTTTCAATAGTTAAGATGGATGTCTTACCTAGAATCAACTTCATCAGCTCAATGCTACCGTTACCCCCTCCAGATGGTTACTGGAAAAAATTACACTCTTCCGCATACAAATTTATTTGGAATTAACAAACCACCACGTATAAAAAGATCCACCGCACAGAGAAACAAAGCTGACGGAGGTATGGCATTTCCAGATTTTTTCCACTATTTTAAGGCGTACACTTTAAGACCAATGACAACCTGGTTTGATCCCCAAGCATCAGTATCCTGGAGAAATTTAGAAGTAAATATAGTAGCACCACATAGACTGCAGGACATAGTATACACCAAATTATCAATTAAGCAATGTGAACTGAAATTTGGCCCCATTATTACTCATGCGATCCGGATATGGCGTGAAACACAAAAAAAATATTCTAACCCACATAAATGGCATAATCATACTCCCTTATTCAATAACAATGCACTCCTGATTGGAAAACGACCTATAAGATTCCCTAGATGGGAAAATCAGGGCATACACACATTAGGAGATGTTTTCAACAAACAGGGATTTTGTAGTTATGAGGAAATACGCAAAAAAAATTATCTCACCAGTTCCACATATGGAAATAGATTTTGATTGGCAAGAAGCCTGGGCAAATGTTCGACTTGCATCAAGGAACCCGGACCATCAACAAATCAATCTTAACTATATTCATAGGACATACTTGACTCCTATAAGACTGAACAGAATGCCTATTGCTTAATAACAGCGGAGCAGTGCTGCCGTTGCTTCCGCGTTTTCCCTGATTGGCTGCGACACGCCCCCGGCAGGCGCGGCAACCGCAGAGCGGAGCGGAGCGGCAGAGCTTGCGGAATTATGTAACCGCCCTAATCGGCCATGATTTTCATTCGGCGCTCAGCTCACCTGGCAGCGCAGCGGTCCTGCGGTCCGTTGTTGACGAGTTCGAATCCCATGAATTTTTTTTTTTTAACGTGATTTTTTTTTTAACGTGTATTCTTTCGCCGGTTAAGGTTAGGCATGGTTAAGGTTAAGGTTAGGCATTGTTTCGGAGTTGGTTAAGGTTAGAACGGTTAAGTTTAGGCGCTGTTAAGGAGCTGGTTAAGGTTAGAGTTTGTCTTAGAGACAGCCTATTTCCGCACTACCGCTCTCCCGCATTGCCGCGGTCACATGGTCAAATTGTCACATTCTTGCACTGCTCCGCTGTTAAAAAGCAACACGCGAACAGAATGGGTCTTAAACAAGACTCCAAATGCTCCTTATGTACAAATGGGGACGAGGGGACATTCATGCACATGTACTGGGACTGCCCACCAGTTAAGATATTCTGGAAAGAAGTGACCCAGCAATTATCAAATCTCTTAACTCTGAATATATCTGTACACCCCTCTGTATTACTGCTGAATTATGTTTTTGAGTGTGCAGTACCTATACAGCTAAAGAGATTGGTTTTGTCTGGTATCACAGCGGCTAAAAAGCTGATAGCATCACGATGGTTTCAACCGGAAAAAATGTGCCGGAAGGTCTGGATTCTTACATATCTCGAAGTGATTTATCTAGAAATATCTACAGCAAGAATTTTGGGTCTCAATGAATCCAAAATGACAATATGGTTAGAAGTGGTGGAGAGAATAAAAGCTAGCATATAATGGTAATGCCTGGTTAGGAGCCAACGATAATGGCTGGATTATCCAATGGGGGGTCCGGGGGGGGGGGGGGCGAGCGAGAGCATAATGTGTGTAGGGTATTAGATAGCAGGTATTAGGGGTATATCTTGTATAAGACATTTATCCAAATGGTGATTTCATTGGATGTGCACTGTTAATTAATGCTTGTATATCTAATTTTATGTTGTCATGTTTGTTTATGTGTTTGTTTAAAAAAAAATACAAAAAAAATACAAAAAAATAATATTAATTAAAAAAATACGAGTTAAAAAAAAAGGAAAAAAAAGTGTAAAGTGTGTCTAAAGTGGTAAAGTGGGTGCTACAGTGTGTTGTTTATTTAAGTGAATGTATGTGCGCTGTGGGTGTGTTGATGGTTGCTTATTGTTCATTGTTCATTGAGCATCCTGATGGCCTGTGGATAGAAGCTCCTTCTGAGTCTCTCTGTGCTTGCCATGAAACTCCGGTATCGCTTGCCTGACCGCAGTAGTTCAAAGAGGCAGTTGTTTGGGTGGCTGGAGTCTTTGATTATTCTCTTAGCCTTGCCCATGCACCGCTTGTTGTAAATGCTTTGGAGAGTGGGAAGCCCCCCTCCAATTGTGCGTTCGGCTGAACGGGCAACTCTCTGTAGTCTGCTGCGGTCTTGTGCAGTGCTATTCCCAAACCAGGAGGTGATATTGCCAGTCAGGATGCTCTCTATTGTGCATGAGTAGAAGTTCTTGAGGAGGTTAAATATGTCATTGAATACCGGGGCCAGTTGGTCGGCACAGACTTTTAGGATGCGGCCGGGGATGCCGTCCAGTCCTGCTGCCTTCCTGATATTCACTTTCTTAAAGGTCCTCCTCACCTCATGTTCTGTTAACCTGAACATTGAGTCTTCATCAGCAGTGCCCCCCCCCCCCCCCTCTATTGCAGTGGTTTGTAGGCTGGTGCTGTTATTCCCAGCCTCAAACCTTGCATAGAAGGTATTGAGATCATTTGCTAAGGAGATGTCACTGTTCAGCTTGAGGGAGGTGCCTTTGTAATCTGTCATCGTTCTGAGGCCCTGCCACATGCCTCTAGAGTCAGCCTGTTCAAACTGAAGTTCAACTTTATCCCTGTAGCGCCTTTTTGCTTCTATTACTGCCCTCCTAACATTGTATCTAGCCACCGTGTGGTCATTCATGTTGCCTGCCACAAGCCCGGCGTTGTAGGCTGAGGTGCGCGCCTTCAGAGCTTCGCGGATGGATTTGTCTACCCAGGGCTTTTGGTTTGGGTAAACTCTAATTGTGGTAGTGGGGATTGTTTCTTCTACCAGAGTACAGACAAAGTCAAGCACTGTTTCCGTGTAGTCATTAATGTTATCTGTGTTGTCGCGGAACACACCCCAGTCTGTACATTCAAGTGCAGCTTGGAGCGTCTCCTCTGATTCTACAGACCAACGCTTCACCTCTCGCGATACTACAGGAATGCGCTTGAGACTTTGTTTATATTGTGGTACAAGAAAGATGGCTTCGTGATCTGACTTGCCGAAACCACTAGCAGCCTGAGACTTATATCCACTCTTGTGAGGACTGTGTGTGTGTGTAACTAGGAGGGATATGAGGACTGTGTGTAACTAGGAGGGATATGAGGACTGTGTGCAACTAGGAGGGATATGAGGACTGTGTGCAACTAGGAGGGATATGAGGACTGTGTGTAACTAGGAGGGATGTGAGGACTGTGTGTAACTAGAAGGGATATGAGGACTGTGTGTGTGTGTAACTAGGAGGGATATGAGGACTGTGTGTAACTAGGAGGGATATGAGGACTGTGTGTAACTAGGAGGGATATGAGGACTGTGTGTCACTAGGAGGGATATGAGGACTGTGTGTGTGTGTAACTAGGAGGGATATGAGGACTGTGTGTAACTAGGAGGGATATGAGGACTGTGTGTAACTAGGAGGGATATGAGGACTGTGTGTAACTAGGAGGGATATGAGGACTGTGTGTAACTAGGAGGGATATGAGGACTGTGTGTAACTAGGAGAGATACGAGGACTGTGTGTAACTAGGAGGGATATGAGGACTGTGTGTAACTAGGAGGGATATGAGGACTGTGTGTAACTAGGAGAGATACGAGGACTGTGTGTAACTAGGAGGGATATGAGGACTGTGTGTAACTAGGAGGGATATGAGGACTGTGTGTAACTAGGAGGGATATGAGGACTGTGTGTAACTAGGAGGGATATGAGGACTGTGTGTAACTAGGAGGGATATGAGGACTGTGTGTAACTAGGAGGGATATGAGGACTGTGTGTAACTAGGAGGGATATGAGGACTGTGTGTAACTAGGAGGGATATGATGACTGTGTGTAACTAGGAGGGATACGAGGACTGTGTGTAACTAGGAGGGATATGAGGACTGTGTGTAACTAGGAGGGATATGAGGACTGTGTGTAACTAGGAGGGATATGAGGACTGTGTGTAACTAGGAGGGATATGAGGACTGTGTGTAACTAGGAGGGATATGAGGACTGTGTGTAACTAGGAGGGATATGATGACTGTGTGTAACTAGGAGGGATATGAGGACTGTGTGTGTAACTAGGAGGGATATGAGGACTGTGTGTAACTAGGAGGGATATGAGGACTGTGTGTATGTTAACTAGGAGGGATATGAGGACTGTGTGTAACTAGGAGGGATATGAGGACTGTGTGTATGTTAACTAGGAGGGATATGAGGACTGTGTGTAACTAGGAGGGATATGAGGACTGTGTGTAACTAGGAGGGATATGAGGACTGTGTGTAACTAGGAGGGATATGAGGACTGTGTGTAACTAGGAGGGATATGAGGACTGTGTGTAACTAGGAGGGATATGAGGACTGTGTGTAACTAGGAGGTATATGAGGACTGTGTGTATGTGTAACTAGGCCCTATCCACTTCAAGCCAACGGTGCATGCTGCCTGGCTTGCCTTAAACCATTCTGATGATGTCACAGCAGCTGCCATCGCAGACTGATGACCTCAGAGATGACCTA
>NC_140174.1:120959907-120964907 GCF_963971535.1 Notolepis coatsorum | reverse complement strand
GGATTGTGTTACTAATATCCCAAAACACAAAAGCATGCACGTACATTGCACACGCACAGACACACACACACACACACGCATGATTTTTATAGTCAAGCTGGGGTTGAACCACATGACAACAATAATAAACATAAAAGAACAACATACATTAGTGATGAGATACCATCAACTACTGCTGAAAGAGAGAGAGAGAGAGAGAGAGAGAGAGAGAGAGAGAGAGAGAGAATAAATGGAGAGAGAGAGGGGGAGAGAGAAATATAACGTGGTTAAAACCTGTTAAGCCGCATGGTCCCCCAATTGCTTTTCTTTATCATAAATCGATCGTATTAGATCCCCAATTATCATATCATGGGGTATCATTGGAAAGCCACACTCATTTGCTACAACCCTGTCCAATAATGTTCGAGATCGCCAAATGATTGACGGAGCTAGAGCCCCCGGAGGTCGGGGGTGGTAATGTGTACTTTGACGCACGCCTCACATATCGGCATGTAACTCGAGAACCGCTGAGCGGATTTTGTCACCTGAAAGGGCAATTGACAGGCAACAAATAGGGCTTTATTTCTATCTATATATTGTATTAAAATAAATGCACACCCGAGCCGCTAGAGGTCGGCAAAGTGGCGTGTCGCGGATCGTCCTCATGAGGGCCCACATGTGGGTTAAGATTTTTTATTTTATTTTTGCCAAGAGTAAATACCATAACCCTATCAAAACAGCAGTCAACGTGTATATTTGAATTTTTACCAATGTTTTGTAAGATTTACCGAAAATAAGAATTTATCAAAAAAATTCCGGTCAGAATGGAATAGAATGGAGTAAGTCGCATGTGACACAGCTGCTCACCCGTTATTTTTTTTTTCGTTTTAAAAACATATTTATAGACCACCAATGCGTTTAAAACTTGACGCATATATCAACTGAGATTATCAACTAACTATATTGACTGAAAGAATCGAGATGCCTCCAAAGAAAAATCAAACGATCTCAAAACCAAGCGCAGAGGACTCGCCTACGGCCACAGGATACATGAAACAAATATCGGAGAATATAGACGTGATAGCGGCCGCCTCAAGTTCAACCCCTACAAATACCTCCGCGGACACCGAATATATCATCCGGGAAATGAGAAAAATGGAGAAGATAATGGAGACAATGGAGAAGACAATAACCCAAAAAGTAGATGCTATCAAAGAATCTATCGAAGGCCAAATAGAAGCGCTAAGAGTGGACGCCGAAGCACATATTAAGCGCACCGCGGCACTGGAAACAGGCCTGGAAACAGGTTCGGATCTACAAAGACGTAGATGATATCAACGTTAATCTAACTGCTGAGATGAAGGGAAACTACAAAGAACTCAATACGGAGCTCAACGATATAACGGTTGAGCTTAAGCGAATCAATGAAGAACAGAAAGCCAAAATATTCGAGATGGAATATCAAAGTCGCAAGCTGAATATTCGTAGTCGGTCTGGATGAGTCGGTGAGCTGCGCACACCCTGAAGAGTTTGCGACAGAATTACAGAAAATCCTTGGACCAGCGATCCTTCCTAAAGTACCCGAGGTGGAGCAGTGCTACAGATTGGGGACCCGATCCAGTGACAATAACGTTAGACCCAGAGTGATATTGGTTATCCTGCGCCAAGTCAGAATAAAAGAAATTATTATTCGTGAAACTCGCAGGATGAAAGGCAATCTGAAATACAAGGATATATCAATACACTGTTTTGAAGATTATTGTCGGGAGGTGGTGGTCCTACGAACCAAGTTCAAGACGGTGATGTCTAAATTCTATCTGGAGAAATACAGACCCCTATTAATATACCCTGCAATACTTCGCATCGTCGATAAACAAGGAGCAAGGGTTTTCCTCAACTCGCCTGAAGATGCAGCCAAATACATGACAGCACAAAACGCAGGATAGTGTATAAATGGCCTTTTAATCTCTGTTATGCATGGACACCATATAGTATAAACTTTAATGAACCGATGATTTGGGACAGAGAGACCTACGAGCTCAGAGTTATTGAATGTTTTCCCCGTTGGGCTTCTATTATTGCGGACATATTGGATTCAAAATTGGAACGATATAGAGAAGATGAACATGGCGTTGAAGTGATCCTTATTTTAAGAGTATGGAATTCTAACAACATTCCAGAACATACTGGAACATTCGAACACTGTAAAAACGACATATTGGAATAATCTAGAACATCTAAAACATTCTTTGATATAGGGAACATTCTGGAATAACAGCAATACGTGGCCAGACATACTACCAGAAGCCCTTCGGGGGAATAACCAACAGCATCTAGCTGCAGTGCAGAACCACAGAACCATCACAGCAGCGGCCGGCTGAAATAACATTCTTCACAACGATCATCGCCCACCCCGGTCAGGGGAAATGCTGCATATACGTATTTAAAAACTGCTTTTTATTAATTGGAAATATTTCCACTACTTCTCCAATTTATGCTTTAGATGTTTAAGCATAGCAAAGCTCTTTTAAGATCTAAGTTAATGTTCTCTTCCTTTTTACTTGTTTTTTTTCTTCTGTTTTTTCTGATTTATTGAGGTTCTCTTTTCAGTTCAATACCTCCATATTATTCCTGGGTTATTATAAATTACACAAGTTCATATAAAATGTAAGTGATTATGGCATGATAACTGAAGCTTATTTTTGGTCTTTATTTTTATTTTTATCATATTTTAATTTTTATTTAACGGGAAAGTGGCCAAGCCACAGTTGACATTCTACTTATGGTAGAATTTAGAATGTTAGATCCTATGGTATACATAGGAATGTTAAGGATAATTGGATCATTCTGGGATATCCGGTGGTTTAAGGGAGGGAGTCATACGCAAAGGTTGTGTTCATGGAACACAATCCTGTACGACTCTCGGTGGGAGGGGAGGGAAGGGGATTTTTTATTTGTGTATATGTATGTTTTTAAGCTCGGCTCTCAACGGGACCTCACTAGTTGGATGTATATCTATTGTTGCCTCGCACTCCAGAAGCATTACCAAAAACTACACTACAACATGTATAGATTATGGCTAGTTTGAATATAATGATTTGGAACACTGGGGGAATAAATAACCAACTCAAACGCAAAAGCGTGCTCACACTGATGAAAAAAGAACAGGTGGACGTTGCTCTGCTAAGCGAAATGCACATTCTAGAGAAAGACATAGATAAGTTAGCGGACAACACATATCATAATATTAGTCACTCTTCTATTGGTACGAGAACTCGGGTGTAGCCATAGTCGTTAAACGTAAGTTGAATATTGAATTAAAGGGAGTATGGTCTGATGTAGAAGGTCGGATAACTATAGCTAAGATTGTACACAAGAACAGGAAAATAGCGTTGGTAGCGGTATACGCCCCAAATTTGTACGAAGTGGGTTTCTTCACTACACTAACCAATGCAATGTTAGACCTTCCCGATTACTCATTTATAATAGGTGTGGATTTTAATGCCATTTGGAATCCAAGGATGGACAAATCTTACCTCGCCTTTTCCAGTGAACAAAAGAATTCATCTAATGCATTAAAGGATTGGTCGAAGATTACAGGTGTAAATGACTTATGGCGATCACTTAATCCCACGACCTGAAAGTACTCTTGTCGATCTGCGAGACATAACATATTATCCAGAATAGATTATGTCTTTGCATCCCCGAGACTATTTGATAATTATGAAGTGGAAATGATACCCAATGCACTATCAGATCACTGTTATTTACTCCTAAAAGGAACATTTGGTATACTATCTTCCCGAGCCCCAAGATGGCGATTTAACTCGATGATGCTTAATAACAAGGAATTCATTACACAACTCAAAGAAGCGCTTATATTATTCCTACGGGAGAATGCAAACTCGGTGCAAGACCCCAGAATAATATGGATGTCGGTAAAGGGAATGATCAAAGATTTCACTGATAGCTTTTCCTCCAAAATGCGCAAGAATAGATGCACAAAACTGGCTGAGTTGGAAACGCTTTACTCAACGTTATTTAATTCTTTAAAATACAACAACTCAACTCGACTAGAAAATCAAGTTAAGGTACTAAAAAAAGAGATCAATGCCATATACAGACAACAATCGGAAATACAAATACGTAGCACAAGACAACAGCAGTACTCCCAAGGTTCTAAACCTAGTCACCTATTAGCCATGCGATTAAGAATTAATGCAAAATTTGCAGATATAACTACCATTAGAGCACAACAAGTACTTGAAACAGACCCTGAAAAAATAAACAATACATTCAAAGAATTCTACTCCGACTTATATAAATCAGAAACGACCTTCGATCAAAACAAAATGGACACATCTTAATCAAATTATTCTCCCTAAACTTTCAGAGGATGACGCTAAACAGTTAGAAACACCGATCACAATGTGAACTATGAGGCCAAATGGAAAGATATAGAAACCAAAAGAGAGGGATTCAAAGTGCAGACACTGATATTACACTCCTCCACATACAAATTTATTTGGAATAACAAACCACCACGTATAAAAAGATCCACCGCACAGAGAAACAAAGCAGACGGAGGTATGGCATTTCCAGATTTCTACCACTACTTTAAGGCGTACACTTTAAGACCACTAACAACATGGTTTGATCCCCAAGCATTAGTATCCTGGAGAAATTTAGAAGAAAATATAGTAGCTCCACATAAGCTGAAGGGCATAGTATACACCAAATTACCAATTAAGCAATGCGAACGGAAATGTGGCCCCATAATCACTCATGCGATCCGGATATGGCGCGAAACACAAAAAAAATATTCTACCCTACATAAATGGCATAATCATACTCCCTTATTCAATAACAATGCACTCTGGATAGAAAAACAACCTATAAGATTCCCTAGATGGGAAAAGCAAGGCATACACTCATTAGGAGACGTCTTCAATAAACAGGGTTTTTGTAGTTTCAATGAAATACGCAAAAAATTTAATCTCGCCAAGTCCACATATTACTTT
>NC_140174.1:120861189-120958689 GCF_963971535.1 Notolepis coatsorum | reverse complement strand
AGACAGAGAGAGAGAGAAAGAGAGAGATATTGAGATATGAGGTAGAGAGAACTGGCAAAAACATTGGAACAAACTGCAGCACCTGGCATCCCCCTAGCAAACACAGAAGTCAAATGCCTACTGTTTGCAGATGACCTGGTGCTGCAGTCTCCAACAAAAGAAGGGCTACAGCAGCACCTTGATCTTCTGCACAAATTCTCCCAGACATGGGCGCTGATAGTAAATCTAACCAAAACTAAAGTTATGATATTCCAAAAAAGGCCCAGCCTACAACAACACAAACATAAATTCCTCCTAGACACAATTGCCCTAGAACACACAAAAAACTACACCTATCTCGGCCTTAACATCAGTGCTACAGGGAACTTCAACCAAGTGTAGCCGGTTTCAGGCCTACTCTTAACGGACCCTCATTGCCACTACTCTGCGATGTCGGTTGTGTGTGATGAAAGGAAAGACAGGCCCGTGATCCTCTTTAGCCGTGGCATATTTATTTTCTCCTGTCAGACAACAAGACAGAGACAATGCATCAGCATTAATATCAAAATGGCTCCAACAGCTCACAGCTCTTCACTCCATTCAGATAGACTGAAGTTAGAATTAGACATTTGACATTGGAATAAAACATTAGAATAAAACAATACAATAAAACAATACAAAACAAAAGGAGCTACACACATACCTGTCAGACAACAAGACAGAGACAATGCATCAGCATTAATATCAAAATGGCTCCAACAGCTCACAGCTGTGATGGGGAAAAACGCCAATTAGAATATTGCCGGCACGAGCCATGTACGTAACCCCTCCCCCAATGCTAGCTTAGGCCATGCCCCCACGTATCTGGATCTTTTGCCAAACGCACATTTTATTCCACGATTGGGCCTTTCATCCACACATAAACAGTGTCTTCAGAAACATAAACGGAGATTTTCTTAAACGCATTTGAAAGTGAAGATTCCAAAATATCCGTTCAGTGGATCCGTGTAGCCACTGTAAACGCATAGTCTAGATAAACGATGACGCCACAGCTCACTACGCATGCTCAGACTGTTGTTCTATCTATGGCAATAGGCACCGGTAATAAAATGGACAGCGCCTGGTGCTGAAATGACAGACAGAAATAGCATGTAGTTTCTTCCCCCTCGAATGTATATATTTTCTCTTATTGATCTCTGCCTCTTAAGCAGTACTGTATATTTGTATATCTTGTATATCATTCATAAATGTCTAGATGTAACAGCTACTGTATACTCCAGTGCCGACAGATCCGGCCATCAGACGCTGCTTGCGTGTAATAGGGATGTATCTGTTATTTAGTTATACTGGACATTTTCGTTTACATAAGTAGATTTTTCATTTTTGTTTATTTATTAAGTTAATATAAACCGCGTTTCGAAATTTTTTGAGGTTGTTAAATACACGCTTTTCAGATTCAGATTCAGATTACTTTATTCACCATATTGCAGTACAAATGGAACGTGATTTGATGATTACAGTGCATGCGTTTCACAATTTAGAACAATACAACAGTAAATAAATAATTATAAGTAAAGTGCAAGACAGTACAGAACAGTGAGACAACAATAAGACTGTAAAAAGTGCAGTGGTAAGGGACATGGAAACAGTGCAGCATAGTTCAAGTCCAGAGGTCCAGCCCTAGCAGCTCGCCATAGAGGGGGGGAGCAGGGGGACACCTGACTCGTTTACCAGGCGAGCTGCTGAGGGGAAGAAGCTGAGTCTATGGCGGCACTTTAATGTCTTGGGCAGCCGTAGCCGCCTGCCGTGGGGGAGCATGGTGAAGAGGTCGTGACCCGGGTGGGCAGGGTCTGCCATGATCTTCCTCACCCTCCTCAAGGCCCTGGTGGAATGTAGGGACTCGAGGGAGGGAAGGGGGCAGCCGATCACCCTCTCCGCCGAGCGTATCACCCGCTGCAGCTTGGCCTTGTCCCTGACCGTGGCTGCAGGGAACCAGGTGATGATGGAGAGGGTGAGGATGGACTGGATGATGGCGGTGTAGAACTGGACCATCATAGTCCTCGGCAGCCTAAACTTCCTCAGCTGACGAAGGAAGAACATCCTCTTCCGGGCCTTTTTATTGAGAGCGATGGTGTTCGGCTCCCATTTCAGGTCCTGGGAGAGTGTCATGCAGAGGAAGCGGCAGGACTCCACAGAGGCCACCGGGGTGCCTCCCAGAATGATCGGGGAGGGGGGGGCTGCCTTCCGCCTGAAGTCCACTACCATCTCCACTGTTTTCTGGGCGTTGAGGTCCAGGTTGTTGCAGCT
This sequence comes from Notolepis coatsorum, assembly GCF_963971535.1. Taxonomy (NCBI): domain Eukaryota; kingdom Metazoa; phylum Chordata; class Actinopteri; order Aulopiformes; family Paralepididae; genus Notolepis; species Notolepis coatsorum. Next base: position 120,956,403 of record NC_140174.1, on the reverse strand, counting down.
GCACCAGCTCAGCAGCCTCTCGATCTCCCTCCTGTAGGCAGACTCGTCCCCCCTGGATACGAGACCCACCAGGGTGGTGTCGTCCCCAAACTTCAGGAGTTTGACCGAGGGGTGCAGAGAGACGCAGCTGTTGGTGTACAGGGAGAATAGTAGTGGGGACAGAACGCAGCCCTGTGGGGAGCCAGTGCTGATGGACTTGGGATCGGAGATGTTGATTCCCAACTTCACCCGCTGTGACCTGTTTGTCAGGAAGTCCGTAATCCACCTGCAGGTAGAGTCCGGCACCTGCAGCAGGGACATCTGGTGCTCCAGGATGTGCGGGAGGATGGTGTTGAAGGCCGAGCTGAAGTCCACCAACAGAATCTTTTCAGCTTTTGATTTATTTAAGTGGCGAGTGACGTTTTTTTGGTCCGCTTATTTCTCGAGAGATATCATACAATGTCAATGTTGAGTTGAGATCACAATATCGCGATTCCGAAACAATCACTTTTACTTGTTGTAATTAGCATATATATAGTTTGTGATAAGGACTCGCCATATTTAGTTTCAGAATCCGGAGATTGTGATCTCAACATTGACATTGTATCTCTCCGTCGTCCAGTGCGCAGAAGTAAAGCATTGAATCGTGACATATCTAGATTGGTTGTTTCCTCTGGACTGCATCTAATCCACCGCTATATCTATCTATTTATTATCTACTGTATGTATGTCAATATAGCCAATGGAAGTGCTAGGAATGGTCACGTGGGCTGGGGGAACCAATGGACAATTCCTATCATTTCTCAATCGTCCTGACCGCTCGTACCACTATTGTATTTGAGATATCGCTTATCGCCACCTACTGGCCCGCATGCTTGTTGCAGCAATTTATATGCATTTATGTGTTTGCGTCTGGATCAGTTTCTTTTTTTTTTAACACTGTCGTGTGGACGAGGATTTCTTTTTAAACGGAGCCTGAGAATATCCGTTTGGCAAAAGATCCAGATACGTGGGGACGTGGCCTGAGTCAAAATGTGCTTACAGAAAAATCTGTGAACACGGTTAAATGTCTTTTCAACAAATGCACAATCCTTATCATAAACATTAGTGTACACCAGGGTTTCCGTTAGAAAAAATTGTTGCCGGTCTCCGTGACCTGCAAGATTTCAATCTACCGGACAAATGAGATTAATTCCGGTCATAGTTTATTGAGCTTTAAAACAATTGATAGGCAGGCTATATAAAGAATGTCATCCTCAAGGCATGTAGATTTATAATAGTATTACTTAAAACTAGGCTACTTTTGCGTATACAGTCATTAATATATTCCAAATAAAATAAGTCCCTCGATACTCCGTGCTGCTGCTGACTTGAAATAAAATAGACCGCGTATGTGGGCAGTCGGTCCGACACTAAACAGCAGTCTGTTATAATCACATTTTTATGAGCTAACGAATTCCGTTATATTGGACATTTGTATTAATTATATCAAGCAAAGAACTGAGAAAGCAGAGAGACGGCAACATTATCGTGGTTTGCGTGACGACTCTCTCCACCTCGCAACGACTTATTTGCGAGTATGGCGCTGCAGAGCAGCTCATTTAGCTGTTATTGGCTCTTTTCTGGGAACCGCACAGCAGCGCCCCCCACCCAACATTGGCTGAAAATGGCTGAATTGGAGTACTGCTGGAATACTGCATTGTGCTGTTGTTGCTCTGGCTCTGCAGCTTCACAAAAGTTCGCACACCCAGCAGTAAGCTCTCGCTGACAACGTCGTTGTCATTATTAGAAGCAACGAGGAAACAAATGTAATGATCGTTTCGTTCATCGCATAGGCTATTTAATTTTAGCCTATTTTAATACAATTCAAATAATCAAATTGTGCTTAGACTCAGGGAATTATTTTCACCGGACATTAAGACCGGAGAGATTACATATGTCGGACTTCAACAGATTTTGCCGGTCAAATACCGGTAATTACCGGCTAACGGAAACGCTGGTGTACACACCCGGTTCATTGCCCGGAAACTTATTTACAACATTAGACCATTATACGTTCTTTTAGACCAGAAATATATATACAGGTAATGGACAATGCCTACCTCTTCACTCCATTCAGATAGACTGAAGCGGGAGGAAATACGTCACTTCGGGAGGAAGTGATGACGCGACGATTTCAAAATAAAAGACTTTGAGAATATAAAAATTACAATAAATAATAATAAATCAATCAAATAAAACGTGAGGGATTATTTGTGGAATGCATAATCGTATATTTATATATACCTGCTACACAAGCTGTGAACGACCTGAGACACAAAGCAAGAAGGGCTTTTTATGCTATTAAAAGGAACATCAAGCTAGACATTCCAATTAAAATCTGCCTCAAAATATTAGACTCTGTCATAGAACCCATTTCCCTGTATGGTTGCAGGGTCTGGGGCCCACTTGCAAACGAAGACTTCACCAAATGGGACAAACACCCAATTGACAAACACATCAATGTGGAACGCCCTACCCAAAGCTGTAAAGGAATGTGAATCACTACCCACTTTCAAAAACACTCTCAAAGAACACCTACGGGAGACTGCAATTCGAAACTGGCCCCTACAAATGTCTTAACCCAGTTGTACAATAAATTACCAAGTATGGCTTTGTCAGTATTCCAATGTACAGTGTACAGTGCCCCCCCCCTACCCCAACCCCCCCCCTCCAATGTACAGCCCCCACCCACCAACCCCACCCCACCCACCCAACCTCCTCCAATGTACAGTTTCTACGTCAAATGTATATACACTCTTTTTCTGGACACTTTTTCACAAACTACTGTATTTGCAAATCTGATATGTCATAAATGTATAGATGTAGCAGTACTGTCTATCTGTATGTGATATATGTTATGATGAATTGAAAATGGGGGACCCTGATGTAAACAAGACGAAAGTCTTTCTCTGGTCTGCATCCCCTTAACAATTGTATGTATTGAGCTGTACTGTACTGTACCCATTCTGCAATCTGTTAATAAACTTTTCAATCAATCAATCAATCAATCAATGAGACTCTGGATGCAGAATTTTGCAAATCCATTCTCCGCACCCAATGGAAAACACCAAATAATGCATGCAGAGCAGAACTAGGAAGATACCCACTAATTATCAAAATCCAAAAAAGACCATTTAAATTCTATAATCTATAAGACACACTCCATAACAAAGCCCTCACCTACAGTGAGACCATTGAGAGATGCCCACTCAGCCAGATGTTTCTGGGACTCTGCTCACAAACACAAGCAGAGCCACCAGACAGAAACCACACTGGACTAAACCAAATTATAAGAAAACAAAAAGAAAACTATCTGACACATTGGAAAGAATCAACCCAAAACCAGAGCAAATTGGAATGCTATTTGGCCCTAAACAGATAGTACACAGTGGCAGAATACCTGAGCACTGTGACTGACCCAAAACTAAGAAGATCCTTGACTAGGTACAGACTCAGCGAGCACAGCCTAGCCATCGAGAAAGGCCACCATAGGCAGACCTGGCTCCCAAGAGAGAGAGAGAGAGAGAAAGGGGGGGGAGACATAGAGAGAGAGAGAGAGAGAGAGAGAGAGAGAGAGAGAGAGAGAGAGAGAGAGGTGACATACAGAAAGAGAGAGATAGAGAGAGGGGGGAGACATAGAGAGAGAGAGAGAGAGAGAGAGAGAGAGAGAGAGAGAGAGAGGTGACATACAGAAAGATAGAGAGAGACAGAGAGACAGAGAGAGAGAGAGAGATAGAGAGATACATAGAGAGATAGAGAGAGAGAGAGGTGACAGACAGAAAGATAGATAGAGAGAGAGAGAGAGAGAGAGAGAGAGAGAGAGAGAGACATTGGTTAATATATATATATAAATGGATTAGCAAAGTTATTAGAACTTTCTACTGCACCCGGTCTGACTTTGCACGATACCAATGTAAAATTGTTGATGTATGCAGATGATCTGGTTCTGCTGTCAACCACTAAAGAGGGTCTACAACAGAACCTAGACATCCTCCACCAGTTCTGCCAGACATGGTCTCTGAACGTAAACATGAAGAAGACTAAAGTCATGGGCCCTCATTCATCAACGCGGCGTAGAAAATGTTCTATTTCCACACGTAAGCACAGAATTTAGAATCAATGCACGCACAAAAAAAACGGGATTCATCACACGTGCGTACACAGGTTCTACGCACACCTGTCTTGATAAATATGACTTTGATCCTACGTTTGAGCTCGTGCAATGTTTTAAGTATTTGCATACCAGAACCGCCCCGATTAACCATATACGGTAATGGAATACCCCCATGAAATGTGGAAAAATGGACTAAGCCGAGGGAAGCGTGTTATGAGACAGGCTGACAGACGTGTACACACGTACGGTGATGTCGGATATGATATCTATTAACCATTGCTGCCTGGGCAGCGCAAACACTAATAAAGACCGTGCTGGAATATGACTGCCTTTTCCCGTGTTGTTTGATTAATACCCAGGGATTAAAGTTCTCCTCAATTTTATTCCAAATCGCGATGGATTTTCCGTAAATTTTCTACCTGCTGCATATGATTTGTAGAGGCATATTACAATCTATTTTTTTTTGTATTTTATTTTTTTATTATTTTTTAAACAAACATATAAACAAACATGACAACACACGATAAGATATACAAGCATTAATTGTCAGGGCACATCCAATGAGATCACATTTTAGTTAGTTGTCTTATATAAGATATACCCCTAATACCTGTTATCTAAAAAACCTACACACATATGCTCAGCTCGAACCCCCCCCTCCCGGACCCCACCTTGAGAAGTACCTCCACTATCCCTCGCACCTAACCAGACACTACCATTATAAGCTAGCTTTTATTCTCTCCACCACTTCTAACCACATTGACATTTTGGATTCATTGAGACCCAGAATTCTTGCTGTAGATATTTCATGGTAAATTACATCGAGATATGTAAGAAACCAAACTTTACGGCACATTTTTTCCGGTTGAAACCAGCGTGATTCGATCAGCTTTTTGGCTACTGTGATACCCGATAAAACCAATCTCTTTAGCTGTGGATTCACTGCAAACTCAAAAACATCATTCAATAGTAATACCGAGGGGTGTACAGGTATATTCCAAGATACGAGTTTTGATATTTGTTGGGTCACATCTTTCCAGAATGCCTTAACTGGTGAGCAGTCCCAATACATGTGCATAAATGTCCCTTCGTCCCCATTTGTACATTGGGTGCATTTGGAATCTTGTTTAAGCCCCATTCGGCACAGTCTTATAGGAGTCAAGTATGTCCTGTGAATATAGTTAAGATTGATTTGTTGATGATCCGGGTTCCTTGATGTAAGTCGGACATTTGCCCAGGCTCCTTGCCAATCAAAGTCATTTTCCAGGTCTGGTATATCCCTCCTCCAGACAGAGTCTAGTTGGAGGGTTTCATACGAGGACGTTAGTAATTGATGATAAAATTCTGAAACAAAACCTCTCGATGTCTCTCTTGCGTAGAAGAATTTGTGGTATCTGTGGTGTTCAATTGGTCTGTCTAATGGAACACCGTGAGACTTCAAACATAGCTCTAACTGTTTGTGAAAAAGCCATGTGGACTTGGTGAGATTAAATTTTTTGCGTATTTCTTTATCACTACAAAAACCCTGTTTGTTAAAAACATCCCCTAATGAGTGTATGCCTTGCTCTTCCCATATAGGGAATCTTATAGGTCGTTTTCCAATTAAGAGTGCATTGTTATTGAATAAGGGAGTATGATTGTGCCATTTTTGTGGGTTAGGATTTTTTTTTTGTGATTCACGCCATATCCGGATCGCATGAGTAATTATGGGGCCAAATTTTCGTTCACAGTGCTTGATTGGTAGTTTAGTGTATGCTATGTCCTTCAGTCTATGTGGGGCTACTATGTTTTCTTCTATTTTTCTCCAGGATGCTAATGCTTGGGAGTTAAACCATGTTGTCAATGGACTTAATGTGTACGCCTTAAAATATAGGAAAAAATCTGGAAATCTACAATCTATTTTGATGTCAGTATTGGGTAGCCTATATAAACAATAATACGAGAGCATATACAAGAACAATGAATCTTACTGCCATGTATGATGTAGCAGATACGCCATGTGTAGCCTGCCTATATGTGATCAATACAAACATGAACTTGAATTCCATCATGTCTGTGTGCGGGTCACTGCGGGAACTCACAAGGCTGTTGTCACAATGTAAATAAGAACGTGCACTGAAAAGTTACAGTATGTAGTTGGTTGATTATTTGTATGACAGTCAGTAAACCCTTGCAAAAAGTATCCGTTTTATTTAATGAATTGAAAACATTCAGCATCGCCTTCCTCCCGGCATGCAGCAACAACATGTATCAGGCAAATGCGCATCGCAACATTGACTTAGTGGAATCCCTTTCTATTCACATAACTGCATTTGTGATGGAGCTTTGACAGCTACAGTAACAGTCTATTGCTCGATCCATCTCCAATATCACGATGGACCGTGCCGGTGGCAAAGACCCGAGGGTGGAGAGGATCTTGAATGAATTCCATCATCATATTTATATGTTGTGTGTCTGTCCACTATGTTTGTTACTTTGTTATTCCCCCCCCCTATCTATGTAAAGCGACCTTGGGTCTCTTGAAAGGCGCTATATAAAATGAAGCTATTATTATTATTGTTATTATTATCACATCTGAGCGGGAGCTCACAAATAGACTGTTAGTCTCAGTGAAGTTTCAACGGAGGTCATCTATTCTAACCAACAAATTGAAGTAGAAAGCATTTCGTGACCAATCTTATTTGGAAACATGAAACACAAAATAATTCCCTTTTTATTTGAAACAATATTTAATCGCGTTTGGAGGTTGGTGTTTTGCGTCTGCCCCCCCGTGCCAAACAAGCAGGCCAACCTCTTGTTCGCGTGTGAGCCCGTTATAATTACACTACTGTTGCTATTTTATAATGAACTATAATGAATTACGGGTCATACAGAAGTTGAACACTAATGCACGGAAGCTTATTTCCGCCTTGAAACTAATGCAGAACTGAGGAGCGCTTATGCCGTAGTAACGATGTTCTACCACTGGGCGTCAGCTAAGTGTGCTCCGAGCTGTGCGTACACATAAGCACGAAGTCAAGTTCAAGTTGAAATTGATGAATCCCACTCTTTGCTTAGAAATGGTCGTACGCACAGGTTAAGCACATATCTGTGCGTAAGACACGTTGATGAATGAGGGCCATGGTCTTTCAAAGGAGACACAAGTCTCAGAGTTCACATAATACATTTAAATTAGGCACACACATATTAGAAAACACAAAAAGCTACCCATATTTGGGATTGAAAATAAATCATAATGGTAACTTCAACATGGCTGTGAATGAACTGAAGGAGAAGGGAAGAAGGGCTTTTTATGCCATCAAAAGGAAAATTCCAATTGACATCCCAATTAAGACCTGGATCAAAATTCTAAATTCTGTAATAAATCCAATAATATTATATGGCAGTGAAGTGTGGGGTCCACTAACTAACCAAGACTTCCCAAAATGTGAAAAACACCCATTAGAAGTACTGCATGCAGAATTGTGCAAAAACCTACTTAGGGTTCACAGACACACTGCCAATAATGCATGCAGGGCAGAACTTGGCCAATACCCTCTAATCATTCAAATTCAAAAGCGAGCCAACAAATTTTATACACACCTCCAATCAAGTGACCCACACTCCTACCACTACAAAGCCCTTCAGAGCCAAGAGATGAACTCAGATAAGAGTCCCCTCTGCCAGCTAGTCAGAAATCTCTGCCCACAAACACCAGGGCTTCAGGACAGACACCAAGCAATCTGGCCCAACCAAATAATCGCAAAACAAAAAAAAAATTATATAGAATATTGGAACAAATCAACCAAATCTCAAAGTAAATTAGAATTCTATTTGACCCTAAACAGAGAGTACACGGTGGCAGAATACCTGACCACTGTGAATGAGATAAAATTAAGAAAAACATTGACACGGTACAGACTGAGTGGACATAGTCTAGCCATAGAAACAGGCCGTCACAGGCAGAACTGGCTGCCCAGAGAGGCCAGGCTGTGTTCACTTTGTCATCAGGGGCGATGTTGAGACAGAACCTCACTTCCTACTATACTGTGAGAAATATAAGGATCTAAGAGAAGTTTTCTTTGATAAAATAAATAAAATTGATGCACAGTTTATCCATCTCCTTGATCACCAAAAGCTGCTATACATGTGTGGGGAGAAAAGTCAGTGTACAGCATTAGCTGCAAAATATGTAGACGGTTGTCACACAATAAGAGAACAAGCTCTGTAAATGTATCTGAGTGGCCACACTTGAAAAATGACTACCCGATTGAGTGACTATTTTGTAAATTAATATGTTTCTTGTTGATTGTCCTTACTGTTATTACTAATATTATGATATTTTATTGCTTAATATATATGTTATTGTTTGTATGTTGAACTTGCTTTGGCAATAAGTATGTTAATATTTCATGCCAATAAAGCCTATTTGAATTGAATTGAATTGAGAGAGAGAGACAGTGAGCTGTAGTGTTCCACAAGGAAGCATACTAGGACCGCTACTCTTCCTAATTTATGCAAATGACATGTCGTCAGCCTGTGACTGCAACTTGTTCCTGTTTGCGGACGACTCAGCCCTGCTGGTCTCTGACAAGAACAAGTTGCAGGTTGAAAAAACCCTCAGCTCAGAACTAGGCAAAATCTGCATATGGCTCGCTGATAACAATCACTAACTAACTAACTTTCTCACTTTATATGTATATGTTGTGTCTGTCCACTATGTTTGTTAATTTGTTACCCCCCCCCCCCCCCTTATGTAAAGCGACCTTGGGTCCTCTGAAAGGCGCTATATAAAATGAAGTATTATTATTATTATAATCATTACACATGGGCAAAACAGTGTCGGTTCAAATAACAAACTCAGCAAGACCGACGGCTTCTCAGTTGCAGTGGGTGAAAATATTGTCACAAGGAAAGACGAAATTACCTACCTGGGTTCCATCCTAGAGGCAAATCTTTCCTGTGACAAAATGGCATCCAATGTAATAAAAAAAAGTCAACCAACGAACTAGATTCTTGTACCGGATCTCCTCTCTGGTAAACAAGAATACCCTGAAGACTCTGGCAGGAGCACTCATTCAAGGGTACTACGACTATGCGTGCACCTCATGGTACCAAAGCACCTCAAAGGCGCTTAAAACAAAATTACAAACATCACAAAACAAACTGGTCAGACTACTACTTGACCTTACCCCCAGAACCCACCTCACCCCTGCCTACTTTGACAACCTAGGATGGCTTAGAGTAGACGACAGAGTACAGCAACTTGCAATGGGCCTGGTCTACAAGATACACTATACGACTAAGGTACCCATGTACATGTCAAAATACTTCCCAAAGGTCAGTGAATACCACAACCACTACACCAGAGGAAGCTCAACAAATCATGTTAAACCCAGATTCGGCTCAAACAAGGGACTAAACACGTTTCGCAATTATGCCACATCAATGTGGAACGCCCTACCCAAAGCTGTAAAGGAATGTGAATCCCTACCCACATTCAAAACCGCTCTTAAAGAGCACCTACGGGAGGCTGCAATTCGAAACTGGCCACCGTAAATGCCCAAAACCCCCACCACCTCCTAATAGACAGTCTCCTCCCCACCGCATGTATATATTCCCTCCCCGCCGTATGTATATTTCTCTCCCACCCACCCACCCCCTCCTAATGTACAGTCCCCTCCCCATCATATGTATATACTCTAGGGGTAACAGTACTGTATATTTGAATACCGTTTATGTCACAAACTGTATCAGTACTAAATACCTACATGTCCCTATGCCATAAATGTCATGTATGTTGTGTATGTCATAAATGTCTATATGAATTGAAAATGGGGGACCCTGATGGAAACAAGACAAACGTCTTTCTCAGGTCTGCATCCCCTTAACAATTGTGTGTATTGAGCCGTACTGTATTGTACCCATTCTGCAATCTGTTAAATAAAGTTATATTATCGTACTTGGCCATCGCGTCCCGCTCTTAAGCCATTCCGAGATATACCTCATCTCATGTACCTATTGTACACCATCAACGACAAAACAAATACGCCCATCACCTGCCGGGCCCCGCCCCTATAGAGGCGTACTCTATAAGATACTAGGCATGGTCACCAAACACTCTTCCTCTATTTTCGTTTCCATCATAACGGTCGCAAGACGCCTTATGTAACTAGTTGTTATGAAAAGATTAGAGAAATTGCGTAATGTTGAAAGTTTACCGGAGGTTTGCTTACCCCTGGAATCTTCGGGGCATGTTTCAGCGACACGTCGGGCCTATTCTGATGTTTCCTCGTCTGGTGGCAGCAGATCAAGGAGCAGCGTGCAAGGTTTGGCTATCGAGCCAGCTTGAAACACAGGTAGGCCCTGTGTCATCAGGCATTGATGTTGGTGTTAGTAATGCTGTGGAGTGTGTTTCGGCGCCAGGGGCGGGGTGGCTTGGTGAACGTTCCACTGCAGTGGACGATTTCCTGGCTATCCATGCTAATGTTGATGCTGAAATGGGTTGTTATTCTAATATTCCCCGCCGCGGGACGTTGCCGCTTTTCCCTCCTCTTGCCCGGTTCATTGATGAAGGTCAGTCGGTTGCTAATGTGGGGGGTTTCGCTGAGTCTTATTTACCTTTTTTACGGGTAAAAGGGCTAACAACAGGGTGCAGGCCGGGTGTACCGTGGCTACGTAGCCAGGTAGCTTTGTTCCTGTGCCCCGGCGGGGATGAACGATGTCCCACCCGGCCGATGCTTGAGAGCGAATCGGCTCGGAGGGTGGCAGTATGGACGGATGAGTGGTATACTGCTGCAGGATGGTTTGTAGCGGCGGCCAGTGTTATGGCTCAGCTGGCTATTTTCCTATCCACATTGGCATGGGGTAGTGGGGCTATGGGTCCAGCCGACATTGTAAACATGTTGCATGTTTGTGGTGTTATAGAGATCTTGACTCAGTCGCAAGCTATAACTGCGGGGAGGATTAGGATGCTATCAACGTTTGTTGTTAGGCATGTCTGGTTGGAGCACTCTCCTCTTGGGGAAGAGGATAGGTTTTCTCTCCTCACGACTCCTTTTTCCACGGAAGGACTTTTTGGTCGTTCTGTGGAGGCGCAGGCGGTTGTTGATCTGGGTCCCACACCGCCTCACGCTGTGCAGCCAGAGGTTGGAGCACGGCCTCGTCAACGACTGTGGCGAGGCCCTCGACAGGCGGCCATGTTTCCCCCGCCAGTGGTACCCTGGGCGGAGAGTCAACAGGGATCCACAAGGCAGACAGCCTTGGCGGCCGAGGGATCGGCCATTTTGGGTGTATTCGGCTTGGATAAAACAAGCCGTCGTCATTCTGCCGCGAGCAGCCCGCTCCCCGTTCAATCCTCTCTCCGTTACCCACGGAAGCGGGGCTCTGATCGTTTTCCTTTGGCTGCGGGCCGCGAACCTTCTTTGAAGCGCATGCGGCCCCACTTTTCACTTCTCATGGGGACAGGGGCTGACACCCAGTTGATGGCTGAGCCTGGGTCTGTCCGTGAGAATGTTGTGCTGTCGCGTGGCTCCTACACCACACGTTGTGTGATGGGTGAGCCTGGTGTTACGGCTGCCACTAGCTACAGTGGTCAGCAGGGGGACTCGAGGCCTCTTCTGTTGAATGCACAGCAAGGGTTACCCCGGCCTCGCCTTCGCCAGGCGGGGTGTCACGCTGACGCCTCCCACTCCCGTGAGAGCGGCAGTGGTCTGCAAAGGAGAGGCGAGCGTGATTTGGGTGATAGCAATATCACTGCAGGGCTACGGTGTGTAGGAGCCCATGGGGTCCTCACGCCTTGCGTGACTAGCTGTAGAACAACTCCTCAGTATGCGCTAGAGGGGTGTTCAGGGGGGGGTGTGTGTCAACCAGTTTGATGGCAGCTTCTCCCGTATCAAACCGGCCCTATCTGTCGGGGTCCCCCCTTGGGTGCGTCGCACAGCGGGAGGGACCGGGCCAACTATCTACTGTTCCTTGCGGCCCAGCGTCAGTTGACGGCGGGTGCGCTGTGGGATTATTTTCACATATGGCGACAAGAATGCCGTTTGGAGGGGTGGATAGAGAGAACGTTGAGGGAGGGGCTTGTGTTGCAGTTCGCACAACCCCACCCTCCGTTCTCAGGTTTGGTGCCGACCCTATTGTCAGGGTCAGAAGCAGTGACAGCCTTGGCCGACGAGATCCAATCTCTGTTGGCGAAGCAGGCCGTCGTCATGGTCCCGAGAGAGGACGCGATGTCAGGCGTCTACTCCCGTTATTTTCTGGTGCCCAAAAAAACGGGAGGGGTCAGACCTATACTGGATCTGTCCGCGTTCAATCGTCTGATTGTAGCGAGACCATTCAGAATGTTGACCGTCAAACTCCTGCTGCTTGCTGTCAGAAGGGGAGACTGGTTCACCTCCATAGACCTGAAGGATGCGTATTTTCACATCCCGATTTTCCCTCCTCACAGGAAGTTCCTGCGGTTCCTGTTTCAGGGCGTAGCGTACGAGTACCAGAGGTTGCCGTTCGGCTATTCTCTGGCTCCCCGCACATTCACCAGGTGCGTGGCGACTGCGCTGGAGCCTCTACGTCGTCGGGGAATACGGGTTATATTCTATCTCGACGACATTCTACTCCTCAGTCGTTCGGAGGAGGTTGCCAGGTCTCATACCAGGCTGGTGGTGGAATTCCTCACCAGGCTGGGTTTTGCTGTGAACTGGAAGAAGAGTACACCTCTTCCCAGTCAACAGGTGGAGTACTTGGGCTTGACGCTGAGGTCAAGGCCCATGATTGTAACCCTCTCGGAGCAGCGGAGGGTGTCTATCCTTCACGCGCTCGGGGGTTTCCGTCTGGGAGGGGCGGTCACGGCGCTGCAAGTGATGCGCCTGCTCGGTATGATGGCATCTGCTCACACGATGGTTCCTCTTGGCCTCCTCTTCATGAGGAGGATACAGAGGTGGTTTTTCTCTATGGGAATAGATCCGGTGAGGGACAAGTGGAAACGGTTGACGGTTCCTTTGTCGATATGGGGAGATCTCGCCCATTGGAGGAGGCTGGGTATCCTCACCATTGGGGTCCCCATGGGCAGCAGGCACTCACACGTCACGGTCTTCACCGACGCCTCTCTCACGGGTTGGGGAGGGACGTGTCGGACCCACGCAGTGGGGGGCAGCTGGACAAAGGTCCATGCTGGCCCGTCTAATCCGCACATCAATGTGTTGGAATTGAAGGCGGTCCTCCTGGTCCTCAAACGGTTCGACCACCTGGTGGTAGGCGAGCACGTTTTGGTCAGGACAGACAGTATGACGGCAGCGGCGTATATCAACAGGCAGGGTGGGACTCGTACCATCCGCCTGCACCGGGTGGCGGTCGAACTTTGGCTATGGGCATCTCGCAGGCTGCGCAGTCTGAGTGCGCTCCACATCCCTAGGGCGGAGAATGTGGGCTGTGATGTCTCGGGGCGGTCCTCGTTACGACGAGTGGGAACTCCGCCCCGATATAGTCAGGCAGATCTGGGATCGCTTCGGGGAGGCCTCGGTGGATCTGTTTGCGAGCCGACGTTCTCACAAGTGCCCCTTGTGGTTCTCGGTCAGTCGAGCAGATCATCCCCCATTGGGGGTGGATGCCTTCTCGATCTTTCCATGGCCACCCGGTCTTCTGTACGCCTTTCCTCCTGTACAGCTGTTGGGTCAGCTGTTGGAGCGGATACGGAGGGAGCGCAGGACGGTGATCCTGGTCGCGCCGGACCGGGGCACGGCAGTGTGGTTCCCGGTCTTGATCCAGCTGCTGATCGCTCCGCCTTGGGTTATTCCTTGGTCGGCGACGGCCCTCTCTCAGCAACACGGGTCGCTGTTTCAGTACCCGGTGTTGGGCCAACGCCTGTTGGTGTGGCTGGTGGGAGGGTAAGTCTGGAGAGGATGGACCCTTCTGTGGTTGATACCATCCGGAATGTGCATGCTCCCTCCACTGTCACGCTTTACGCGGGCAGATGGCGTATGTTCCAAGAGTGGTGTAAGGCGGGGGGCCAGGACCCAGTCTCCTGCCCCCTGGATGCTGTCCTTTGTTACCTCCAGTCTCTCCTTGGTAGACTGTCGGCTTCGACGGTGAGGGTATATGCAGCAGCTATATCCTCCTATCATGAGGGGTTTGACGGGGATGTCTTGTTCAGCCACCCTCTTGTGAAGAGTTTCCTGCTTGGCGCTCGACGCGTTAAGCCGGTGCAACGCTCTTTGGCTCCGAGTTGGGATCTTCAATTGGTCCTCGGTCGGTTGTCCTTGGCCCCGTTTGAGCCGCTTGAGCAAGCGCCGTTGGGACGGCTGTCTTTCAAGACCGCGTTCTTGCTGGCTGTCACCTCCGCTAAACGCGTGGGTGAGCTCTGTGCTCTTTCGGTACATCCAGAGTGCCTGTCTTTTCGTTCCGATTGCGGTGCCACTCTGCGGCCTAATCCTGCTTTCGTGCCTAAAAATATCCGGAGTTCCTTCCGCTCCAGGGATATTGTGGTTCAGGCGTTTAATCCGCCTCCTCACGCTAGTGAGTTAGATGCGGGCCTTCACCTGTCATGTCCGGTCCGTGCTTTGGGAATTTACCTCAGCCGTACTCAGGACCTCAGGGTTACCGATCAGCTTTTTGTCTGTCACGGTGGTTCTCGTGCCGGTAAGGCACTATCGAAACAGCGCCTGTCCCATTGGTTGTGCGAGGGTATTGCCCTCTGCTACACATTGGCCGGGCTGGATCCCCCTGGGGGCGTCAGGGCGCACTCCACTCGTGGGGTGGCAGCCTCTGCCGCTCTGCTGGGTGGGGCCTCGGTGGAGGACATCTGTGCTGCAGCTTCATGGTCCTCCCCGGGCCCCTTTGTAAGGTTTTACCTCATGGACATGACCGGGGGTTCTGTCTCCCAGGCGGTTCTGGGGTCTGTGGCCTTTCCTGCTTCCCGTCCTTTGGTAGGGTAGCAGGAGTGTGTGGGTATGGGCCACAGTGTGTTAGGTCACACGTGGTTCCGTCTGTGCTGTGTGTTCAAGGGGTTCTAGTTCCCTCTTGCTTGCACTCGGGTGGAGTTGACTGCGCCCCCCTTCATTAGGAAGGATGGGGTGACGGGACTCCCCAACCCCTTGATGTGGGCTTACGGGTCCTCAGGGGGTACATCTGTCGGGCCTCGCGTCCGCTCTACCCCATATCTCGGAATGGCTTAAGAGCAGGACGCAATGGCCAAGTACGATAATATAACGACATTATACGAGTACTGGCTAAGCGTCCCGCTCTTAAGCGGCCCTGAGTTCCCTTGAGGAATCTTTTCCTGGAAACAGGTTTTTTGGCGAGGAAGAGTGTTTGGTGACCATGCCTAGTATCTTATAGAGTACGCCTCTATAGGGGCGGGGCCCGGCAGGTGATGGGCGTATTTGTTTTTTCGTTGATGGTGTACAATAGGTACATGAGATGAGGTATATCTCGGAATGGGTTAAGAGCGGGACGCTTAGCCAGTACTCATATAACTAGGTTATATACATAACCTGTCGTTTTCATTCAGAGAGAGAGAGAGAGAGAGAGAGAGAGGGGGGGGGGGGGGGGGGGGGGGGGGGTGACGGTGGGTGTGATAGAATGCAGTGAGCGTTGAGGCAGTAAAGTGCCATTGTGTAAGGAGATGCCATACATTCTGTCTCTCTCCCCCCCTCTCTCTCTCTCTCTGCCTCTCTCTCTCTCTCTCTGCCTCTAAATTCAATTAAATTCAAATGGCTTTATTGGCATGACGCAAAACTTGTACATGTTGCCAAAGCAAATGATTAATAATAACATAAACATGGATTACAAAACAGATACATGGATTACAAAACAGATATTAATGTAATATATTAATGTCTCTCTCTGTCACCTCTCTCTCTCTCTCTATCTCTATTTCTCTCTCTCTCCCCCCCTCTCCCTCTCTCTCTCCCCTGTAGAGAGATAGAGAGAGATAGAGAGATAGAGAGAAATAGAGATAGAGAGAGAGGTAGAGAGATGGATAGAGAGAGAGAGAGAGAGAGAGAGAGAGAGAGAGAGATAGAGAGAGATAGAGAGGGAGCATCAGGAGGTAGTACTGTATCCAGGGGGATTCTGACGGGGAGCTCTCAGGTTTCCTAATAGTCTACTGAGGAAAATCAATTCAGTGCGGCCATCTGATTGTATTTAGAGAAGCTAATGATGTGTACTACAAATAATACATAGAAAATAATGAGTACTATATCATATTATGTGCTTTCATTCCACAGAGACGGGTTCTGGAAGGAGTACTGTGCACGGGGCGGGGCGGGGCGGGGCGGGGCGGGGCGGGGCGGGGCGGGGCGGCGATCTCTTCGGGGGAAGATTGGAACGGGAATCAAGTATTGGAACATTTCAAATGGTACCCAGCTTTGTGTACTTTAGAAGATCACCGTTTCTTTATCCCCACCCTTCTCTCTCTCTCTCTGTCTGTCTGTCTGTCTGTCTGTCTGTCTGTCTGTCTGTCTGTCTGTCTGTCTGTCTGTCTCTTTCTCTGTCTCTCTCTCTCTCCATGTGTGTGTCTCTCTCTCCATGTCTGTCTCTGTCTCTCTCTCTCTCTCTCATGCTGCATGCTGGGAGTGAGATTGGCTTGAGCGGAGTTTTTGTGGAGGGTATTTTTCTTATTTTCCCCCTTAATTGTGTTTCTTTTTCCGTTTCTTCTCTACGTGCACAGTGTGTGGTTTTATGGGTTATTTGTTCCTATCAGGGTAAGTGGTGCGAGTGTATAGTGTTGGAGGCGAGTGTATTGTTTGGTGAGTGGAGGCGGCGCGCTGCAGGCCAGTGACATGGCCTCGCAGTCAGGAGGACCTGAGTCTGTGTCGCTCCGACGCGGAGTGAGGCGTGTGCCCGAGGGAAATGCTACGGTGGAAGAGGTTTTGAAGGCTGTCGGTGAACAGGTAGGATGCGAAAATCTTGCGTATGCATCGAGGATGAATAAGGCTGTGGTGGTATTTTTGAAAAAAGAAAGTTTGGTAAGAAAAGTGATTGCCAGTGGCATTTGGGTGAAGGATGTACTTGTGGCCGTGTCGCCACTGTCGGCACCAGCTACGAGGGTAGTTGTGTCTAATATACCTCCGTTTATCAAAGACGAGGCTCTGTCAAGGGAGCTGATCCGCTTCGGGAGGTTGGATTCAGACCTATTGCTCTTGGGTGTAAGGAACCTGGGCTGAAGCATGTACTCTTGTTACGTAGGCAAGTGTTTATGTATTTGAAAAACGCAAATCAAACGTTAAATGTGAGGTTCAACGTGAAGGTTGGTGAGGGCTTGTATGCTGTGTATGCGAGCACCGACAGCTTGCGTTGTTTTGAGTGCGGGGATATTGGGCATAAGCGATTCGCTTGCCCGCATCCAAAACGCGCAGCGGGAGGGGCATCGCGTCAGCAAAGTAAAAAAAATAGTAGAGGTTAGTATTGTAAACACTGGAGAGCAACAGGCAGATACAGGAGGAGTGGCGGAAGCTACTGAGACAGAGGAGGAGGTTGTGGTGGAGGGAGAAGCTGCAGGAGGAGTGGAGGGTGCTGCTAATGAGACAGAGGAGCTGGTGCTGGATAGACAAGCTGCAGGGACAGGCGGGAGTAAGCACGCTCTCGAAACAGGCGCACAGCCAGGGCCGGTGCTAGATTTATCAGATGGAGGGGGGGGGGGGGGGCCCTTCCCCCCGTGGTTGTAAGGGGGAGTAAAGGTAACACAGAGGCCAGTGGTGTTGTGGAGGGAGGGGGGAGGGGGGGGTAAAGTGGTTGAGCAGGGGGGGCCCTCTGGGGTGGTGTCGGCTTGAAATAAGCCTTCTAGCATGGGGCAGAATGGGAAGGAGAGTGTAGCTGATGAGGAGGGGATGGATTTAGAGGGGGGTGCTACGGAGAGGGAGATTGAGTCTGATGGAGAGGCATCTTTATCTGGAAGTGAGAGTGAGGATCTAGGAAAGGAGGATGTAAGGCAGCTCACCCGGTTTCTTAGGGAAACAAAAAACAGGAACAAATTTTGCTCTGGGTCGTTTCTTTCCAGACCAAGAAAAGTTCTTAAGGTCTGTGATGCATGCTACCAAGACCACAGACGGGGGGGGGGGATTCATGACGCCCAGGAGGAAGTTCAGACTGAATAAGTGGGCTACTAATGTCAGGAAAAGACTGTCATCAAATACAGGTTTATAATGTATAAACTGTATGGTACACATCTGCTGGTGGGTTTCTTTTTCTGGGTTTTGTTCTCCGTTTTCTCCCTCTTTTTTTTTCACATGGAAGTCCTACGGATAGGCTCCCTTAATATTAACGGTGCTAGGGATGGTGTGAAAAGGGGGCTGTTTTCCAACTATGCAAAACAGAAAAATAGTTTCCTCGAGGGAAACTAAGTTACCCCCCCCCCCTCCCATCCAACCCCCCCCCCCCCCCCCCCCCCCCACCTCCAATGTACAGGTCCCCCCCCCCTCCACCCAACCTACTCCAATGTACAGTTTCTTCGTCAAATGTATATACTCTTTTTTAGACTCTTATTGTATCACAAACAATACTGTATTTGTAAATCTGGTATGTCATAAATGTATAAATGTAGCAGTATTGTCTATCTGTATGTCATGTATGTCATATATGTTATGATGAATTGAAAATGGGGGACCCTGATGTAAACAAGACGAACGTCTTTCTCTGGTCTGCATCCCCTTAACAATTGTGTGTATTGAGCTGTACTGTATTGTACACATTCTGCAATCTGTTAATAACAATCAATCAATCAATATTTAACAGATTGCAGAATGGGTACAATACAGTACAGCTCAATACACACAATTGTTAAGGGGATGCAGACCAGAGAAAGACGTTCGTCTTGTTTACATCAGGGTCCCCCATTTTCAATTCGACATACATGACATACTACAGGTATATAGTAATGTTTCATTTGTGACATATACGATATGCAAATATACAGTACTGTTACCCATAGATCCTAACAGAGATTATACATATGATGGGGAGGAGACTGTACAGGGCTCCAGACTAACTTTTTTCACCACCGTCCCAGAACCGTCTCGAAATACAGTTTTAACCGTCCCAAAGTGAATGTAAACCGTCCCAAAAAAAATTAAATATATATAATCTATCAACGTCGATTTGATCATATGGGGACATTTTGTGCTGATAATGGCACAGAGGGTGAGACCAACTGTGTACCGTACATTTTGATTATTGTAAGCACAAAGATAATAAGCAGCTATAACTAGAACGTGTCGATAACATACAGTTCCAATAGACTAACATTACACTTCTGTGATTTAAATGTGTCCTTACCTCAGACTCAGGGGTTGTAATGTTGGATGCAGTTCCCTGTTGGTAATTTTTTTTATTATAAATATATATATTATATAATTATACTTGTAGTTGTATTATCTGCGAGACATCGCCACCACGCAACAAGTCAAAATGCTCGCTATCTGCAAACAGCTCCACTGTCTGTGTATACTCGAGTAGCCTCCAGCTGCAGCCAGGATTCTCCGGCGCTGCAGCTGGACCCTATTGGTCAAATCACATTCAACATTGCCATCTTCGCAGTGTTGTTATGGAGCATGATAGCTAATTAGCCAATGCAAAAACGAATCATGTAAATTATGTTATAAGACATTGATATCAGGAGCTATCTGTAGCTACTGCTAGCCGGCTAGATGACGTTAGACAATGCATCATGTATTAAATAAAGTGAACTATTTAGTTTACTGGGTCATTTCGTTAAAACAGTGAGCTAACGTGAGCTACCTAGCTAACGGAGGTCTCATGCTGGCCGATCGATCGGCACAGGGCATCCCTATTGGACCTTCAGAACACCTATCATTCTTAAACTGAAATGCGCATTTGTTGATATCAGGAGCTATCAGTAGCTAGCCAGTTAGACAACGCCTCATGTATTAAACTAAAATAGTTGACTGTGTAGTTTTGTTTAAACAGTAACGTTAGCTCGGTAGCTAACGTTAGCTCACGAGCGATAGCTAGTTAGCCAACGCTAGCCAGCACTTGTAAAAACGAATGCCAGTGATGATATCAGGAGCTATCAGTAGCTAGATAACATTAGACAACGCCTCATGTATTAAACAAAAGTGAATAGATGACTGGGCCATTTTGTTTAATGCTTGTTATGTTGAAAGAGGAGCTCTGCGGTGCTCATGCTCTCGACTCTTGCCGTGGTTTGTTGACATGACGGGTCTGGGAGGGGGAGGAGGAGGAGGAGGAGGAGGGGCAAGCCGTGCAGCAGCAGTGTGGCTGTGAGAGATGACTGCTCAAGACGGAACGCTTTAATGCCTGCATACAGGGGGCGAAATTAAAGCCTGCCGCCCGCCAGGGGCGCTCAGTTTTTACCTTTGGCGCTTGCCACTGAGAGCCCTGCCCGCCGTGTGGCGTGTGGACGTGTAGTTCATAACGATACTCTTATTTTGAAAATCTGTGCGGGTCTCATTTCCGGCCCAAGCGCAGCTAGAGTCATAATATCGATGGCTCCGGCAGTTAGCAGCATTCGGTTCGTATGATATTCTTATTTTGAAAAAAAACGTGGCAACGAGTCATATCCGCCCAGCCGGGCCAGCCCTGCAGCGGGATGCTATTGGCTTCTGCTCGTATCAACACAGAGCGGCCCGCAGCTCTAGTGCCACTGCTAACGTTAAGCTCTCAGAATGATAGCAGCTCGCCCGCAGCTCTAGTGCTAACGTTAAGCTCTCAGAATGGTAGCAGCTCGCCCGCAGCTCTAGTGCTAACGTTAAGCTCTCAGAATGGTAGCAGCTCGCCCGCAGCATCTAGTGCTAACGTTAAGCTCTCAGAATGGTAGCAGCTCGCCCGCAGCTCTAGTGCTAACGTTAAGCTCTCAGAATGGTAGCAGTCTGCTCTAGTCTAGATCGGACCTCCATGAGCTGCATAATACCTCCGTTCCCTCGTTAGCTAGCTCGCGTTAGCTAGCTCACTTAGATCGATCTGTCCCAGTAAACTAAATTGTCTTAACGTTATCTACCGGGCTAGCAGTAGCTACAGATAGCTCCTGATATCAATGTCTTATAACATTGATTGAATGCGTATTCTAGCTGAGGGCATGTTGAATGTGATTTGACAAAATAACCGTAACGTTATAAATAGGGTCCAGCTGCATCGCCGGAGAATCCTTGCATGCTGAATGTAGGGTCTAGCTGAATATAGGGTCTAGCTGCAGGGCCGGAGAATCCTTGCTGGAGCTGGAGGCTACTCAAGTATACACACAGACAGTGGAGCTGTTTGCAGATAGCAAGCATTTTGACTTATTGCATGGTGGCGATGTCTCGCAGATAATACAACTACAAGTATGATTATATAATATATATTTTATTTAAAAAATTTTTTTTATATAAAATATATATATATATTTTTTTTAATCAAATTTTTTTTGGCAGGTACGAAATATGCTTGGCGGGTAGACTCCTCCCATCTACCCGCCACTGGCCGGTGAGTCAAAAAGTTAATTTCGCTCCCTGCCTGCATATATATTAAGCAATAAAATACCATAATATTAGTAATAACAGTAAAGACAATCAACAGAAACATATTCAATTACTCACACTACTTCCCCCAGTTCCCTCCCTCGCTGAGCAGGCGCCCCGACCGACCTGTAGGAGTCGCTGTTTACAACAACCAGGATACACACACCGCCGGCTTCCCACCCGCTAACACTGCCAATTGGTTAGTATGGACGACCGAGCAAGCCGGAGGTACCGCTGACAGCTGGATTCGATACCAGTGTCTCTGTGGTGGTAGGCAGGCACTTAGTCCGCTGCGCTACCCGGCCGCCCATATCATGGTTCAAATGATATTATACCGTGGTATTATTTAAGTGCTGTCACTGCCTGGCTTCTCTCTCTCTCTCTAAGATCTCAGTCTTTATCTTGTTCTCTTCTGCTCTTATCTCTCAACTCTGTCTGACATTTGAAATCTGTCTCTCTCACTCTTTTTATCCTTTCTCTCTCACTCTTTTTATCCTCTCTCTCTCTCTCTCTCTCTCTCTCTCTCTCTCTCTCTCTCTCTCTCTCTCTCTCTCTCTCTCTCTCTCTCTCTCTCTCTCTCTCTCTCTCTCTCTCTCTCTCTCTCTCTCTCTCTCTCTCTCGGAATGAATGAAAATTGTATTTAACAGATTGCAGAATGGGTACAATACAGTACGGCTCAATACACACAATTGTTACGGGGATGCAGACCAGAGAAAGACGTTTGTCTTGTTTACATCAGGGTCCCCCATTTTCAATTCATAGTGACATTTATGACATGCACAACATATATGACATCATGACATTTATGGTATAGGGACATACATGACATACAGGTATATAGTACTGTTACATTTGTGACATATATGATATGCAAATATACAGTACCGTTACCCATAGATCCTGACAGAGAATATATACATACAGTGGGGAGGAGACTGTACATTAGGAGGGGTGGGTGGGTGAGAGAGAAATATACATACGGTGGGTAGAGAATATATACATACCAGTGGAGGCTGCTGACCAAATTTTTAGGTGAAGCACAAATTATTATATTATATATTAAATTATATTTTTTAAACATCCCCAACGCTGCAACACCCCCATTTCTCCCAGGTGTCAGGCTCCTCATTCGCTTCCATTCATTTTGGGGACCATGTTTAAATATCATCCTTCTGAAGTATAAACAAACTATACTGCTGTGACGATTTCAATAAAACAGACCTTTCTGAGTCAATGGTATGCAGTGGTGTTGCGCAATATGTCGGGGCCCCCCCGCAGGGCAGACCACTCCCCTAAATCATACCAAGCAGACCATGGCTCGGTGGCCCGATCAAACCAACTAGACCATGGCTCGGCGGCCCGATCAAACCAAGCAGACCATGGCTCGGCGGCCCGATCAAACCAAGCAGACCATGTACAGTATACAGTGGCTAATATACTATCAATACTACTATTGAATATACATACACTATTCATTTCATTTACACTATACATTTCATCAAACCAGCATGTCATGTCTCCCTTAACTGTCGGTGAAAAGAGGGAGAACTACAATGACCAGAATGCCTGGCAATGTTTACTTCCTCCTCCACAGAGGCACTAGTCACTAGATCAGTGCAACGTACGCTAGCCTAGCCGCAAGCTAGCGGCAAACATTCATTCATTTAGGCAGCACCACTAACACAGTGCACATGCAAATATTATCTGCAGGCTGCATTAGCAGCCAGCAGCCAACGTGATACATTACATTGTGTTTATATGTGACATAGCCAAGTTAACAACATTTCATTCCCTTATTCAAGTCTCTAAACAATTCGACTAGCTAACGTTAGCCATTAGCAAAGAACGCTAGCCTAGCCACAAGCTAGCGGCAACATTCATTCATTTACACTAACACAGTGCACATGCAAATTATCTGCAGGCTGCATTAGCAGCCAGCAGCCAACATGATACATTACATTGTGTTTATGTGTGACATAGCCAAGTTAACAACGTTGCAATCCCTTAATTAAGTCTCTAAACAATTCGGCTAGCTAACGTTAGCCATTAGCAAAGAACGCTAGCCTAGCCACAAGCTAGCGGCAACATTCATTAATTTACACTAACACAGTGCACATGCAAATATTATCTGCAGGCTGCATTAGCAGCCAGCAGCCAACGTGATACATTACATTGTGTTTATGTGTGACATAGCCAAGTTAACAACATTGCAATCCCTTAATCAAGTCTACTACAAGTATGTATTGTTCTCTAAACAGTTAGCTAACGTTAGCATCCAGGCTAATCAGGCTTTCGTTTTACAAACACTACAACTTACTTTTTTCTGATCCAGGTGCATAAGTCCACTTCTTCATGTTGCTCAGTTGCTGGTTTATACTTCGGTCCTAATGTTGGCGCAACGTTTAATTTAGCCTACTGTGTGTTGTTACAGCTGTACTGTAAACTACTAGCTACAAGTTAGCTTGCCTTCACTGTCCAAGATGGCACGTTCACGTCAACTACAACTACACTAGTCTTCAACTGAGATAAAACAAATATATATATCATCCAGTGCACAACAATAAGTGAACAAGTGAATAAAGATCTTAAAATATGAATGATTATATTAGGCAAATTAATGTTCTTCTTCAGGCAAAATGCACACATGAGATGATGGAACACAACTTTGACTAGAACACTGACGCCAGCCCAGCTGCAGTTCTGCATGTATTTTACCAGGCAGACTCTGATTGGATTTGCAAGGCTGCCAATCATTCAACCTCCGTGTATTGGATGTCAAGGGCTGTCAATCATTAAATCCTCCATTCAATGGCAAGAGTTTAACTGCACAGTCCGTGCTTAGATGAAGTTAATAGCCTATTTTGATTGGCTGTTATTTATTATTTATTTAACAATGGGTCAACCTGTGCAGATATTCTGCACGAATAATTACTGCAGGCAATACTGCAGTGCAGGCCTGCTCAGAGCTGTCAATTTTGGCAATTTCTGAAGAAAAGAAAATTCACTGACATTTATAATAAAAAAAAATAATAATAATAATAAAAAAATATAGGTATATGTAAATTAATAATAATTATGAATTATGAGTGAATTTGTATTTCACGTGTTGTCATAGAGAAACCTCCACTGATACATAGGGTGGGGAGGGGACTGTCTATTAGGTGGGGGTGGGGGGGTTTGGACATTTACAGGGGTCAGTTTCGAATTGCAGTCTCCCGTAGGTGTTCTTTGAGAGTGGTTTTGAAAGTGGGTAGTGATTCATATTCCTTTACAGCTTTGGGTAGGGCGTTCCACATTGATGTGGCATAATTGCGAACGTTTTTAGTCCCTTGTTTGAGCTGAATCTGGGTTTAACATGATTTGTAGAGCTCCCTCTGGTGTTGTGGTCGTGGTATTCACTGACCTTTGGGAAGTATTTTGACATGTACATGGGTACCTTAGTCGTGTAGTGTATCTTGTAGACCAGGCCCATTGCAAGTTGCTGTACTCTGTCGTCTACTCTAAGCCATCCTAGGTTGTCAAAGTGGGCAGGGGTGAGGTGGGTTCTAGGAGTAAGGTCAAGCTGTAGTCTGACCAGTTTGTTTTGAGATGTTTGTAATTTTGTTTTTAGCGCCTTTGAGGTGCTTTGGTACCATGAGGTGCAAGCATAGTCGTAGTACCCTTGAATGAGTGCTCGTCATTCAACGTTCAATGATTTAAAGTGGCCAAACGTTACAATATAAATACTAACTGGATAGTTGATGATAAACATTTAATTTCATTATCTGAAATATTATAAAATCATTAAGTCTGCTATAAGCCATTATCCCTTTGTGTGTGATTATTATTGTCTCACAGTAGTGTGTATATATGTATGTGTGTTTGGCTAAAGTGGATAGAAAACACAGTACTGTGCAAAAGTCTTAGGCACCCAAGAGTTCTTATATAAATTGTCTTACAGTAGATTTATTTTATAGACTACTCTTAGTACATTTTTTGAAACTTTTCATTTAATAATGTTTTAAAGCATTTTCATGGTTTAATGCAAACATATGTTGCAGGGACTATTATTCATCATATTGGCGTGACTGTATGCATCAAAGGGTTAAATCAAGCAAGTGAGGTGTGTGTCAAGAGTTACTCCAAGGTATTTATTTACTACTAGTGCCTGTTGTCTTTATCTGTAGTGTCTGTCTGCCGTCTTCATAACCACACTATGTCTGTACTTCTTTATTACATTATTTTTTATCTCTCCCGTCCTCCCCTTTTAACTCACCAGCCACTACTGACACACACATTGGGGGATGTTTTAAAAATAGAATATAATATATTTGTGCTTCACCAAAAAAAAAATTCAGCAGCCGCCACTGCCTTAGCGAGAGTAACGGTATCCCGATGTTCGCGTGCCGGCCATTTTGCTCTCACGTCACGCTCGGGTTGGGATTGCTTTTCCGCCGCCGTTTTTCCCACCATGGCCCCGCCGTGTGAAGTTGAACGCGGTCGACAGACACAGACGCTCGTCTCTCTCCGAGAAAAGCTCCCCTTCCCCCGCAACCCAGACCAGAGAGGCTGCTGGGAACAGCGGCCTGGATACAGTGCTGTCGGGGGGGGGCAGAGAGGGGGGCAGGTAGGGTGGGGCAGGGGGGCGAACACTCCCGCTCCTCAAGGGTAGTCCCTGTTTAAACAACGTGCCCTCGCCTTGATCCAGCACTGAGCCTAAAGTGACTGCTTACTAAAACCCCAGAGGCCCCCCACGCCCCCCCCCCCCCCCCCCCCGCCCCCCCCCCCGAAATAGAACGGCGCTAATGTTCCCATTCACTGTTCTGGGATCAGCGGGGACGTCATTGTTTATTATTAGGACCTGCCTCTTCCTGCTTCTCTCCCTCTCCAGGCTCTCGCTCCCCGAATACAATGTGCCATCAGGAGAATGGATGGAGAGGTGGAGAGGGGAGAGAGAGAGAGAGAGAGAGAGGGGGGAGGGAGAGAGAGAGAGATGGGGGGAGAGAGGTGGATATAGAAGGAGAGAGGGGGAGAGAGAGATGGGGGGAGAGAGAGAGATGGGGGGAGAGAGGTTGAGAGAGAAGGAGAGAGGGGGAGAGAGAGAGATTGAGAGAGGAGGAGAGAGGGGGAGATAGAGAGAGAGGGGGAGAGAGAGAGGTGGAGAGAGAAGGACAGAGGGAGAGAGAGAGAGAGGAGAGAGAGAGGGGGGAGAGAGAGGTTGAGAGAGAAGGAGAGAGAGGGAGAGAGAGAGAGAGGAGGAGAGAGAGAGAGAGAGATGTTGAGAGAAAAGGAGAGAGGGGGAAAGAGAGAAAGAGAGAGGGGGAGAGAGAGAAGGTGAGAGGGAAAACAACAGGGCGGCGGGGAGGGGGAGAATGAGTGACTGTGTGTGTAAAAAAACACATAAGCACTCACCAGTGTGTGTAAAAAGCGCCCCATCGATCCGGGTGATGTTATTGACCGATGATTGACACATCAAACAGGAAAAAGGCCACGCGGAACACTCAGCCCATTAGCCAATCAGGTGTGAAGAAAACAACAACAGCCCGGCTCTAAAGCTGTCACTCTCAGGCCGCGGAGTCGCAGAGAGGCTCCGGTTACATCACTGGATATTCCACAAGGTGAAGATGTCCAGACAACCCCATGAACACACACGCACACAGAGGAACACACACACACACACCCACACACAGGAACACACACACACACACACACACAAACACACACGCACACATAGGCACACACACACACCCACACACAGGAACACACACACACACACACACACACACACACACACACACACACACACACACACAGCAACACACAGCTCGCTTTTCCATTGGACAATCAATCCACTTTAACAACGTCTCCAATCTCCATGGTAACTGATCTTAATTACCTCTGTGTCTGTGTGTCTGTGTGTGTGTGTTCCTCTGTGTGTGTGTGTTCCTCTGTGTGTGTGTGTTCCTGTGTGTGTGTGTGTGTGTGTGTTCCTCTGTGTGTGTGTGTTCCTGTGTGTGTGTGTGTGTTCCTCTGTGTGTGTGTGTTCCTCTGTGTGTGTGTGTTCCTGTGTGTGTGTGTGTGTGTGTGTGTTCCTCTGTGTGTGTGTGTTCCTGTGTGTGTGTGTGTGTTCCTCTGTGTGTGTGTGTGTGTGTGTGTGTGTGTGTTCCTCTGTGTGTGTGTGTGTGTGTGTGTTCCTCTGTGTGTGTGTGTGTGTGTTCCTCTGTGTGTGTGTTCCTGTGTGTGTGTGTGTTCCTCTGTGTGTGTGTGTGTGTGTGTGTGTGTTCCTCTGTGTGTGTTAAGGCTGTCCCCGAACCCTGTTTTTAGGGTTCGAACGTTCGCCAGGTTTTTTTTAACACTTTAATCGCCGGAAACGCCGAAACTCGTCATTGCCCGCCATGCTCATTCTGCCGAAGACGCCGTAACACGTCTTTGATATCAATATTTAAAAAATCTGTGATCGAAATCATATTTCTCTCCCGGGGACCTGAGATATACTGCTGAGCTCCACTCAACTCTCTAACGGTTCAAGAGCGCCATCTGGTGGCCGATCGGCAGATCGCCCAACAGGAAGTCATGTGGATGAAGTGGTGCTCACCCATATTTCGTCCGGGCACTCGCTATCATTAGCAGGACTCCATCTTGACACAGTGAACACCGATCGGTGCACATAACTCGATAAACAACATGATTTGGACGTATATACTATTATACAACCTGGAAATGGATCGGATATTTCGACATCCCATAATAGAAAAAATTCTATTCCACGCTCATCCCCCAACGGCGCGAGGAAGATACGGTGAGTTTCAGCGTTATTTTCTAACGTGTTCGATACTAACTGCTCTAATGATCATATCACCCACACTAGATGAATGATAACGTTGCCCACGGAATTATAAACGACCCCCCGCCCATCCGGTCAACATCAGATCATACGTAGTAACTTCTAGAAGTACCTCCAGTTGAAATTTTTTATCTGGCACCGATCGCTACCAAACTGTATTTGATCATCAATATAATGCATTTGGGGCTATAAATCAAGTTCTGGAGAAAGCTGCAGAAAACGATAAAAACATACTTATACTTTAGACCGTATTTTAGTATGAATATGTGAATGAAAAAGTATAACGTTGCTACACCCTGAACAATAGTTCTGTTCCGTTAGGGGCTCTGCTTGGCATCACTACTGCACTATCTCGCATATGTGCACGTGCACTGAATAAAGACCACAAATGTACCTTTAATCCCAATATTTGTCTGACCACACCCCTCATCAGCTTACCTTCATAAGCAGGTGTGTGGTCACCTGCTCTCCTCCTTCTCGCTTTCACCACAAGGAAGAAGTGCCTCGGTAGATCCCCACACTTGACACCATGATGGAAGAAAGGATTAGGAGCAGCTTTGGGAAACAAGGATACGTTGACATCATATCTTTATTTTCTCTCTCACTATTTTCGAGAAAATACGGCGATATTGTCTTCGTACTGGAGTGTCTGGAAGATGATGATCATTCTAAAAACCCTCCACCGGTTTTCGTATTGGGAGCACGCCGCTGCATGCTTCTCAACTGCAGTTCCTTGCTGTGTTTGTTGGGGTGAAACCTGTCAGGCCACAGCTGAACTGTCGGACACGCCGCTGTTGTGAGAAGCGGTGGGTTTCAGGTTGGGTGAGTACTGTTGCTGGGGGGCTTCACTTGTCTGTTAGTGCTATGGGGGCTACTTGACAATGTTTATGGAAACCGGCCCCAGGCTAGGGTCCTTTGTTCAGCCACCTAGGCGACAGAAGGCCTTGGTCTGAAGACCATTATAGTTTTAACTAGTGGGCCGCGACCATTAACACTGGTGATCCCTGTGTGTTCTGGACGAGTGGACTTCTCTCTGTCACCGTGTTAAGGCCCCATCTTTCATATCCAAATGAGAGTATTCCTTCACAAGGGGATATGTGCATGGATGTGCGATAGCGGCAGATCCATGTTCAAGTCAGCTACACAGGCCAGTTGGTATTGTGCTGATTCCGTCGGGTGTTGGTAAAATCACCGTTGTAAAGCGGTGTTGACATCTTGTTTTCTCTTTTCTCTTAAAAAGTGAGGAGAGGTTCAGAACGGCGGCCTGTCTGGGTGAGTGTTATGTCATTGTTTACATGTTCAGGTGATAGCTGCTTAGCTTACGGTTAGCCAGTCAGCTGTTAACTGCTGCGTTAGCCTGCTGGGATCGCTGCATGGCCTGCTTAGTGGGCCTACTGTTAGCCAGTCAGCTGTTAGCTGCGGGGCTAGCATGTCGTGATCACTAGGTAACGTTAGCTTGCTGCTATAGGCCATGGCCTGGCGCGGGGTAGCTTTAGCTTCTCGCGCGCCGCCGTGAGCTTGCTTCTGGTCGCGTGCGCCGTTAGCTCGGCGTCTCGCGAGCAGGAGCAGTAGCGCCCGAACGGTTGGAGCGGCCGTTAGCTTGATGCTATTCTGTTGAACGTGCTTTGATTTTAACATGTTTTACACTCTTGACTACGACGTCATCCTTGACAGGGGATGTTTCGTCGACCCTGCCCTGAGCCAGGACGGCAAGGTTGCATCAACAAAGAGGACTGTAGTGCGGGTTGGAGCGGCGACGCTGCCCAGTTCGAACAACACAGGAGCGGCTGTGTTCCTACGGTGTCTGTGACTGCACTTCGCTGATCTACGTTCCGGGTAGGATCAGGTTTGACCAGACCTTATAACACGTCTTCTGGTTTTACTTTTCTAAATGTATTGTGAATAACGATGTTTTTCCCAAAACGTGTGTTGCTGCAATGCATTTTAGGATACGACGCGGGTTATGTGTGAGCTGTTTTTGTCACTGGCAGTTAGCTTCTCCGTGCAAATCGGGTTGTTGTTACAGATGTGATAATGATCTGGTTGTTGTGTGAGTAACATCATGTGTGTTGTTATGTACCGTGTACTCACAACTAAGGTAACTAACCTATGAAGCTATGCTTAGTGACAAGTGAGTAAAAGAATGTTCTTTTCTCAGCCTGTGATGACAATGAACAGTGTGCTCACATATTAACAGGTTTTCCTGTTTTAACTGGCCGTATTGAGGGTAAAATAAGAGGATTGTGTTTCCCCCCGGTTCCCTGGGGACTTTTTCATCCTCCTATCAGACATGTTGTGCACTAATTGTGTCTTTTGTGTGGTAGGGATGCGATGTAACCCTTAGCTTGATTGCTGAGGTTGTGCTAAAACTGCTGGAGAAACTTTATTTTCCTGAAAGAAAAGATGGTTTGGTCGCTGTCGTGTGTGCTTAGCAAGGCCTGTGGCCGATACTAATCGAGAATGATGTATTCTCTCATTGTGAAAAACGGCGTTCCTCTGTTGAGTGTTTTTGCCATTTTTTGTAGGTGATGATGGGTTGTGTGTGTCATGTGACCTACAACTGGGTTGGACTGGCCACAGAAGCACATGTGTATGTTGGACCGGGGCTCTTAGAGAGCCCTCTCTATTTCTGTGTTTTTTCCTTAGTAAAAATCAGATAGCAGGTTAGCTCATGCGCTGTGTGGAGCTGTCAAACGCTTCATAGAGCTGACTATGACTGTGTCATATTCTCTTTTTGTCATTACATCGTATCATGGGTGTGGGGTCGTAAAGGGGTGAACTGGTAACCTTTCCTCTCCCCCTTGTTTCTGTCGGTCAGGGGTACACCCCCTGTCCTTCAAGGTTCCCGTCACGTGGCGGTTCGGCACGTTACGGGGGGGGGGGAGGAGTTTCCTGGTCCCACGGCCTGGTATATTGGGCGTGTGCACCGCAGGAATTCCCCCGCCATAGAGTACGTCACCGTGCGCGTCTCTGTTGGTAGGACTTCCGTGTGCTGTTCAGGTCCATGTGATGGATCTGTTTCAGGGGGGTGGTCAAGGCTCCTCCTCACCAAGCGCCTATTCGGGCCTTCTGTGAGTTCGGACTCCTTCTTCCATGTGAGGGAGCCTCCATCAGAGTACAGAGCCTTCCTCCTCAGATTGTCAAAGTGAGTGGACCCTCTAGAAGGGTCCTATTCTATTGTATATGTATTCGATTCAATTCGATTATTGAGTGTGTATGGGTTCAGTGCCTCTTCCCCGGAGAGCCCTAAAACCAATTTTTTACATGGCTCAAGGTGCAATATATTCTTTTCAATCTGTACAGCTCGCGTGGGAAGTCTCTCTGGGGATCCCCGTCTCCTTCCTATGGGAGGGTGGTGGGATGTAAAAATGTGAAAATGTTTTACCCCTGGCTGTGTAGACTGGGATACATACTGTTGATGCTTCCTTCTTTTCTATTCAGAAAGTTTTGGAGTTAGGAAGTGTCACACCCCTCTCGTCGTTCCCCTGGGCGCCTTGGGGATTCAATGACAGGTCTGAATAGCCTGTTCATTGATGGGGGTGTGTCCCGACGCACGTATAGTGCTAGCTCGCTGTAAACAGGCGACTGACTGGCACGCCTTGGTTGCTTATGGTTGAAACAGCGTTTTTATAAAGCAACTGAGATGGGGGTTTTTCCTCTTCCGACGACCAAATCCCACGACCTGGGTTGGTTTTTCGACGGATTCTCCTTCATGTCTGGGGGGTGATGAGGGAATGGATCTGAACATATGTAGAGGGGTCTCACGCACTTGGGGTGGGCCACCAGGCGCGGTTCGCCCGAACGTCTGGGTGGCGCCTTCTTTTCATGTTAAGATCGACACGCATATCTGCCCTTCTCCTGGAGTAGGCATGTCGGCGTGGTTAGGGCACGGGACTGGTTCTGGTCGCGCTGGTCCGGATCAGTTGAACCCGTTGTCCGCCGGGGATGCAGATCTGCTGTTCTGGTACCCTGAGGGACTTGGGCTTTTTTCAGGGGGAAAAATGCCAGGTCGGTCCGGGTGTCACAGGGTTAAGCGCTATGGAGACCCTGGTTGGGTACGTTTTTACTCAGCACTGTCGTAATGGCTTACGGCCATGCCAACCTGTACACGCTCGATCTCGTCGGATCTCGGCCGCTACACAGGTTGGTCCTGGTTAGTACTTGGTTGGGAGACCGCCTGGGAATACCAAGTACGGTGTGCTTAGGGGCTGGTTCTCCATTATTTTCCGCTCCCCTCTCACGCATGGCGAAGAGGGGCCTGTGGGGGTGGTTTTTGTCCTCCTCTGGTGGCCCTGTGCTTCCCGTACCGCCAGGCCCGGTCCGAAGTAATGTTTCGTCGACCCGTAGGCCTGGGTTAACCCTTTTTTGGAAACTGAAACACTTGTACTGCGGTATAGCCGGTGTATACCCGCAGGTGTGTTTGAGTTTTTTCTTGAGGGGTTATAGGAACAACCACCGCATTGGGTAACACCAAGGTGGTTGATTCCCTGGTGTGTTGGTGCAGTGTCAACTCCCGGGTTCACCGGTTGAGGGTGCCCCTGCACGTTCATGACGTCTGCCAATCGTGTCAGCCTTCTCTGCCTCGACCCCTCTGGGTGGGGGTTTTTAAATGGAGGCTTGGTCATGCAACACCGCCAGCTTACGCTCCTTCCGCCGGGGCGGCTGTGTTCAGCTGTCCCCTCTGGCGCCTGTCTCGTCCGCAGTCTCCAGGCTAGGGTTAATAGCCTGTTGCCTGGTTTTTCCCCGGTGCGCTGCCTGCTTCCGTTGGTTAACCTTTTTTGTGTGCTTACGGCCATGCTGACTGCCTGTTGCAGGGTCAGTGTGCCAGGCGGTGTACTATTGGGGGGGACGGGGCCCGCTCGGCTTACGGCCATACCAACCTGAACACGCCCGATCTCGTCCGATCTCGGAAGCTAAGCAGGTTCTGGCCTGGTTAGTACTTGGATGGGATTCCGCCTGGGAATACCAGGTGCGGTAACTGAGGGGCCTTTGTCCGAATACGCTGGCGATGTGGGGGGCGGGGCACTACGTGCCCACCTGGTGGGGTCTTGATGCTGGCATCATGGACTTCTCCGGGCCCCCATTCCAGGGAGTCCAGTCCTTTTGGTGGGTCTGGGTCTTCCTTCGCGCTCCGCTGCTACGGCCTTGCCACGGGGTTGGGTTTGCCCTTGACCCTGTGATTCTGGGGGCAGTAACGAGGTTGTTCCTCCGTTCGTTCCCGGGTGGCATGCGGGTTGTGCGTGTGTGTAGTCGTGGGGTCAAGCCACGGTCTGCTCACCCTGTGCGTTGAGTTGCTTGAGTGCCTCTTCGCACGGTCGGGTCCGTCGCCCTCCCGTGAAGCCCCTAATAGGGGGGATGCCCTCCATTAGGGGGGGTCGGGGGGGCTCGGCCCTCCCTGTTCTGATGGTTGTGGGGGGCTGTCAGCGGGGTGTATTTGTCAGCCAGCGGCTCCGCTTGGCCTCCCCTTGTGCAGTAGTGATGCCAAGCAGAGCCCCTAACGGAACAGAACGTTAGGTTATGGCTATAACCAAGTTCTGTTAGTTAGGGGTGACGCTTGGCATCAGACGGCCGCTGCAGCCCTTGATCTCACCTTATGGTGAAAGCTTGGGAAGGAGGAGAGCAGGTGACCACACACCTGCTTATGAAGGTAAGCTGATGAGGGGTGTGGTCAGACAAATATTGGGATTAAAGGTACATTTGTGGTCTTTATTCAGTGCGCGTGCACATATGCGAGATAGTGCAGTAGTGATGCCAAGCGTCACCCCTAACTAACAGAACTTGGTTATAGCCATAACCTAACGATATAGGACATTGAATGGGCCATAATAATGTCAATTTAGCAATACAATTTAAAAAGTTATAGCCCTGCAAAGAAGGGGAACTTCTCCATAGACAAATAGAGCTGGCTAGGGATGGTAAATTATGAATTTAACCATGGCGATCAAAGTGTTAATAATTTTTTTTTAATTTTTTTTAATAATATATATATATATTATTTTATTGTATTATTATAGATCCTACAGAGGGCGGCATTGCATAGTCTATTGGTGAAAAACATGTTGTTTACAGTGGTGGCTGTTCATGTAAACATACAGTGGTGGCTGTTCATGTAAACATGTAATTAACACTTTAATCGCCATGGGTTAAATTCATAATTTACTATCCCTCGCCAGCTCTATTTGTCTATGGAGAAGTTCCCCTTCTTTGCAGGGCTATAACTTTTTAAATTCTATTGCTAAATTGCCATTATTATGGCCCATTCAATGTCCTATATGAATTGTTCAGGGTGTAGCAACGTTAAACTTTTTCATTCACATATTCATACTAAAATATGGTCTAAAGCAGGGGTCAGCAACCTTTTTGACATGGAGTGCCTGTTTGAAATATAGTTGTAACTAGTGTGCCTAAACAATATTCCATGCATCGTAATTTTTTTTCTCATAATCAGGTATTTTTTATGATAATCTTTACATTATTACATCATTATTGTTATTGTTATTATTAACAATATTATTATGATGGTTGTATCAACCCTAAATCTGAGTTGGGGGGGGGGGATGCAATGCAGACAAACAGCTGCATACAGTGCGACCATTTCACTCACATTTGCCCATTCATTTTTGGACACATCACACACCATCGGTGTGTGTACTGTACGTGTGCTGTCATAGCTCCACCTACAGGCCTAATGGAGAACACCAGGAGAACACCAGGATGTGAATGGAGGGAGGGTGAATGTGAGGTATATCGTGTAAATAAGTTTTGATTGATCGCAAGACTACACTGTAAAAATAATAATAATAATAATAATAATAAGTTACCAGAACTTAAAAAGTTCAGTTACTGTGCATTAAGGTTTTCAGTTTTCAATCCATAATAAGTTAACAGAAAAATAAGAACACAACCACATTATTTCAACCTAATAAAACTATGTTTATTGTCATTGTTTTAAGAACACAAGTTGACTTGGTAATACTCACATTTTGAGTAAAAAAATTGCTTTTAACATGTGCAATGTTCAATGAAATAGAACAATAAATAATAAAATTTGTTGATTAATCCCACTGGTCACAACGGTGACCGTAATAATGTTTTTGTTATAAGGCTCTGCAAATGTTACTGAATGATGTAGCAATGTATTTCCAGCTAAATTGAAATAATAAACAAATAAAGGGTCTCAATTAAATATGTGGTAGTAAAAAGAACCTGTGGGAGGATTTCAACAAGATAAATGCGACAACAGTGCAAAATATTTCACTATAATATTTCAAAGCAAAAAAAAAAAAAAAAAAGTATAATATTTTTATTTTTATTTTTTTTTACTGCTGCCCCCTGTGCCTATGCAAATGCCCCCGCGTGCCTATGCAGGCACGCGTGCCTAGGGTTGCCTACCCCTGGTCTAAAGTATAAGTATGTTTTTATCGTTTTCTGCAGCTTTCTTCAGAACGTGATTTATAGCCCTAAATGCATTATATTGATGATCAAATACAGTTTGGTAGGAATCTGTGCGAGATAAAAAGTTTCAACTGGACGTACTTCTAGAAGTTTCTACGCATCATCTGATGTTGACCGGATGGGCGGGGGATCGTTTATAATTCCGTGGGCAGCGTTAGATGATTCATCCAGAGTGGGTCATATGTTCATCAGATCAGTTAGTATAGAATACGTTAGAAAATAACGCTGAATCTTACCGTGGCTTCCTCGCGCCGCTGGCAGATGAGCATGGAACAGATTTTTTTCTATTATGGGATGTAGAAATGCCCGATCCATTTCCAGGTTGTATAATAGTATATACGTCCAAATAACGTTGTTTATTGAGTTAAGGCGAGCGATCTATTATCCAGTGTTTCAAGATGGAGTCGCGGGAGCTATATCGAGTGGCCGGACCACATATGGATGAGTACTACCGGTTCAAAGGTTAATATCCGGTTGGCGATCTGCCGATCGGCCACCAGATGGCGCTCTTGAACCGCTAGAGAATTGAGAGGAGATCAGCAGTGTGTCTCAGGGCTCCGGAAAGGAAATATGATTTCGATGACAGATTTTTGAAATATTGACATCAAAGACGAGTTATGGCGTCTTCGGCAGAATGAGCATGGCTCGGAATGACGTGAAAACTCGTCCGCTGCGATCATAGTGTTAAACAAAGCACTCAGAAGAAAATAAACAAGCTACTGCATCAAAGTTACTACTTATGATAAACAATAGCCCTTGCACACCGCAGTCACGTAAGGGGCTAGATAAACAAAGGCATTCGTTTTGTGGCATTAACGTTATATAGTTAGTGTTACACGTTCAATAACATCAGCATATTATTTACCCAAACATAGCAAGTAGCAAGCACTTGTCCTCAGAGTCTGGCTATTCCCATCATGTCACTGCCATTGGCTCCTCGCCGCGCTCTCACCGGCCGTCTTACCCCACGGATGCGCGCCCGTCCTGGGCATCGGTCAACCATGGTGCTCCCACCTAAGTGAGGTGGGAGCACCATGCGCCCCAGCTGTCCCCTTGGGCTTCCGTTGCTCATAAGAGCCCTGAGTTGTACCCATTCTGCAGTCTGTTAATAAAGTTTTCAATCAGACACATGTATAGAAAGGCTTTGTTTTATTATAACATTCGTTGCAGTAAAATCATTATGACTCGTTTGGTCATCCTCATCTACGTTCTCGGCGGGGAGCTAACGTATTAGCTACGGTAAATCTGTTGTGCTTCTCGCAAGCAGATCAATGGAGGCATTGCCGGAAGTAAAAAACTAATAAACGCTTGCCGATTGGTGGTAACAGCAGAGGTGTGACGTAATTGGCAGAATCGCCTGTCAATCAAAATTGTTCTATTGCATTGGTTGAGAGCTCTGGTTGAGACAATAGTATCCAGCTACAGCCCGGCAGACCATACTGGTTGAGCCGAGCGCCGCCTCATCACATCGCTTCAACCCCGTGCGCCTCCTTTATTTTTTTTTCACCGAACGTTCGAACCCATTAATTAATGTCCGAATGTCAGCGTAACGAACAAACGTTACGTTCGGGCTCAGCCTTAGTGTGTGTGTGTGTGTTCCTCTGTGTGTGTGTGTGTGTGTGTGTTCCTCTGTGTGTGTGTGTGTTCCTGTGTGTGTGTGTTCCTCTGTGTGTGTGTGTGTGTTCCTGTGTGTGTGTGTGTGTGTTCCTGTGTGTGTGTGTGTGTGTGAGTGTGTGTGTGTGTGTGTGTGTGAGTGTGTGCGTGTTCCTCTGTGTGTGTATGTTCCTGTGTGTGTGTGTGTGTGTGTGTTCCTCTGTGTGTGTGTGTGTGTTTGTGTTCCTCTGTGTGTGTGTGTGTGTGTGTGTGTTCCTCTGTGTGTGTGTGTGTGTGTGTGTGTGTGTGTGTGTGTGTGTGTGTGTGTGTGTGTGTGTGTGTGTGTGGGTTCCTGTGTGTGTGTTCCTCTGCGTGTGTATGTGTGTGTTCCTCTGTGTGTGTGTGTGTGTGTGTTCCTCTGTGTGTGTGTGTGTGTTCCTGTGTGTGTGTTCCTCTGTGTGTGTGTGTGTTCCTCTGTGTGTGTGTGTGTGTGTGTGCGTGTTCCTATGTGTGTGTGTGTGTTCCTGTGTGTGTGTGTGTGTGTGTGTGTGAGTGTGTGTGTGTTCCTCTGTGTGTGTGTGTGTGTGTATGTTCCTGTGTGTGTGTGTGTGTTCCTCTGTGTGTGTGTGTTCCTCTGTGTGTGTGTGTGTGTGTGTGTGTGTTCCTGTGTGTGTGTTCCTCTGTGTGTGTATGTGTGTGTTCCTCTGTGTGTGTGTGTGTGTGTGTTCCTGTGTGTGTGCGTGTGTGTTCCTGTGTGTGTGTGTTCCTCTGTGTGTGTGTGTGTTCCTCTGTGGGTGTGTGTGTTCCTGTGTGTGTGTTCCTCTGTGTGTATGTGTGTGTTCCTCTGTGTGTGTGTGTGTGTGTGTGTTCCTGTGTGTGTGTGTGTGTGTGTGTGTGTGTATGTGTGTGTGTTCCTCTGTGTGTGTGTGTGTGTGTGTGTGTGTGTGTGTGTGTGTGTGTGTGTGTGTGTGTGTGTGTGTGTGTGTGTGTGTGTGTGTGTTCCTATGTGTGTGGCTTTGGGGGAAGCGCTTCTGACTCTGAGGCCATGGTTACACTGGGGTTTTTGTTTTTGTTGCTGAATGATTTCGTTTGCATGTCCAAGTTAAAAAGAAACGCCGTTTTGGCAGGAAAACAGAAGCAGAAGCAGAAAAATTCCCCTAGCGGGAACGCTCAAAAGGTGTTTTCGTTTTCGAAACTCGCCAACAATGGTGCCATGTAATCTGCGCGAGCCGGATACGGAGCCGTTCTGCCCAATGCCCATGCGCAGTAGAAACCTGCACGGTTATTTCCAGTGTTTACAGCAGAGCTGTCCCAAGTAGCTGCAGCTACCATGTGTTGTCAAGTTATTGTTATAAGGAGCTCAGTCCAAGCTACAACAGTCTGCATCCCTTAACAATTGTTTGTATTGAGCCATATTGTATTGTACCCATTCTGCAATCTGTTAAATAAAGTTTACACCCATTCATTCTGCTAGCATTAACGTTACCAAGCTGCTAGCCACAATGCTATACTGTTATAATGGCATATCCCAATCACGTTAGCACGTAAGCTAACAAACTTCGCTGCTAGCCACAATGCTATACTGTTATACTGGCATATCCCAATCACGTTAGCACATAAGCTAACAAAATCGGCGACGATCTTTTTGTGAGACTAAACTCCGCACTTGGTGGTCAATTGCATTGATGTTAGTTTTGTTTCATCAACAAATCATCAACAAATGAGGCAGAACACACAGTGAATGTATCCGTTTTTGTTTATTGCACTTTATTTCTTGCTGAAAAATAAATGCTATGTGGCTAAATGGCTCATGCGAGGTATAAAGATGGTGGCTTTTGAGATTTTGAGCAGTATGTGGAGTGTCTCATTCAACCTTTCTGATTGGTTGAAAATGGCCTTCATGTTTGAACTACATCGCCGCCTACTGCTTTGGCATTGTACTACATGTATATAGTAGACAAGACAAAACGACGTCTAACTTAACTCTTGCTTGCCTGCCAACACGCAGCGTTCTGAAAGGCGAATAAAACGAAACGAACATGGCCCTAGTGTAACCGCAGCCTGATTCCAGTCATTTTGCATTGTCACATTTTCATCACATCTGGGGGGTAATGACATCGCACATGATTACCTTATTATGATTGTGATGGATACGTTATTATGATTGTGATGGATACGTTCTTATTATGATTGTGATAGATACGTTATTATTATGATTGTGATGGATACGTTCTTATTATGATTGTGATGGATACGTTATGATGATTGTGATGGATACGTTATGATGATTGTGATGGATCCGTTATTATGATTGTGATGGATACGTTATTATGATTGTGATGGATACGTTATTATGATTGTGATGGAAACGTTGTGATGATTGTGATGGATAAGTTGTGATGATTGTGATGGATATGTTATTATGATTGTGATGGATACGTTGTGATGATTGTGATGGATACGTTATTATGATTGTGATGGATACGTTATTATGATTGTGATGGATACGTTATTATGATTGTGATGGATACGTTGTGATGATTGTGATGGATACGTTATTATGATTGTGATGGATACGTTGTGATGATTGTGATGGATACGTTATGATGATTGTGATCGTCCAATCAACAGTCATCTCCCGCCTCGACTACTGCAACGCACTGCTCGCTGGCCTCCCGGCCACTGCCACTAAGCCTCTTCAACTCATTCAGAACGCAGCGGCCCGCCTGATCTCAAACCTACCGAAGTCGGCCCATGTCACCCCACTTCTTAGGGACCTGCACTGGCTCCCCATTGCTGCACGAATCCGCTTCAAGGCCCTCGACCTAGCATACCGTGCGGCAAAGGGAACCGCTCCCGCCTACCTCCGGTCAATGGTCTCTAACTACACACCCTCAAGACCCCTACGCTCTGCATCTTCTGGCCGCCTCAGACCTACTCCTATCCAAGCTCCGGGAGGGTCATCAAAGAGAAGTCGCCTATTCTCAGTCCTTGCCCCACAATGGTGGAATGAACTACCCACCCCAGTTAGGACAGCCGAATCACGTCCAATCTTTCGCCGTCGACTAAAGACGCACTTCTTCAACCATTATCTAAAAAAAAAAAAAAAAAAAAAAAAAAAAAAATCTAACCCTAACTAACCGTACTGTCATGCACTTGTCCTAATAAACTAACCTACACTGTAGCACTCAACACTTTGATGAGCATTGTTGCTCAGCTGATAAGAGTTGTGCCCTTCCTGATGGCTTGTCGTACAGAACTTGTAAGTCGCTTTGGATAAAAGCGTCAGCTAAATGACTAAATGTAAATGTAAATGTATGGATACGTTGTGATGATTGTGATGGATACGTTGTGATGATTGTGATGGATACGTTGT
The DNA here is from genome assembly GCF_963971535.1 of Notolepis coatsorum. Classification (NCBI taxonomy): domain Eukaryota; kingdom Metazoa; phylum Chordata; class Actinopteri; order Aulopiformes; family Paralepididae; genus Notolepis; species Notolepis coatsorum. The sequence goes on along the minus strand of NC_140174.1, from coordinate 120,915,574 downwards.
GATGATTGTGATGGATACGTTATTATGATTGTGATGGATACGTTATGATGATTGTGATGGATACGTTGTGATGATTGTGATGGATACGTTGTGATGATTGTGATGGATACGTTATTATGATTGTGATGGATACGTTATTATGATTGTGATGGATACGTTATTATGATTGTGATGGATACGTTATGATGATTGTGATGGATACGTTGTGATGATTGTGATGGATACGTTGTGATGATTGTGATGGATACGTTGTTATGATTGTGATGGATACGTTGTGATGATTGTGATGGATACGTTGGGGAAGTGACTGGACAGAACACAGAGACCTCTACTCAAGCTTCCATGCCATTATTCTGACAAGGCTGTTCCATCTTCTGGGAACTTCTGTTTCAGTCATATGGACCAGAGAGACGTGTTGTGGTGTGTATCAAAAGATAATACTATCCTGAACCATGGTAATGAATACATAATACTAATCTATCCTGAAACATTGGTAATAAATACATAATACTAATCTATCCTGAAACATTGGTAATAAATACATAATACTAATCTATCATGAACCATGTTTATCAAAAGATAATACTATCCTGAACCATGTTAATAAATACACAACATTAATCTATCCTGAACCATGGTAATAAATACACAACATTAATCTATCCTGAACCATGGTAATAAATACACAACATTAATCTATCCTGAACCATGGTAATAAATACATAATATTAATCTATCATGAAACATGTTTATCAAAAGATGTGTGTTTACAAGGATGCCATATTCAGGATACTTAACTTGTCCGGCTGTATGATTTCCCTTGCCGGCTAAAGAACGTTAGGTTATGACCAGTGATGCCAGTAAATTATTGTAATCTGATTACTTTTCCCCGAAAATAGTAATCTAACGCGTTAATCTTTAAAAGCCAGTAATCTGATTGCAGTTACTTGTCCAAGTGGCTGTGCATTACTATTTCATTACTATCTCATCATAAATTCATAATGCAGGCGGAATGCAGTATTTTATTTAGTTTTCGACAGTCAAAAATACATTTTGAGCTGTTTTTCTTTTGGGAGTGACGTGGTGTGGCAGTGAAAGGGTTAAATACAAGAATGTGTCCCGCGGCGTGACTGGTCCCTCTGTCTCTGAGTGACTCTGCTTTGGTCCAATCACATTCCCCATCCACAGTCTGCGAATCAGAGGCAGAGTAGGGCGGGTCTTCACAGCACGTCATGTGACATATGCGCCAATCGTGTGACAGCAGGGCTCCGTCGTCGGAGAATTCCACCCCAAAACGCTTGGCAAAATTAAAAGTGAAACCGCAAGATGACTTTTGCGGTTTCTGTTCAGAATTCCACCCCAAAACGCTCGTCTAAACGTAGCCTCAGTCACTACTTCACGTTTATTCATATGCGGAGGAAACAAAATACTGTCTACCGCTAAAAACAGCACATCCAATTGCATTGAAAGCATCTGGAATCACAACACTAGCCGACGCTTCGACTAGGTACAGGAGGGTTGATGGTGGCAGAGCAAAAGCTCTTATTTGCCAGATTTACAGTTAATTTACATGTTAAAGAGAGACTGATTGTATGTTTATAGAGAGACATTTATAAAAACAATTTAATAGTTACAGTTGATATAATTGAATAGTTCAGCCTGCATTTGTTAGATGTGATACACTGGTTTTGTAAAACCACTGGCTGGCTGCTCTAATGCTGTGAGCATCATAGACTGTTGCTTTACCATACTTGATGGTACAGAAGCTGAAGCACTAGTTTAACAATTTACGTTATGTGCAGAGAAACAAGTTAAAAACAATTTATGCACTTTCAATAAAGCGTTTAAAAAAAACTGTTGGGGGAACGACGACGACTTCGTAACCTAGTTACTTTCAAAGTAACTAAGTTACTCTGATAATCAAGTAATCAGTAAAGTAACTTAGATTACTTTTTAAAGGAGTAATCAGTAATCAGTAATCAGATTACTTTTACAAGTAATCTGTGGCATCACTGGTTATGACTATAACCAAGTTCTGTTAGTATAGTGACGCTCGGCGTCACTCTCTGCACTGTCCTCGCACACGTGCACGCGCACTGAATAAAGACCACAATGTACCTTTAATCCCAATATTTGTCTGACCACACCCCTATCAGCTTACCCATATAAGCAGGGGTGGGGCCACCCACTCGCCTCCTTCCCAAGCTTTCACCACAAGGCGAGATCAAGGGCTGCAGCGGCGTCGGACGCCGAGCATCACCATACTAACACTTTGGCTGCCGGAGGTTAAATTCATGATATACCATCTGTTGCCAGCTCTATTTGTCTATGGATAAGTTCCCCTTCTTTGCAGGGCTATAACCTTTTAAATCCTATTGCTAGATTGCCATTATTAGGGCCCATTCAAAGTCCTATATGTATTGTTCATTGTGTAGCAACGTTAAACTTTTTCATTCACATATTCATAGTAAAATATGGTCTAATGTATAAGTATGTTTTCATCTCTTTCTGCAGCTTTCTCCAGAACGTTATCTATAGCCCCAAATGCATTATATTGATGATGAAATACAGTTTGATGGCAATCGGCGTGATATAAAAAATTTCAATTGGACGTACTTCTAGAAGTTTCTACGTATCATCTGATGTTGACCGGATGGGCGGGGGATCGTTTATAATTCCGTGGGCAGCGTTATATCATTCATCTAGTGTGGGTCATATGTTCATCAGAGCAGTTTATATCGAACACGTTCAAAAATAACGCTGAATCTTACCGTATCTTCCTTGCGCCGTTGGACGATCAGCGTGGTGTAGACCGTTTTAGATTATGGGATGTTTATCCAGATGAACCATTTTCAGGTTGTATAATGGTATATACGTCCAAATCATGTTGTTTATCGAGTTATTGGCAACGGATCGCTGTGTGTTGTGACGAGCTCGAGTCCCGGGACATGTACCGAGTGCCCGGAAGTGGTGTGGGTGAATAGCACATCGTCCAAGTGGCTTCCTGTTGGGCGATTGCGCCGATCGGCCACCAGATGGCGCTCTTGAACCGCTGGAGGGTTCGTGGGGGTTTTTGGTGGGTCTCAGGCCAGCGGATGGGAAATATGAATCCGATCACAGATTTTTGAAATATTGATATCAAAGACGAGATACGGCGTCTTCGGCACCTTGAGCATGGCGGGGAAGGATGCCTAAAAACGTCTTCTGGCAGTTAAAGTGCTAACAGAACTTGGTTATAGTCATAACCTAACGTTCTGTATCGTATGGCTCTCGCTCGGCGTCACTCTCTGCACAAGGGAGGCCGAGTGAGAGCCATCGGCCGACAAATACACCCCGCTGAAAGCCCCCCACAACCATCAGAACAGGGAGGGCCGAGCCCCCCCGACCCCCCCTAATGCAGGGCACCCCCCCTATTGGGGGCTTCACGGGAGGGCGACGGACCCGACCGTGCGAAGAGGCACTCAAGCAACTCAACGCACAGGGTGAGCAGACCGTGGCTTGACCCCACGACTACACACACGCACAACCCGCATGCCACCCGGGAACGAACGGAGGGAACAACCTCGTTACTGCCCCCAGAATCACGGGGTCAAGGGCAAACCCAACCCTGTGGCAAGGCCGTAGCAGCGGAGCGCGAAGGAAGACCCAGACCCACCAAAGGGACTGGACCCCCTGGAACGGGGGCCCGGAGAAGTCCATGATGCCAGCATCAAGACCCCACCAGGTGGGCACTTAGTGACCCCGCCCCCCACATCGCCAGCGTATTCAGACAAAGGCCCCTCAGCCGAGCGGGCCCTGTCCCCCCAATAGTACACCGCCTGGCACACTGACCCTGCAGAACAGGCAGTCAGCATGGCCGTAAGCACACAAAAAACGGAAGCAGGCAGCGCACCGGGGAAAAAACCAGGCAACAGGCTGTTAACCCTAGCCTGGAGACTGCGGACGAGATAGGCGCCAGAGGGGACAGCTGAACACAGCCGCGCCGGCGGAAGGGGCGTAAGCTGGCGTTGTTGCATGACCAAGCCTCCATTTAAAAAGCCCCCACCCAGAGGGGTTGAGGCAGAGAAGGCTGACACGATTGGCAGACGTCATGAACGTGCAGGGGCACCCTCAACCGGTGAACCCGGGAGTTGACACTGCTCCAACACACCAGGGAATCAACCACCTTGGTGTTACCCAATGCGGTGGTTGTTCCTATAACCCCTCAAGAAAAAAACTCCAAAACACACCTGCGAGTATACACCGGCTATACCGCAGTACAAGTGTTTCAGTTTTCAAAAAAGGGTTAACCCAGGCCTACGGGTCGACGAAACATGACTTCGGACCGGGCCCGGTGATACGGGAAGCACAGGGTCACCAGAGGAGGTCAAAGACCACCCCAACAGGCCCCTCTTCGCCATGCGTGAGAGAGGAGCGAAAAAGAATGGAGAACCAGCCCCAAGCACACCGTACTTGGTATTCCCAGGCGGTCTCCCAACCAAGTACTAACCAGGACCAACCTGTGTAGCGGCCGAGATCTGACGAGTACAGGTTGGCATGGCCGTAAGCCATTACGACAGTGCTGAGTAAAAAATGTACCCAACCAGGGTCTCCATAGCGCTTAACCCTGTGACACCCGGACCGACCTGGCATTTATCCCCCTGAAAAAAGCCCAAGTCCCTCAGGGTACCAGAACAGCAGATCTGCATCCCCGGCGGACAACGGGTTCAACTGATCCGGACCAGCGTGACCAGAACCAGTCCCGTGCCCTAACCACGCCGACATGCCTACTCCAGGAGAAGGGGCAGATATGCGTGTTGATCTTAAACATGAAAAGAAGGCGCCACCCAGATGTTCGGGCGAACCGCGCCCGGTGGCCCACCCCCAGGGCGTGAGACCCTTCTACATATGTTCAGATCCATTCCGTCATCATCCCCCAGATATGAACGAGAATCCGTCGATAACCAAACCAGGTCGTCGGATTTGGTCGTCGGAAGAGGAAAAACCTCCATCCCAGTTGCTTTATAAAAACGCCGTTTTAACCTCAAGCAACCAAGGCGTGCCAGTCAGTCGCCTGTTTACAGAACACCCCGAGCTAGCACTATACGTGCGTCGGGACACACCCACATCAATGAACAGGCTATTTAGACCTGTCATTGAATCCCCAAGGCGCCCAGGGGAACGACAAGAGGGGTGTGATACTTCCTAACTCCAACTCTTTTTAGTAGAAAAGAAGGAAGCACCAACAGTATGTATCCCAGTCTACACAGCCGGGGGTAAAATTTTTTCACATTTTTACATCCCACCACCCTCCCATAGGAAGGAGACGGGAATCCCCAGAGAGACTTCCCACGGAGCTGTACAGATTGAAAAGAATATATTGCACTTTGAGCCATGTAAAAAAATTGGTTTTAGGGCTCTCCGGGGAGGAGGCACTGAACCCATACACACTCAATAATCGAATTGAATCGAATACATACACAATAGAGTAGGACTCCTTCTAGAGCAGACCTGGGCATTGTACGGCCCGCGGGCCGCATCCGGCCCGCGGGATGATTCTGACCGGCCCGCGAAAGATTACATGATAATAAAAAAAAATTAAAAAAAAATTAAAAAAAATCTTTTTTTTAATATATATATATTTTTTTTTTACTTTTTTCTTTTCATGTCAACGTTCACACGCACAATATACGCTTAGGAGACATGCTCAGAAGATGTTGGTTCTCTTTGGATCCACCTACATATGTGAACAGACATTCTCATTCTCGTTTACCAAGTCCAGGTACAGATCCTCTCTCACTGATGAACATCTGGCAGCTGTGCTTCGCATCTCCACCTCAGACATGCAACCTGACTTTGATGGACTTGTTAAAGCTCAACAGAGACTGGATTTCTCACACTGAATGAAACAAAAAAGAACTGAAGAACACTAAAATGTGGAAATATAACAAGTGAAATGGGACACTTGATATTTTTTTTTCTTAAATGTTTAATATAGGCATGTAAAGTAAAAAAGGCTACAAAACTGGGACACTTTTCTTTACACAGTTCAGTGACATGTCTTGTTTATTTTTGCTATAAGATGAAGTGATGTCTTTAGAAAGCTAAGAAAATCCTTGTTTCAATAGTATATGAAACTCAAAATGCCCTTTGTTATTAAAGTTTCACATTTTGTTTATCATTTTGGAAATAAATTCTATTTGAATAAATTCTATTTTTGAAAGCTAACCTCACCTTTTAATTGCCAAATAATAACATACATTCTTACCAGGGGTCAAAACAATGCCATTTACTGCTTTTTATATAGAAATAAAATGTATATTATGCATAATTGAGTTTGGAATTTTGGCCCGGCCCCCCAACATATTTTCAGTTGCTCATTCGGCCCCCCGGGAAAAATAATTGCCCACCCCTGTTCTAGAGGGTCCACTCACCTTGACAATCTGAGGAGGAGGCTCTGTACTCTGAAGGAGGCTCCCTCCTCACGGAAGGAGTCCCAACTCACAGAAGGCCCGAATAGGAGCTTGGTGAGGAGGAGCCCTGACCACCCCCCGAAACAGATCCATCACATGGACCTGAACAGCACACGGAAGTCCTACCAACAGAGACGCGCACGGTGACGTACTCTATGGCGGGGGAATTTCTGCGGTGCACACGCCCAATATTCCAGGCCGTGGGACCAGGAAACTCCCACCCCCCCCCCCCCCCCCCCTCACCCTGTAACGTGTCGAACCGCAACGTGACAGGAACCTTGAAGGACAGGTGGGTTTACCCCTGACCAACAGAAAAAAGGGGAAGGAAAGGTTACCAGTTCACCCCTTTACGACCCCACACCCATGATACGATGTAATGACAAAAAGAGAGTATGACACAGTCATAGTCAGCTCTATGAAGCGTCTGACAGCTTCACACAGCGCATGAGCTAACCTGCTATCTGATTTTTACTAAGGAAAAAACACAGAATAGAGAGGGCTCTCCAAGAGCCCCGGTACCAAACTTACACATGTGCTTCTGTGGCCAGTCCAACCCAGTTGTAGGTCACATGACACACACAACCCATCATCACCTACAAAAAATGGCAAAAACACTCTACAGAGGAACGCCGTTTTTCATAATGAGAGAATACATAATTCTCGATTAGTATGGGCCACAGGCCTTGCTAAGCACACACGAAAGCGACCAAACAATCTTTTCTTTTAGGAAAATAAAGTTTCTCCAGCTGTTTTAGCACAACCTCAGCAATCAAGCTAAGGGTTACATCGTATCCCTACCACACAGTGACACAATGTAGTGCAACAACATGTCTGAGAGGAGGATGAAGAAGTCCCCAGGGAACCGGGGGGAAACACAATCCTCCTACTTTACCCTTAATACGGCCAGTTAAAACAGGAAAACCTGTTAATATGTGAACACACTGTTCATTGTCATTACAGGCTAAGAAAAGAATCATTCTTTACTCATTTGTCACTAAGCATAGCTTTATAGGTTAGTTAACCCCCTTAGTTGTGAGTACACGGTACATATAAACACACATGATGTTTCTCAACACAACAAACCAGATCATTTTCACATCTGTAACAACAACCCGATTTGCATGGAGAAGCTAAATACCAGTGACAAGACAATTCACACATAACTCGTGTCGTATCCTAAATGTAGTGCAGCAACACTCGTTTTTGGAAAACATTGTTATTTACAAAACATTTAGAAGGGAAAGCCAGAAGAAGTGTACAAGGTCTGGCCAAACCTTGCCTACCCGGAGCGTAGATCAAGCGAAGTGCAGTCTCAAGGCACCGTAGTAAACACAGCCGTCCTGTGTTGTCAATCTGGGCAGCGTCGCCGCTCCATCCCGTCGCTACGGTCCCTCTTGTTGACGCAGTCCTTGCCGTCCTGGCCCAGGGCAGGTTCGACGAACATCCTCTGTCAAAGATGACGTCGTAGTCAAGAGTGTTTAAAACATGTTATAATCAAAGCACGTTCAACAGAGTAGCATTAAGCTAACGGCCGCTCTAACCGTCGGTCGCTACCGCCCCTGCCCGCGAGACGCCGAGCGAACAGCGCACGCAACCAGAGGGGAGCTTCGAATCCCCCCCGCCTCTCCCCGTGAGGGAGAGGGGAGTTGGGAACCGCGGCGGCGCGCGAGGGGCCGGAGCCACCCCGCGCTGGGCCTCGGCCAATAGCAGCAAGCTAACGTTTCCTAGCCTAGCCAGGTAGGCCACCTAGTGATCACAGCAGGCTAGCGCCGCAGCTAACAGCTGACTGGCTAACAGTAGGCCACCACTAGTACGTAAGCTAAACAGCTATCACCTGAACTTGTACACAATGATATAACACTCACTCAGACAGGCCGCCGTTCTGAAACCCTCCTCACTTTTTAAGAGAAAAGAGAAACAAGATGTTAACACAGTTTTACAACGGTGATTTTACCAACACCCGACGGAGCCAGCACAATACCCAAATGGCCTGTAGCTGACTTGAACACAGATCTTCCGCTACCGAACATCTATGCCCATATTTCCTCGTGAGGAATACTCTCATTTGGATATGAAAGATGGGGCTCACAGTGACAGAGAAAACATCCACTCGTCCAGAAAACACAGGGATCACCAGTGTTAATGGTCGTGGCCCACTAGTTAAACTATAATGGGCTTCAGACCAAGGTCTTCTGTCGCCTAAGAGGCTGAACAAAGGACCCTAGTCTGGGGCCGGTTTTCATAAACATTGTCAACTAGCCCCCATAGCACTAACAGACAAGTGGAGCTTGCCAGCAAAACATAACTCACCAAACCTGGAACCCACCGCTTCTCACAACAGCGGCGCGTCCTACAGCCCAGCTGTGTCTTTACCGCAACCAGCACACAGCAAGGACTGCAGTTGGAAAGGCATGTAGCGGCGCAAACTCCCAATACGAAAACCGGTGGAGGATTTTTAGAATGATCATCATCTTCCAGACACTCCAGTACGAAGACAATATCGCCGTATTTTCTCGAAAATAGTGAGAGAGAAAATAAAGATATGATGTCAACGTATCCTTGTTTTCCAACTCTTCTCCTACCATCACATCACTTCAAGTGGGGATCTACCGAGGCACTTCCTTGTGGTGAAAGCGAGAAGGAGGCGAGTGGGTGGCCCCACCCCTGCTTATATGGGTAAGCTGATAGGGGTGTGGTCAGACAAATATTGGGATTAAAGGTACATTGTGGTCTTTATTCAGTGCGCGTGCACGTGTGCGAGGACAGTGCAGAGAGTGACGCCGAGCGAGAGCCATACGATACAGAACTACAGTTGAGTCATAGGGGAGGGGCTGAATACTTTCAGTCTCTGGTGTCGAAGACAGACGCGCAGAGATGACAGCTATCAAATCCATTTCGAGACAATGGATCCAGTAGGCTACATTGTTGGCGGTGTGAAAATATGCAGAGAAAGCTTAATATCTTTAGAAACGTGTATATCTCCGTAGCATAAAGACAGTGTGCATCAGGCAGAAAAGAGAGACAGGAAGAGACGCCCCTCATACCTTCGGAATCCCTGGTCGATCCAGCCAGTCGGAGTAAACAGCGGCGAGCGTGAGGCCCTGTCTGGAAGACAATGGAGGAAGTGTTAGTATTATTTACACCTTCTCTCTCTCTGTAATTACTGCGGCCACGGAGGAGCACTAGAGGAAGATATGGTCCTGGGAAGATATCATTACTGTAATGCCAGACGAGACACCACCCAACTATACGTGTTATTCCCATGGTCTGAGTCACGGAGAGCACCCAGGGGGATATTATTATGTGTACTCTCTCCCAAATCTAAAAGCCAGAGTGATAAAACTCCAATTTTTGATGTCATCGGGTATAAAGTCTGATGCTGCTCCACAGAAGAAGAAGAAAATAATATCATAAACGAGTAATCGTGTGCAATATCATAACCCCAAGATCTGACGAAGCATGTTAGGAAGCAGAGGAAGGGTGAAAGGAAGCATAATATTAGTGTATGGAATGTCGTGCTGTTTTTGAGCATGTTTTAGTTTTCTCTGAGATGTCTCCGTTTGTTGTTTTATTGATATTTGTTGTTTTATTGATATTTAAATTGTTCTATATGTTTGTATATTTGTTATTGTTCTATATTTGTTTGTATGTCTGATTTTGATTTGTTTAATGTTCTATATTTGTTTGTATATTTTATTGGTGTTTTATTGATATTTGTTTAGTTTTTATGTTGTTTTATTGATTATTCTTGTTTGATTTTTATATGTTTGTATCCAGACCCCAGGAAAAATAGTCGCTACTGAGGCAGTGACTAATGGGGATCTGAAATAAAGAAATTAACATTTTTTTTAAATAGGGAGGATGTTAGGAAGCATAGGAAGCATATGAGGAAGCATAGGAAGGATGATAGGAAGGATGTGAGGAAGCATAGGAAGTGTGATAGGAAGCATAATAGAAACAGGTTCCAATCACAAGGGGGTGGAGTGCACGCACGCACACGCACGCACACACACACACACACACACACACACACACACACACACACACACACACACACACACACACACACACACACACACACACCTCCTGTACACCTACTCATACAGAGGGCTGTTTACTGAAATACAGACGCTGACATCAGACACAAATATTGACCGTCGCCCAACTCTTGATACTCTCCCCATCTTTAATTCAATGCATCTCTGCAGAACAGTGTCTGTGTCAGCTAGGGGAGGGGAGGGGCTGACAGAGAGAGAGAGAGAGAGGGGGGGGGGGGGAGAGAGAGAGATAGAGAGAGGGGGGGGGGAGAGAGAGATAGAGAGAGGAGGGAGAGAGAGATGGAGAGAGGGAAAGAGAGAGGGATACAGGGAGAGGGAGAGAGAGGGGGGAGATAGGGAGAGAGATGGAGAGAGAGAGAGAGAGAGAGAGGGGGAGAGGGAGAGAGGGAGAGAGGAGAGAGAGAGAGAGAGAGAGAGAGAGAGAGAGAGAGAGAGAGAGAGAGAGAGAGAGAGAGAGAGAGAGAGAGAGAGACAGATGTCTAGTTGGAAAGACGTTGCGAGGGGTTAATGAGATGACAATCAGGAGGAAAGGGAATTGAATGATGAGGGAGAGAGAGAGAGATAAATATATGATATAGATATATATAGAGAGATAGGGAGAGGGAGGGTCGGAGTGAGAAAAGGGAGAGAAGGAGAGCAAGTTCAAGTTTCTTTATTAGTTGTCATACAGAAGTACAGAATACTTTTATATAAAATGCTTCTTTCTGTTTTGCTCCAGAGATTGTGCTAGATAAAAATAGATAAGTATAAAAGTATAGTAAGTATAAAATAGAAGTCAAGTACGTAGACAAAAAGTGTTCAATATATACATATATACAATGTACAATGCAGAGTAGAAAGTAACTGAGTTACAATACAATATACTATACAGTACAATGCAGAAATGGGATGAGGTACAATTTAGGTACAATTTACATGGTTATCCTTTTACACTCCAGTTAATAAGAGAGCGGGTGAGACTGTCCTCATGATTGGTGTCTGGAGCTGTCACTCACTGCGTCCCCGCCTTAGGGGTGTAGCATTCAAATGAAGCACTGTTTGACGAAACAATACCAGTTACCCTTAGCTGCCAGAGTTGTACCCTTCCTACTGACTCGTTGTACACAATTTGTAAGTCGCTTTGGATAAAAGTGTCAGCTAAATGACTAAATGTAAATTAATGTTTTGTTTTTGGTCTGGATAAATTCACAGTATAATAAGTTACTATAGCTATACTATATATATATATATATATATATATATATATATATATATATATATATATATATATATATATATATATATATATATATATATATATTAGGGATGCTCGATATTGGCTTTTTTACCGATACCGATATTCCGATATTGTCCAACTCTTAATTTCCGATACCGATATCAACCGATATCAACCGATACCGATATATGCAGGGTTCCCCCCCCCCCAAAAAACCCAGGCAACAGATGATGCTACCTCTCTGCTCCCTGTAACCCAGGCAACATATGATACTACCTCTCTCTGCTCCCTGTAACCCAGGCAACAGATGATGCTACCTCTCTGCTCCCTGTAACCCAGGCAACAGATGATACTACCTCTCTACTCCCTGTAACCCAGGCAACAGATGATACTACCTCTCTGCTCCCTGTAACCCAGGCAACAGATGATACTACCTCTCTGCTCCCTGTAACCCAGGTTACAGATGATGCTACCTCTCTGCTCCCTGTAACCCAGGCAACAGATGATACTACCTCTCTACTCCCTGTAACCCAGGCAACAGATGATACTACCTCTCTGCTCCCTGTAACCCAGGCAACAGATGATACTACCTCTCTGCTCCCTGTAACCCAGGCAACAGATGATACTACCTCTCTGCTCCCTGTAACCCAGGTTACAGATGATGCTACCTCTCTGCTCCCTGTAACCCAGGTTACAGATGATACTACCTCTCTGCTCCCTGTAACCCAGGTTACAGATGATGCTACCTCTCTGCTCCCTGTAACCCAGGCAACAGATGATACTACCTCTCTGCTCCCTGTAACCCAGGTTACAGATGATGCTACCTCTCTGCTCCCTGTAACCCAGGTTACAGATGATGCTACCTCTCTCTACTCCCTGTAACCCAGGTTACAGATGATGCTACCTCTCTACTCCCTGTAACCCAGGTTACAGATGATACTACCTCTCTGCTCCCTGTAACCCAGGCAACAGATGATACTACCTCTCTGCTCCCTGTAACCCAGGCAACAGATGATACTACCTCTCTGCTCCCTGTAACCCAGGCAACAGATGATACTACCTCTCTGCTCCCTGTAACCCAGGCAACAGATGATACTACCTCTCTGCTCCCTGTAACCCAGGCAACAGATGATACTACCTCTCTGCTCCCTGTAACCCAGGCAACAGATGATGCTACCTCTCTACTCCCTGTAACCCAGGCAACAGATGATACTACCTCTCTGCTCCCTGTAACCCAGGTTACAGATGATGCTACCTCTCTGCTCCCTGTAACCCAGGCAACAGATGATGCTACCTCTCTGCTCCCTGTAACCCAGGTTACAGATGATGCTACCTCTCTGCTCCCTGTAACCCAGGCAACAGATGATGCTACCTCTCTCTGCTCCCTGTAACCCAGGCAACAGATGATACTACCTCTCTGCTCCCTGTAACCCAGGTTACAGATGATGCTACCTCTCTGCTCCCTGTAACCCAGGCAACAGATGATGCTACCTCTCTGCTCCCTGTAACCCAGGTTACAGATGATACTACCTCTCTGCTCCCTGTAACCCAGGTTACAGATGATACTACCTCTCTGCTCCCTGTAACCCAGGTTACAGATGATACTACCTCTCTGCTCCCTGTAACCCAGGTTACAGATGATGCTACCTCTCTACTCCCTGTAACCCAGGCAACAGATGATGCTACCTCTCTCTGCTCCCTGTAACCCAGGCAACAGATGATGCTACCTCTCTGCTCCCTGTAACCCAGGTTACAGATGATACTACCTCTCTGCTCCCTGTAACCCAGGCAACAGATGATGCTACCTCTCTGCTCCCTGTAACCCAGGCAACAGATGATACTACCTCTCTCTGCTCCCTGTAACCCAGGCAACAGATGATACTACCTCTCTGCTCCCTGTAACCCAGGCAACAGATAATACTACCTCTCTCTGCTCCCTGTAACCCAGGTTACAGATGATACTGCCTCTCTCTGCTCCCTGTAACCCAGGTTACAGATGATACTACCTCTCTGCTCCCTGTAACCCAGGCAACAGATGATGCTACCTCTCTCTACTCCCTGTAACCCAGGCAACAGATGATACTACCTCTCTGCTCCCTGTAACCCAGGCAACAGATGATACTACCTCTCTGCTCCCTGTAACCCAGGCAACAGATGATACTACCTCTCTGCTCCCTGTAACCCAGGTTACAGATGATACTACCTCTCTGCTCCCTGTAACCCAGGTTACAGATGATACTACCTCTCTGCTCCCTGTAACCCAGGTTACAGATGATGCTACCTCTCTCTGCTCCCTGTAACCCAGGCAACAGATGATACTACCTCTCTCTGCTCCCTGTAACCCAGGTTACAGATGATGCTACCTCTCTGCTCCCTGTAACCCAGGCAACAGATGATACTACCTCTCTGCTCCCTGTAACCCAGGTTACAGATGATACTACCTCTCTGCTCCCTGTAACCCAGGCAACAGATGATACTACCTCTCTACTCCCTGTAACCCAGGCAACAGATGATGCTACCTCTCTGCTCCCTGTAACCCAGGCAACAGATGATGCTACCTCTCTGCTCCCTGTAACCCAGGCAACAGATGATACTACCTCTCTGCTCCCTGTAACCCAGGTTACAGATGATGCTACCTCTCTGCTCCCTGTAACCCAGGTTACAGATGATGCTACCTCTCTACTCCCTGTAACCCAGGTTACAGATGATACTACCTCTCTGCTCCCTGTAACCCAGGTTACAGATGATGCTACCTCTCTGCTCCCTGTAACCCAGGTTACAGATGATGCTACCTCTCTACTCCCTGTAACCCAGGCAACAGATGATACTACCTCTCTGCTCCCTGTAACCCAGGCAACAGATGATGCTACCTCTCTGCTCCCTGTAACCCAGGCAACAGATGATGCTACCTCTCTGCTCCCTGTAACCCAGGCAACAGATGATGCTACCTCTCTGCTCCCTGTAACCCAGGCAACAGATGATGCTACCTCTCTGCTCCCTGTAACCCAGGCAACAGATGATGATACCTCTCTGCTCCCTGTAACCCAGGCAACAGATGATGCTACCTCTCTGCTCCCTGTAACCCAGGCAACAGATGATGCTACCTCTCTGCTCCCTGTAACCCAGGTTACAGATGATGCTACCTCTCTGCTCCCTGTAACCCAGGCAACAGATGATACTACCTCTCTGCTCCCTGTAACCCAGGTTACAGATGATACTACCTCTCTCTGCTCCCTGTAACCCAGGCAACAGATGATGCTACCTCTCTCTACTCCCTGTAACCCAGGCAACAGATGATACTACCTCTCTCTGCTCCCTGTAACCCAGGCAACAGATGATGCTACCTCTCTGCTCCCTGTAACCCAGGCAACAGATGATACTACCTCTCTGCTCCCTGTAACCCAGGTTACAGATGATACTACCTCTCTGCTCCCTGTAACCCAGGCAACAGATGATACTACCTCTCTACTCCCTGTAACCCAGGCAACAGATGATACTACCTCTCTCTACTCCCTGTAACCCAGGCAACAGATGATGCTACCTCTCTCTGCTCCCTGTAACCCAGGCAACAGATGATACTACCTCTCTACTCCCTGTAACCCAGGCAACAGATGATACTACCTCTCTGCTCCCTGTAACCCAGGTTACAGATGATACTACCTCTCTCTGCTCCCTGTAACCCAGGTTACAGATGATACTACCTCTCTGCTCCCTGTAACCCAGGTTACAGATGATACTACCTCTCTCTGCTCCCTGTAACCCAGGCAACAGATGATACTACCTCTCTGCTCCCTGTAACCCAGGCAACAGATGATACTACCTCTCTCTGCTCCCTGTAACCCAGGCAACAGATGATGCTACCTCTCTGCTCCCTGTAACCCAGGTTACAGATGATACTACCTCTCTGCTCCCTGTAACCCAGGCAACAGATGATGCTACCTCTCTGCTCCCTGTAACCCAGGCAACAGATGATACTACCTCTCTGCTCCCTGTAACCCAGGCAACAGATGATGCTACCTCTCTGCTCCCTGTAACCCAGGTTACAGATGATACTACCTCTCTGCTCCCTGTAACCCAGGCAACAGATGATGCTACCTCTCTACTCCCTGTAACCCAGGTTACAGATAATACTACCTCTCTGCTCCCTGTAACCCAGGCAACAGATGATGCTACCTCTCTGCTCCCTGTAACCCAGGCAACAGATGATACTACCTCTCTGCTCCCTGTAACCCAGGCAACAGATGATACTACCTCTCTCTGCTCCCTGTAACCCAGGTTACAGATGATACTACCTCTCTGCTCCCTGTAACCCAGGCAACAGATGATACTACCTCTCTCTGCTCCCTGTAACCCAGGTTACAGATGATACTACCTCTCTGCTCCCTGTAACCCAGGCAACAGATGATACTACCTCTCTCTG
The DNA here is from genome assembly GCF_963971535.1 of Notolepis coatsorum. Taxonomy (NCBI): domain Eukaryota; kingdom Metazoa; phylum Chordata; class Actinopteri; order Aulopiformes; family Paralepididae; genus Notolepis; species Notolepis coatsorum. Next base: position 120,899,428 of record NC_140174.1, on the reverse strand, counting down.
CTCCCTGTAACCCAGGCAACAGATGATACTACCTCTCTGCTCCCTGTAACCCAGGTTACAGATGATACTACCTCTCTGCTCCCTGTAACCCAGGCAACAGATGATACTACCTCTCTGCTCCCTGTAACCCAGGTTACAGATGATGCTACCTCTCTGCTCCCTGTAACCCAGGTTACAGATGATACTACCTCTCTGCTCCCTGTAACCCAGGCAACAGATGATACTACCTCTCTGCTCCCTGTAACCCAGGTTACAGATGATGCTACCTCTCTGCTCCCTGTAACCCAGGCAACAGATGATACTACCTCTCTGCTCCCTGTAACCCGGGTTACAGATGATACTACCTCTCTGCTCCCTGTAACCCAGGCAACAGATGATACTACCTCTCTGCTCCCTGTAACCCAGGCAACAGATGATGCTACCTCTCTGCTCCCTGTAACCCAGGTTACAGATGATACTACCTCTCTGCTCCCTGTAACCCAGGTTACAGATGATGCTACCTCTCTGCTCCCTGTAACCCAGGCAACAGATGATGCTACCTCTCTCTGCTCCCTGTAACCCAGGTTACAGATGATGCTACCTCTCTCTGCTCCCTGTAACCCAGGTTACAGATGATACTACCTCTCTGCTCCCTGTAACCCAGGCAACAGATGATACTACCTCTCTGCTCCCTGTAACCCAGGCAACAGATGATGCTACCTCTCTGCTCCCTGTAACCCAGGTTACAGATGATACTACCTCTCTCTGCTCCCTGTAACCCAGGCAACAGATACTACCTCTCTGCTCCCTGTAACCCAGGCAACAGATGATACTACCTCTCTGCTCCCTGTAACCCAGGCAACAGATGATGCTACCTCTCTGCTCCCTGTAACCCAGGTTACAGATGATACTACCTCTCTCTACTCCCTGTAACCCAGGTTACAGATGATGCTACCTCTCTGCTCCCTGTAACCCAGGTTACAGATGATACTACCTCTCTACTCCCTGTAACCCAGGCAACAGATGATACTACCTCTCTGCTCCCTGTAACCCAGGTTACAGATGATACTACCTCTCTGCTCCCTGTAACCCAGGTTACAGATGATACTACCTCTCTCTGCTCCCTGTAACCCAGGCAACAGATGATGCTACCTCTCTACTCCCTGTAACCCAGGCAACAGATGATACTACCTCTCTGCTCCCTGTAACCCAGGTTACAGATGATACTACCTCTCTGCTCCCTGTAACCCAGGTTACAGATGATACTACCTCTCTGCTCCCTGTAACCCAGGTTACAGATGATACTACCTCTCTGCTCCCTGTAACCCAGGCAACAGATGATGCTACCTCTCTCTGCTCCCTGTAACCCAGGCAACAGATGATACTACCTCTCTGCTCCCTGTAACCCAGGTTACAGATGATGCTACCTCTCTGCTCCCTGTAACCCAGGCAACAGATGATACTACCTCTCTGCTCCCTGTAACCCAGGCAACAGATGATGCTACCTCTCTGCTCCCTGTAACCCAGGCAACAGATGATGCTACCTCTCTGCTCCCTGTAACCCAGGCAACAGATGATGCTACCTCTCTGCTCCCTGTAACCCAGGTTACAGATGATGCTACCTCTCTACTCCCTGTAACCCAGGCAACAGATGATACTACCTCTCTGCTCCCTGTAACCCAGGTTACAGATGATACTACCTCTCTGCTCCCTGTAACCCAGGCAACAGATGATACTACCTCTCTGCTCCCTGTAACCCAGGCAACAGATGATACTACCTCTCTGCTCCCTGTAACCCAGGCAACAGATGATACTACCTCTCTGCTCCCTGTAACCCAGGTTACAGATGATGCTACCTCTCTCTGCTCCCTGTAACCCAGGCAACAGATGATGCTACATCTCTGCTCCCTGTAACCCAGGTTACAGATGATGCTACCTCTCTGCTCCCTGTAACCCAGGCAACAGATGATGCTACCTCTCTACTCCCTGTAACCCAGGTTACAGATGATACTACCTCTCTACTCCCTGTAACCCAGGCAACAGATGATACTACCTCTCTGCTCCCTGTAACCCAGGCAACAGATGATACTACCTCTCTGCTCCCTGTAACCCAGGTTACAGATGATACTACCTCTCTGCTCCCTGTAACCCAGGCAACAGATGATACTACCTCTCTGCTCCCTGTAACCCAGGCAACAGATGATACTACCTCTCTGCTCCCTGTAACCCAGGCAACAGATGATGCTACCTCTCTGCTCCCTGTAACCCAGGTTACAGATGATGCTACCTCTCTGCTCCCTGTAACCCAGGTTACAGATGATGCTACCTCTCTGCTCCCTGTAACCCAGGCAACAGATGATGCTACCTCTCTGCTCCCTGTAACCCAGGCAACAGATGATACTACCTCTCTGCTCCCTGTAACCCAGGCAACAGATGATGCTACCTCTCTGCTCCCTGTAACCCAGGTTACAGATGATACTACCTCTCTGCTCCCTGTAACCCAGGCAACAGATGATGCTACCTCTCTGCTCCCTGTAACCCAGGTTACAGATGATACTACCTCTCTACTCCCTGTAACCCAGGTTACAGATGATACTACCTCTCTGCTCCCTGTAACCCAGGCAACAGATGATGCTACCTCTCTGCTCCCTGTAACCCAGGCAACAGATGATACTACCTCTCTGCTCCCTGTAACCCAGGTTACAGATGATACTACCTCTCTGCTCCCTGTAACCCAGGCAACAGATGATACTACCTCTCTGCTCCCTGTAACCCAGGCAACAGATGATACTACCTCTCTGCTCCCTGTAACCCAGGCAACAGATGATACTACCTCTCTGCTCCCTGTAACCCAGGTTACAGATGATGCTACCTCTCTGCTCCCTGTAACCCAGGCAACAGATGATGCTACCTCTCTCTGCTCCCTGTAACCCAGGTTACAGATGATGCTACCTCTCTCTGCTCCCTGTAACCCAGGTTACAGATGATACTACCTCTCTGCTCCCTGTAACCCAGGCAACAGATGATACTACCTCTCTGCTCCCTGTAACCCAGGTTACAGATGATGCTACCTCTCTCTACTCCCTGTAACCCAGGCAACAGATGATGCTACCTCTCTCTGCTCCCTGTAACCCAGGCAACAGATGATGCTACCTCTCTGCTCCCTGTAACCCAGGTTACAGATGATACTACCTCTCTGCTCCCTGTAACCCAGGTTACAGATGATACTACCTCTCTACTCCCTGTAACCCAGGTTACAGATGATGCTACCTCTCTGCTCCCTGTAACCCAGGCAACATATGATACTACCTCTCTCTGCTCCCTGTAACCCAGGCAACAGATGATACTACCTCTCTGCTCCCTGTAACCCAGGCAACAGATGATGCTACCTCTCTACTCCCTGTAACCCAGGCAACAGATGATACTACCTCTCTGCTCCCTGTAACCCAGGCAACATATGATACTACCTCTCTGCTCCCTGTAACCCAGGCAACAGATGATACTACCTCTCTGCTCCCTGTAACCCAGGCAACAGATGATACTACCTCTCTGCTCCCTGTAACCCAGGCAACATATGATACTACCTCTCTGCTCCCTGTAACCCAGGCAACAGATGATGCTACCTCTCTCTGCTCCCTGTAACCCAGGCAACAGATGATACTACCTCTCTACTCCCTGTAACCCAGGCAACAGATGATACTACCTCTCTGCTCCCTGTAACCCAGGTTACAGATGATACTACCTCTCTCTGCTCCCTGTAACCCAGGTTACAGATGATACTACCTCTCTGCTCCCTGTAACCCAGGTTACAGATGATACTACCTCTCTCTGCTCCCTGTAACCCAGGCAACAGATGATACTACCTCTCTGCTCCCTGTAACCCAGGCAACAGATGATACTACCTCTCTCTGCTCCCTGTAACCCAGGCAACAGATGATGCTACCTCTCTGCTCCCTGTAACCCAGGTTACAGATGATACTACCTCTCTGCTCCCTGTAACCCAGGCAACAGATGATGCTACCTCTCTGCTCCCTGTAACCCAGGCAACAGATGATACTACCTCTCTGCTCCCTGTAACCCAGGCAACAGATGATGCTACCTCTCTGCTCCCTGTAACCCAGGTTACAGATGATACTACCTCTCTGCTCCCTGTAACCCAGGCAACAGATGATGCTACCTCTCTACTCCCTGTAACCCAGGTTACAGATAATACTACCTCTCTGCTCCCTGTAACCCAGGCAACAGATGATGCTACCTCTTTGCTCCCTGTAACCCAGGCAACAGATGATACTACCTCTCTGCTCCCTGTAACCCAGGCAACAGATGATACTACCTCTCTCTGCTCCCTGTAACCCAGGTTACAGATGATACTACCTCTCTGCTCCCTGTAACCCAGGCAACAGATGATACTACCTCTCTCTGCTCCCTGTAACCCAGGTTACAGATGATACTACCTCTCTGCTCCCTGTAACCCAGGCAACAGATGATACTACCTCTCTCTGCTCCCTGTAACCCAGGCAACAGATGATACTACCTCTCTGCTCCCTGTAACCCAGGTTACAGATGATACTACCTCTCTGCTCCCTGTAACCCAGGCAACAGATGATACTACCTCTCTGCTCCCTGTAACCCAGGTTACAGATGATGCTACCTCTCTGCTCCCTGTAACCCAGGTTACAGATGATACTACCTCTCTGCTCCCTGTAACCCAGGCAACAGATGATACTACCTCTCTGCTCCCTGTAACCCAGGTTACAGATGATGCTACCTCTCTGCTCCCTGTAACCCAGGCAACAGATGATACTACCTCTCTGCTCCCTGTAACCCGGGTTACAGATGATACTACCTCTCTGCTCCCTGTAACCCAGGCAACAGATGATACTACCTCTCTGCTCCCTGTAACCCAGGCAACAGATGATGCTACCTCTCTGCTCCCTGTAACCCAGGTTACAGATGATACTACCTCTCTGCTCCCTGTAACCCAGGTTACAGATGATGCTACCTCTCTGCTCCCTGTAACCCAGGCAACAGATGATGCTACCTCTCTCTGCTCCCTGTAACCCAGGTTACAGATGATGCTACCTCTCTCTGCTCCCTGTAACCCAGGTTACAGATGATACTACCTCTCTGCTCCCTGTAACCCAGGCAACAGATGATACTACCTCTCTGCTCCCTGTAACCCAGGCAACAGATGATGCTACCTCTCTGCTCCCTGTAACCCAGGTTACAGATGATACTACCTCTCTCTGCTCCCTGTAACCCAGGCAACAGATACTACCTCTCTGCTCCCTGTAACCCAGGCAACAGATGATACTACCTCTCTGCTCCCTGTAACCCAGGCAACAGATGATGCTACCTCTCTGCTCCCTGTAACCCAGGTTACAGATGATACTACCTCTCTCTACTCCCTGTAACCCAGGTTACAGATGATGCTACCTCTCTGCTCCCTGTAACCCAGGTTACAGATGATACTACCTCTCTACTCCCTGTAACCCAGGCAACAGATGATACTACCTCTCTGCTCCCTGTAACCCAGGTTACAGATGATACTACCTCTCTGCTCCCTGTAACCCAGGTTACAGATGATACTACCTCTCTCTGCTCCCTGTAACCCAGGCAACAGATGATGCTACCTCTCTACTCCCTGTAACCCAGGCAACAGATGATACTACCTCTCTGCTCCCTGTAACCCAGGTTACAGATGATACTACCTCTCTGCTCCCTGTAACCCAGGTTACAGATGATACTACCTCTCTGCTCCCTGTAACCCAGGTTACAGATGATACTACCTCTCTGCTCCCTGTAACCCAGGTTACAGATGATACTACCTCTCTGCTCCCTGTAACCCAGGCAACAGATGATGCTACCTCTCTCTGCTCCCTGTAACCCAGGCAACAGATGATACTACCTCTCTGCTCCCTGTAACCCAGGCAACAGATGATACTACCTCTCTGCTCCCTGTAACCCAGGCAACAGATGATGCTACATCTCTGCTCCCTGTAACCCAGGTTACAGATGATGCTACCTCTCTGCTCCCTGTAACCCAGGCAACAGATGATGCTACCTCTCTCTACTCCCTGTAACCCAGGCAACAGATGATACTACCTCTCTCTGCTCCCTGTAACCCAGGCAACAGATGATGCTACCTCTCTGCTCCCTGTAACCCAGGCAACAGATGATACTACCTCTCTGCTCCCTGTAACCCAGGTTACAGATGATACTACCTCTCTGCTCCCTGTAACCCAGGCAACAGATGATACTACCTCTCTACTCCCTGTAACCCAGGCAACAGATGATACTACCTCTCTCTACTCCCTGTAACCCAGGCAACAGATGATGCTACCTCTCTCTGCTCCCTGTAACCCAGGCAACAGATGATACTACCTCTCTACTCCCTGTAACCCAGGCAACAGATGATACTACCTCTCTGCTCCCTGTAACCCAGGTTACAGATGATACTACCTCTCTCTGCTCCCTGTAACCCAGGTTACAGATGATACTACCTCTCTGCTCCCTGTAACCCAGGTTACAGATGATACTACCTCTCTCTGCTCCCTGTAACCCAGGCAACAGATGATACTACCTCTCTGCTCCCTGTAACCCAGGCAACAGATGATACTACCTCTCTCTGCTCCCTGTAACCCAGGCAACAGATGATGCTACCTCTCTGCTCCCTGTAACCCAGGTTACAGATGATACTACCTCTCTGCTCCCTGTAACCCAGGCAACAGATGATGCTACCTCTCTGCTCCCTGTAACCCAGGCAACAGATGATACTACCTCTCTGCTCCCTGTAACCCAGGCAACAGATGATGCTACCTCTCTGCTCCCTGTAACCCAGGTTACAGATGATACTACCTCTCTGCTCCCTGTAACCCAGGCAACAGATGATGCTACCTCTCTACTCCCTGTAACCCAGGTTACAGATAATACTACCTCTCTGCTCCCTGTAACCCAGGCAACAGATGATGCTACCTCTCTGCTCCCTGTAACCCAGGCAACAGATGATACTACCTCTCTGCTCCCTGTAACCCAGGCAACAGATGATACTACCTCTCTCTGCTCCCTGTAACCCAGGTTACAGATGATACTACCTCTCTGCTCCCTGTAACCCAGGCAACAGATGATACTACCTCTCTCTGCTCCCTGTAACCCAGGTTACAGATGATACTACCTCTCTGCTCCCTGTAACCCAGGCAACAGATGATACTACCTCTCTCTGCTCCCTGTAACCCAGGCAACAGATGATACTACCTCTCTGCTCCCTGTAACCCAGGCAACAGATGATACTACCTCTCTCTGCTCCCTGTAACCCAGGTTACAGATGATACTACCTCTCTGCTCCCTGTAACCCAGGCAACAGATGATGCTACCTCTCTGCTCCCTGTAACCCAGGCAACAGATGATACTACCTCTCTGCTCCCTGTAACCCAGGCAACAGATGATACTACCTCTCTCTGCTCCCTGTAACCCAGGTTACAGATGATACTACCTCTCTGCTCCCTGTAACCCAGGCAACAGATGATACTACCTCTCTCTGCTCCCTGTAACCCAGGTTACAGATGATACTACCTCTCTGCTCCCTGTAACCCAGGCAACAGATGATACTACCTCTCTCTGCTCCCTGTAACCCAGGCAACAGATGATACTACCTCTCTGCTCCCTGTAACCCAGGTTACAGATGATACTACCTCTCTGCTCCCTGTAACCCAGGCAACAGATGATACTACCTCTCTGCTCCCTGTAACCCAGGTTACAGATGATGCTACCTCTCTGCTCCCTGTAACCCAGGTTACAGATGATACTACCTCTCTGCTCCCTGTAACCCAGGCAACAGATGATACTACCTCTCTGCTCCCTGTAACCCAGGTTACAGATGATGCTACCTCTCTGCTCCCTGTAACCCAGGCAACAGATGATACTACCTCTCTGCTCCCTGTAACCCGGGTTACAGATGATACTACCTCTCTGCTCCCTGTAACCCAGGCAACAGATGATACTACCTCTCTGCTCCCTGTAACCCAGGCAACAGATGATGCTACCTCTCTGCTCCCTGTAACCCAGGTTACAGATGATACTACCTCTCTGCTCCCTGTAACCCAGGTTACAGATGATGCTACCTCTCTGCTCCCTGTAACCCAGGCAACAGATGATGCTACCTCTCTCTGCTCCCTGTAACCCAGGTTACAGATGATGCTACCTCTCTCTGCTCCCTGTAACCCAGGTTACAGATGATACTACCTCTCTGCTCCCTGTAACCCAGGCAACAGATGATACTACCTCTCTGCTCCCTGTAACCCAGGCAACAGATGATGCTACCTCTCTGCTCCCTGTAACCCAGGTTACAGATGATACTACCTCTCTCTGCTCCCTGTAACCCAGGCAACAGATACTACCTCTCTGCTCCCTGTAACCCAGGCAACAGATGATACTACCTCTCTGCTCCCTGTAACCCAGGCAACAGATGATGCTACCTCTCTGCTCCCTGTAACCCAGGTTACAGATGATACTACCTCTCTCTACTCCCTGTAACCCAGGTTACAGATGATGCTACCTCTCTGCTCCCTGTAACCCAGGTTACAGATGATACTACCTCTCTACTCCCTGTAACCCAGGCAACAGATGATACTACCTCTCTGCTCCCTGTAACCCAGGTTACAGATGATACTACCTCTCTGCTCCCTGTAACCCAGGTTACAGATGATACTACCTCTCTCTGCTCCCTGTAACCCAGGCAACAGATGATGCTACCTCTCTACTCCCTGTAACCCAGGCAACAGATGATACTACCTCTCTGCTCCCTGTAACCCAGGTTACAGATGATACTACCTCTCTGCTCCCTGTAACCCAGGTTACAGATGATACTACCTCTCTGCTCCCTGTAACCCAGGTTACAGATGATACTACCTCTCTGCTCCCTGTAACCCAGGCAACAGATGATGCTACCTCTCTCTGCTCCCTGTAACCCAGGCAACAGATGATACTACCTCTCTGCTCCCTGTAACCCAGGTTACAGATGATGCTACCTCTCTGCTCCCTGTAACCCAGGCAACAGATGATACTACCTCTCTGCTCCCTGTAACCCAGGCAACAGATGATGCTACCTCTCTGCTCCCTGTAACCCAGGCAACAGATGATGCTACCTCTCTGCTCCCTGTAACCCAGGCAACAGATGATGCTACCTCTCTGCTCCCTGTAACCCAGGTTACAGATGATGCTACCTCTCTACTCCCTGTAACCCAGGCAACAGATGATACTACCTCTCTGCTCCCTGTAACCCAGGTTACAGATGATACTACCTCTCTGCTCCCTGTAACCCAGGCAACAGATGATACTACCTCTCTGCTCCCTGTAACCCAGGCAACAGATGATACTACCTCTCTGCTCCCTGTAACCCAGGCAACAGATGATACTACCTCTCTGCTCCCTGTAACCCAGGTTACAGATGATGCTACCTCTCTCTGCTCCCTGTAACCCAGGCAACAGATGATGCTACATCTCTGCTCCCTGTAACCCAGGTTACAGATGATGCTACCTCTCTGCTCCCTGTAACCCAGGCAACAGATGATGCTACCTCTCTACTCCCTGTAACCCAGGTTACAGATGATACTACCTCTCTACTCCCTGTAACCCAGGCAACAGATGATACTACCTCTCTGCTCCCTGTAACCCAGGCAACAGATGATACTACCTCTCTGCTCCCTGTAACCCAGGTTACAGATGATACTACCTCTCTGCTCCCTGTAACCCAGGCAACAGATGATACTACCTCTCTGCTCCCTGTAACCCAGGCAACAGATGATACTACCTCTCTGCTCCCTGTAACCCAGGCAACAGATGATGCTACCTCTCTGCTCCCTGTAACCCAGGTTACAGATGATGCTACCTCTCTGCTCCCTGTAACCCAGGTTACAGATGATGCTACCTCTCTGCTCCCTGTAACCCAGGCAACAGATGATGCTACCTCTCTGCTCCCTGTAACCCAGGCAACAGATGATACTACCTCTCTGCTCCCTGTAACCCAGGCAACAGATGATGCTACCTCTCTGCTCCCTGTAACCCAGGTTACAGATGATACTACCTCTCTGCTCCCTGTAACCCAGGCAACAGATGATGCTACCTCTCTGCTCCCTGTAACCCAGGTTACAGATGATACTACCTCTCTACTCCCTGTAACCCAGGTTACAGATGATACTACCTCTCTGCTCCCTGTAACCCAGGCAACAGATGATGCTACCTCTCTGCTCCCTGTAACCCAGGCAACAGATGATACTACCTCTCTGCTCCCTGTAACCCAGGTTACAGATGATACTACCTCTCTGCTCCCTGTAACCCAGGCAACAGATGATACTACCTCTCTGCTCCCTGTAACCCAGGCAACAGATGATACTACCTCTCTGCTCCCTGTAACCCAGGCAACAGATGATACTACCTCTCTGCTCCCTGTAACCCAGGTTACAGATGATGCTACCTCTCTGCTCCCTGTAACCCAGGCAACAGATGATGCTACCTCTCTCTGCTCCCTGTAACCCAGGTTACAGATGATGCTACCTCTCTCTGCTCCCTGTAACCCAGGTTACAGATGATACTACCTCTCTGCTCCCTGTAACCCAGGCAACAGATGATACTACCTCTCTGCTCCCTGTAACCCAGGTTACAGATGATGCTACCTCTCTCTACTCCCTGTAACCCAGGCAACAGATGATGCTACCTCTCTCTGCTCCCTGTAACCCAGGCAACAGATGATGCTACCTCTCTGCTCCCTGTAACCCAGGTTACAGATGATACTACCTCTCTGCTCCCTGTAACCCAGGTTACAGATGATACTACCTCTCTACTCCCTGTAACCCAGGTTACAGATGATGCTACCTCTCTGCTCCCTGTAACCCAGGCAACATATGATACTACCTCTCTCTGCTCCCTGTAACCCAGGCAACAGATGATACTACCTCTCTGCTCCCTGTAACCCAGGCAACAGATGATGCTACCTCTCTACTCCCTGTAACCCAGGCAACAGATGATACTACCTCTCTGCTCCCTGTAACCCAGGCAACATATGATACTACCTCTCTGCTCCCTGTAACCCAGGCAACAGATGATACTACCTCTCTGCTCCCTGTAACCCAGGCAACAGATGATACTACCTCTCTGCTCCCTGTAACCCAGGCAACATATGATACTACCTCTCTGCTCCCTGTAACCCAGGCAACAGATGATGCTACCTCTCTCTGCTCCCTGTAACCCAGGCAACAGATGATACTACCTCTCTACTCCCTGTAACCCAGGCAACAGATGATACTACCTCTCTGCTCCCTGTAACCCAGGTTACAGATGATACTACCTCTCTCTGCTCCCTGTAACCCAGGTTACAGATGATACTACCTCTCTGCTCCCTGTAACCCAGGTTACAGATGATACTACCTCTCTCTGCTCCCTGTAACCCAGGCAACAGATGATACTACCTCTCTGCTCCCTGTAACCCAGGCAACAGATGATACTACCTCTCTCTGCTCCCTGTAACCCAGGCAACAGATGATGCTACCTCTCTGCTCCCTGTAACCCAGGTTACAGATGATACTACCTCTCTGCTCCCTGTAACCCAGGCAACAGATGATGCTACCTCTCTGCTCCCTGTAACCCAGGCAACAGATGATACTACCTCTCTGCTCCCTGTAACCCAGGCAACAGATGATGCTACCTCTCTGCTCCCTGTAACCCAGGTTACAGATGATACTACCTCTCTGCTCCCTGTAACCCAGGCAACAGATGATGCTACCTCTCTACTCCCTGTAACCCAGGTTACAGATAATACTACCTCTCTGCTCCCTGTAACCCAGGCAACAGATGATGCTACCTCTTTGCTCCCTGTAACCCAGGCAACAGATGATACTACCTCTCTGCTCCCTGTAACCCAGGCAACAGATGATACTACCTCTCTCTGCTCCCTGTAACCCAGGTTACAGATGATACTACCTCTCTGCTCCCTGTAACCCAGGCAACAGATGATACTACCTCTCTCTGCTCCCTGTAACCCAGGTTACAGATGATACTACCTCTCTGCTCCCTGTAACCCAGGCAACAGATGATACTACCTCTCTCTGCTCCCTGTAACCCAGGCAACAGATGATACTACCTCTCTGCTCCCTGTAACCCAGGTTACAGATGATACTACCTCTCTGCTCCCTGTAACCCAGGCAACAGATGATACTACCTCTCTGCTCCCTGTAACCCAGGTTACAGATGATGCTACCTCTCTGCTCCCTGTAACCCAGGTTACAGATGATACTACCTCTCTGCTCCCTGTAACCCAGGCAACAGATGATACTACCTCTCTGCTCCCTGTAACCCAGGTTACAGATGATGCTACCTCTCTGCTCCCTGTAACCCAGGCAACAGATGATACTACCTCTCTGCTCCCTGTAACCCGGGTTACAGATGATACTACCTCTCTGCTCCCTGTAACCCAGGCAACAGATGATACTACCTCTCTGCTCCCTGTAACCCAGGCAACAGATGATGCTACCTCTCTGCTCCCTGTAACCCAGGTTACAGATGATACTACCTCTCTGCTCCCTGTAACCCAGGTTACAGATGATGCTACCTCTCTGCTCCCTGTAACCCAGGCAACAGATGATGCTACCTCTCTCTGCTCCCTGTAACCCAGGTTACAGATGATGCTACCTCTCTCTGCTCCCTGTAACCCAGGTTACAGATGATACTACCTCTCTGCTCCCTGTAACCCAGGCAACAGATGATACTACCTCTCTGCTCCCTGTAACCCAGGCAACAGATGATGCTACCTCTCTGCTCCCTGTAACCCAGGTTACAGATGATACTACCTCTCTCTGCTCCCTGTAACCCAGGCAACAGATACTACCTCTCTGCTCCCTGTAACCCAGGCAACAGATGATACTACCTCTCTGCTCCCTGTAACCCAGGCAACAGATGATGCTACCTCTCTGCTCCCTGTAACCCAGGTTACAGATGATACTACCTCTCTCTACTCCCTGTAACCCAGGTTACAGATGATGCTACCTCTCTGCTCCCTGTAACCCAGGTTACAGATGATACTACCTCTCTACTCCCTGTAACCCAGGCAACAGATGATACTACCTCTCTGCTCCCTGTAACCCAGGTTACAGATGATACTACCTCTCTGCTCCCTGTAACCCAGGTTACAGATGATACTACCTCTCTCTGCTCCCTGTAACCCAGGCAACAGATGATGCTACCTCTCTACTCCCTGTAACCCAGGCAACAGATGATACTACCTCTCTGCTCCCTGTAACCCAGGTTACAGATGATACTACCTCTCTGCTCCCTGTAACCCAGGTTACAGATGATACTACCTCTCTGCTCCCTGTAACCCAGGTTACAGATGATACTACCTCTCTGCTCCCTGTAACCCAGGTTACAGATGATACTACCTCTCTGCTCCCTGTAACCCAGGCAACAGATGATGCTACCTCTCTCTGCTCCCTGTAACCCAGGCAACAGATGATACTACCTCTCTGCTCCCTGTAACCCAGGCAACAGATGATACTACCTCTCTGCTCCCTGTAACCCAGGCAACAGATGATGCTACATCTCTGCTCCCTGTAACCCAGGTTACAGATGATGCTACCTCTCTGCTCCCTGTAACCCAGGCAACAGATGATGCTACCTCTCTACTCCCTGTAACCCAGGTTACAGATGATACTACCTCTCTACTCCCTGTAACCCAGGCAACAGATGATACTACCTCTCTGCTCCCTGTAACCCAGGCAACAGATGATACTACCTCTCTGCTCCCTGTAACCCAGGTTACAGATGATGCTACCTCTCTCTACTCCCTGTAACCCAGGTTACAGATGATGCTACCTCTCTACTCCCTGTAACCCAGGTTACAGATGGCTGAAACCCGACCCCCACAGGCGGCTAATCTAAGCATGACTCATCATAGCCTGTTACACTAATGTACATACCTCTCCATGTCGGGAAATGTAGCCAGCAGCATTCTCAAGAAGTCCTGTGGAAAGGACAGGGGGGCAGTGACCGAAGAGTCAGAAGAGATTTGTTTTCGGCAATTTTCTTGACTTTATGAATTGTACCTTTTTCTTTTTCTGTTTAATAATGTCATAATTATTGACGCTCTGGCAACATTGTATTTGTTACATTCATCACAATAAAGACTATTGCACTGAATTTAACTGCATTAGATTTAATTGAGAGGTGGAAAGAAGAGGTACACAAGAATGAGAGAGATATATAGATAGAGGTGAGAGAAGAGGTAGAAAAGAGAGAGAGAGAGAGAGAGAGAGAGAGAGAGGGCTAAAGAGTGAGAGGGAGAGAGAGAGAGGGAGGGAGAGAGAGAGAAAGAGAGGGAGGAAGGGAGAGAGAGGGAGAGAGAGAGAAAGAGAGAGGGAGATAGAGAGAAAGAGAAAGAGAAAGAGAGAGAGAGAGAGAGAGAGAGAGAGAGAGAGAGAGAGAGAGAGAGAGAGAGAGAGAGAGAGAGAGAGAGAGAGAGAGAGAGAGAGAGAGAGAGAGAGGGAGGGAGATTTGATTTTATTACGGATCCCCATTAGCTGGTGCCATGGCAACCAGCTAGTCTTCCTGGGGTCCACACAAAAAACATACAAAAACAATTGTTGCAAAACAGAATTATTAAAAGCCAGTACTCATTACTCAACATACAATACACAATGCAACTAACAATTAAGATGGCTAAAATTACATGCAAGCAAAGAAACAGAAAACAAAAAACAAAACAAAACAAAACACAAAATACAGTGTTAAATACAATTTAAGATTGTTTTTAAAATTGAATATTTTTAAGAATTGCTTTTAGAATGCTCATCAATGTTACTAAAACATTAATTTCACCATACCTTTAAAAAGAAAAGAAAAACACACAAAGTAATCAGAAGAAGTTTTGGATAACATGGCTGCAGCTACACTCATGCATGACATATATTAATTTCCTTCCGGATTATGGCTCCTTTGAGTTTCTTTTTGAAACTGTCCTTGTTTTCCGTCCGTATAATATGTAATGGGATCCTATTCCAGTATGTTATGGTTATGGAGAGAGAAAGAGAGAGATAGGGAGAGAGAAAGAGAGAGGGAGAGAGAGAAAGAGAGAGGGAGAGAGAAAGAGAGAGAGAGAGAGAGAGGGAGAGAGAGAGAAAGAGAGCGAGGGGCAGAGAGAGAAAGAGAGAGAGAGAGGTGTACTCTCTCTGTACTTGTTCATAGGTCACCAGCATGACCCCAGAGTGTGTTTATGAAACATTCATTATTGAGGGGGCCACTGCCAGCCAGTGGAGACACAGGAGCCAGGTGGGACACATCACACACACAACACAGGCACGCACGCACGCACACACACACACACACACACAGAGCGTGCGCACGGCCAGGTGTGATCACTCAGCCCCTCCCTCGGCCCCAGCAGGGTAAACACAGCGGTTGAGGTGATGTATGGTGACGAGAGTGTGCGTGAATAATGTTAACTTCATCTTACAATACAACAGAAGGAGGCCAAATACACCCACGATACAACAGAAGGAGGCCAAATACACCCAAGATACAACAGGAGGCCAAATACACCCAAGATACAACAGGAGGCCAAATACACCCACGATACAACAGAAGGAGGCCAAATACACCCAAGATACAACAGGAGGCCAAATACACCCAAGATACAACAGGAGGCCAAATACACCCACGATACAACAGGAGGCCAAATACACCCACGATACAACAGGAGGCCAAATACACCCACGATACAACAGAAGGAGGCCAAATACACCCACGATACAACAGGAGGCCAAATACACCCACGATACAACAGGAGGCCAAATATACCCACGATACAACAGGAGGCCAAATACACCCACGATACAACAGAAGGCCAAATACACCCACGATACAACAGAAGGAGGCCAAATACACCCAAGATACAACAGGAGGCCAAATACACCCACGATACAACAGAAGGAGGCCAAATACACCCACGATACAACAGAAGGAGGCCAAATACACCCACGATACAACAGGAGGCCAAATACACCCACGATACAACAGAAGGAGGCCAAATACACCCACGATACAACAGAAGGAGGCCAAATACACCCAAGATACAACAGGAGGCCAAATACACCCACGATACAACAGAAGGAGGCCAAATACACCCAAGATACAACAGGAGGCCAAATACACCCACGATACAACAGAAGGCCAAATACACCCAAGATACAACAGGAGGCCAAATACACCCACGATACAACAGAAGGAGGCCAAATACACCCATGATACAACAGAAGGAGGCCAAATACACCCACGATACAACAGGAGGCCAAATACACCCACGATACAACAGGAGGCCAAATACACCCACGATACAACAGAAGGAGGCCAAATACACCCACGATACAACAGAAGGAGGCCAAATACACCCACGATACAACAGAAGGAGGCCAAATACACCCACGATACAACAGGAGGCCAAATACACCCACGATACAACAGAAGGAGGCCAAATACACCCACGATACAACAGAAGGAGGCCAAATACACCCACGATACAACAGAAGGAGGCCAAATACACCCACGATACAACAGAAGGAGGCCAAATACACCCATATACAACAGAAGGAGGCCAAATACACCCAAAATACAACAGAAGCAAGCCAAATACACCAATATACAACAGAAGGAGGCCAAATACACCCACGATACAACAGAAGCAAGCCAAATACACCCACGATACAACAGAAGCAGGCCAAATACACCCAAAATACAACAGAAGCAAGCTAAATACACCCATATACAACAGAAGCAAGCCAAATACACCCACGATACAACAGAAGCAAGCCAAATACACCCATATACAACAGAAGGAGGCCAAATACACCCAAAATACAGCAGGAGGCCAAATACACCCAAAATACAACAAAAGGAGGCCAAATACACCCAAAATACACCCAAGATACAACAGAAGGAGGCCAAATACACCCACGATACAACAGAAGGAGGCCAAATACACCCAAAATACAGCAGGAGGCCAAATACACCCAAAATACAACAGAAGGAGGCCAAATACACCCAAGATACAACAGAAGGAGGCCAAATACACCCAAAATACAGCAGGAGGCCAAATACACCCAAAATACACCCAAGATACAACAGAAGGAGGCCAAGTACACCCGAAATACAACAGAAAGAGGCCAATTACACCCGAAATACACCCAAGATACAACAGAAGGAGGCCAAATGCACCTAAAATACAACATAAAGAGGCAAAATACACCCAAAATACACCCAAGATACAACAGAAGGAGGCCAAATACACACGAAATACAACAGAAGGAGGCCAAATACACCCAAAATACAACAGAAGGAGGGCAAATATACCCAAAATACAACAAAAGGAGGCCAAATACACCCAAAATACAACAAAAGGAGGCCAAATACACCCAAAATACACCCAAGATACAACAGAAGGAGGCCAAATACACCTAAAATACAACAGAAGGAGGCCAAATACACCCACGATACAACAGAAGGAGGCCAAATACACCTAAATACAACAAAAGGAGGCCAAATACACCCAAACACACCCAAAATACAACAGAAGGAGGCCAAATTAGATTAGATTAGATTATTTAATGACCACCCAGCCAGGCTGGTGGAATTTGTTTTCAGTGCAGTTACAGCATTGTTCCAACATAGAACATAGAATATAACATCACTTACAATACATACATACTACATGCAGTTAAATACATAAATACATAATTACAAAGACCACAATATCATAGTTTATGTCCATGTCCATAGCAACAGAGGTAGGGGGGGAGGAGGCCAAAATACACCCAAAATACAACAGAAGGAGGCCAAATACACTCAAATACACCCAAGATACAACAGAAGGAAGCTGAATTCACCCAAAATATAAATCAGATGTTCCTCTCCATCTATAGTGCCATCTATCCATCAAGATAGTTTAGGTGTGATTTTAGGTGTGAGGTTTTAAATTGATCTCACGAGAAATTATGACTCACCATAACCTTGTTGTCAGTTTCATTGAGAACTATTTCCTACCAAAGTACACCGCCGTAATAGTCCTTAAATTAAACTGTCCACAACGAGGTCTGTGAATTATCTCGAGGAGCCGTTCAGCGGCTGCTGGATGGAGACATCGGTCTAAATGGAAAGAGACTGGTTGAAAATAATAATAGTATATAGAGTGATGGCAAACATCTCTCTGGCTGAAGAGAAACTCCTCTGTGAGTCACAGCTAAATGATGTGGATGGATTGACAGCACTCTAGGGAGGAGGAAACATGTGCTTTTGGGGATTTCGGTTAAACCTCCTCTTTAATGGCTAAGGTCAGTTTAATTATTTTCTTGTTGCCAACATAGCCAACGAAAAGACCAACACCTGCAATGCATTTCCTCTCCTCTCACTGGTAAATGGTGCATTTATATAACAGCTTTTATCCAAAGCGCTTTACAATTTGTTCCTCACATTCACTCGCACACATTCACACACCGACGGCGACCAATGCAAGGTGCCAACCAGCTCACTGGGAGCAATTAGGGGTTAAGTGTCTTGCTCAAGGACACTTTGACATGCTGCCTGGGAGGAGTCGGAATCTAACTGGGAACCTTCCGGTTACCAGACGACCGCTCCACCTCCTGAGCCAGCCAGTGATCTAGGGATTGACAGCACTCTAAGGGCTTGTGTCCATAGCCGACGTTTTGAGTCGTCAGCTCCTTTCTGTCATTCATTTCTATGCTGGAGAAGCGACAGGCGCGCTCCTCTTCCCGGCGACGCGCCTCGCGTTTTATGAGCTCTGGGCGGCAGCGTTTTTGGCGGAGCGCTCCCAGCTCATAAAGTTGAAACTAGTCATCAATGTAACTCATCGAGGAAGGGGTGGAGCCGCGGCTGGTCTTTGGCTTTGAGTGGACACATAGCCTAAGGGAAGAGGAAATTATGTGCTTTTTTGGATTGTGGGTGAACCTCCACTTTAATATGTGCTCTGTGTTTTGTTGTTTGTTTGTCTTATGTTCCTCTTGTTTGATGTTGTTTGAACCGGTTTATTATTAATTTTATCATGTTTTGTGTTTGGTTTTGTTTGTTTCTTTTTGTTTTGTTATGTTTAATACAGATATGTACTTTATGTATTCTGTAAGCTGTGGACCCCCTTGAAAACGAGATGGTTCATCTCAAGGGGTAATTCCAAATAAAGAATTTCAATATATATATTATATCTCCCACAGTTCAGTAAGAACTCAGGCACCTTAAGTGTTCAGCCACTCATTGGTTCGTGTACCACAGGGTCCAGAGGTGCATTCCAATCACAAGGGTGTGTAAATGTAAATGACGGTCATGTCATTTGGACAAGTTCCAATTTTGGCTTTATATAGAAAACAAACGCCAGGGCAAAGCCCCTCTCTCCGCCAGAGAGGACCACCCAGCCCTATTGTACAGGACACAACGGCGGGCTTCATAATTATGATATTTAAAGCTATTTATTCGTGAGCTATATTTAATGTACGGTAATGTACAGTATGGCTTCCTGGTTGAGCGCTCCTGAGGGTAGGAGAGAGGAGGAAGAGGAGAGGAAATGCATTGCAGGTGTTGCTCTTTTCGTAGGCTATGTTGGCAATGAGAAAATAATTAAACTGCACCCTGAGAGGGAGGTTCAAAGGGTCAAAGTGGATATAAAACAGGAGGGAAGACTGTCAAGTTTTAAACTGTGGATACCAAACAGAGATGACTTTAAACTGTTGAACAGTAATCCAGAACTATTTTATTGCACTGTAGAAAAAGATTATTGTATCTATTCTTTTCTACTATTTTATTGCACTGCACTATTTTATCTTACTTTTTATTATTGTCCATTTGAAACTGAATCAAACCATAAACAAGGTGGCATGTTGATGTTAGATCCTAATGTGAAAAACTGTGTTTGTAATATGTCTGCACTTTATGTGCTCATGTTATGCCTGTCTTTTTCTGTTGTGAAGCACTTTGAGCTGCAGTTTCTGTATGAAAGGTGCTATACAAATAAAGTTTATTATTATTATTAAACTGACCGTATCCATTAACACTTTCAGTGCCACGGGCGACATACCTCGTTTTATTAGCCCCCCCACTGAGTGCCGATGATGACAAATATCGTTTTATTAGCGATCTGAAATCATATTTCATCAACCGAGTCTCCCGTTGGTACAGCAGCCCCTACAGGAGCTCAGAATGGAAAAAAGCGCCCCCTATCGTCTATCCCTGTGTAACTGCAGGTCAGTCGCTTAGACTGACCTGCGATCTGTAGATATGTAGGGGCGGAGCCAGCTGGTTGCTTGTGCTGGCAAGCTGTCTGCTCAACATGGAAGTCATCGCGGGACGGGAATCAGCCTGGAATATATATTTACAGCAGCCAATACTCAATCAATAAGCTTGATCGATATTTGGAATGGCGATCAGGAATTGGAATGATCTTTTTGGAGAACATCTGATCTGAGGTAAGGAATCTATTTTACCAGTCTTGGGATAATCAGAGTTGTATTCGCTGAGATCTCAGCGTTTGCCCTATGTGTGATGCGTCTCTGTGTGCGCGATCGCTGATGAGGAAATAAGAGAATCGATTTTTCAGCTCGCGTCTCTAGCGTGCATACGTACACATATACTGTGGGGACCTATATTAAGAGACATTCACCAAGGTGAATTGTGCCTTTAAGAGTGTGGGTTGTACTGGTTAGGGGAAAGGTTAAATGCCACTTCCGGTTCCGGGTGACGGTTGTTGTTATTGTAAATGCTATGTGCAGGATAAGTAAAGTACTCAACTCGACCTACGTCTCTGGCTCACTACTTTCTTATCGCCACAATACTATCGATAATCTAGCGTTTATTTGAAAACGATTCATAAATAGGCCGAAAAATGACAACGTTTTTGTATATTCTAGAATATTCCAGTAAATGTCTTTTATCATGGAATCTTTATATTTTCCTTGAAAACGAGGGCTTTTCAAAATGCTATAAAACGAAAATGAACCGATAAAAAAACAATCTGCTTTGACAATGTTGACTGGAAAACGAGTCATTGATAAGCGACGGGCAGATTAGACACATAATTTAAAACATAGATCAGGCGTTTTTAACGCTAACATTGAAGTGGGTCATGGCATTCAAGGAGGTTCCGGGGCACCGAGCTCCGGCACGGAAAGTGTTAACCCTTTCACTGCCACACGACAGCCGGTTAACCCTTTCACTGTGACAATACAGAAGGTTAGCCCTTTACTATCACACAACCGACGGCGATGCTCCATCATTAGCATCATTAGCGCTTTGATACTGATCTTAGAGACTATCAAACTCCAGCCAGATGCATCTTCCAAGACGCTGGAGTGGTCTCACAGATGTGGTTCTATACAGAAAATATTCTTGGTAGCTGACTCACAGTTACAGAGATAAAAATAAAAATATATATTCCTTCCGAGAATTCTCACGTTTAAATATGGGCTTGGTTCGTTTTTATCTTTTTGATCCTGTATTGACAAGTCCAGCCACAATCCCTGGCTTAGGAAAAGTCAAGTTAAGGGTCCCGTCTGCGGGTGCCAAAATTGTCGTGACAATTATGTAAATCTATTCTACACAATTATGTAAATCACAGTTAAGAACCCATACGGTGAGAATAATTACACAGCAATAATATAAAAACAGAGTCTTACCTTAAAGTGAATTTGAAGAAGTTTATTATTAAAGATACCGACAATTTCACACGGTAACTGAGTCTCTGGGTCTCTGCTAATCAGAGATATCGCATCATTACCTCTGCCCAATGCAGCTATGTCCAACAGAGATAACTATCTGACTACCTTCAGCGTTCTTCTGAAGGAGAGACTGACTAAACACACCAAACATCAGCTTTTATAACAAACAGAAAAGGTGGTTTATTCTTATCATACTAAACTGATCTTAACCAATCAATGACCCTTGTGTAATTTATCCTGTGGCCTATTGGACATCTGATTCATGATGTAAATGATCATTAAACCAATCAGCTTGAAGGCTCTGCTCCTTATCCCAAAAGCAAATCTCTTATCAGTTTGACACAGAATTCAACATGTCGCCAAAAACATGATGACACATTATTCACAAATTACATTACACCCTGTTATTGACAGGCTTCAGAACTCAATAGAGTCAACACATTCAACACATGATGACATACTATCCCAAATTACATTATACCTTGTTGATATTCAAAAACAGGCATGTCTGCATGTTGGGTCAACACATGACACAATATGGCCAAATTACATGATACTTCAGAATTCAATTTGCATTCACATTGCATTTCATTACTTGTTGACACTCAAAGACAGGCATGTCTGCAAGTGACCTTTAATATGACCTTTTATGTCCTAGTGGAGGGATATGGTATTACAATCAATTAATATTAATATAATAGTGTTTATAATAGTGTTAATTATGCATATTTCCTCCACACAACCGTGCCACGGACATGTCCGTGGTTGGTCCTCAACCGTTGGATTCGAAACACGGACATCTCCGTGGCCGGGCGCCATTGTGTTAAAGATCTGAGTTCATACTGAACTGATTATATGAATGTAAATACTCAACGACCAGTCATTCTCTCTAGACTGTATGACATAGACACACACACACACACACACACACACACACACACACACACGCACGTACTGTATACGTGCAACATTAATCGTTCCAGCAAAGTAGGCTTCTATTATTCTATCTATTTTAATTATAATGATAATAAATACGACTATGTCTCGATGTATTGGCTCGCACCCGAGTTTGGAACAGCTTTCTCTGGGACAAGTCATTGGGGATTGCCGTCACTTCAGACATCCGCGGAATTAAAGCCCTTTCTCAGCACAACCCATGATATTCTTCATCCTGGATACCCACAGTTCCGCTTAGTTAGCCAACACAGTAATGCAAAGTGAATGGGGTCAAGCTCCTGACTGAACGTAATTGAAATCTACATTGTGTGCTCTGCGGAGCAGCTCGACCCCATTGACTTTGCATTAGCTTGTGGTCGACTAGCGGAGCAGCTCGACCCCATTGACTTTGCATTAGCTTGTGGTCGACTAGCCAGAGCGAGTGCGAGAAAGGACTCCGCTAGGGTTCCAGAAACATATGAACTATCCAGTGTTGTAGGACTCGAGTCCAGGAGTGATTTTCAGGACTCGTGACTCGACTTGGACTTGAGCACTGACTGGATTCGGAAGGTGCAGACGAGGACTCGGAAATTATTGATGGCTAGTGCCGTTGTTTGGCTATTGTGTCACAAAGTAAATAAACTGCCTTTGAAACCGTAACCGCTGTGTCATTTATGTTTAATGTGGACCTTTTTTTATGTGTATGTCAGCTCTTTGACTGCCAGAGTGGAGTGGACTCAACCTTGATGACTCGGGTAATGGGGACAAGACTCAGACTCTAACACTGGGGACTCGAGATTTAGTGACTCGACTACAACACTGGAACTATCCCTTTAACCGGTGGGGGGACACACAGGGTAAGTAATTATGTCGTTACCTGAGACAGAATGAGCTGGCCGTGGTATTTCACCACAAACAGTCTGAAGAAACGGATGAACTGCTGTTGTCCAACCTGATTGGCCAGGAACCGCAGCAGGAAGTAGCCCTGGACGAGACAGAGGAGGACAGGCAGACCGACATGTCCATCAGCCACAATAACCCTTTCACTGCCACACGACAGAAGGTTAACCCTTTACTATCACACAACCGACGGTTGACCTGCTGTTGTGTGGCAGTGAAAGGGTTAACCTTCTGTGAATTGTCGCAGTGAAAGGGTTAACCGTTTTGGTAGTGCGGCAGTGAAAGGGTTAAGAGACATTATACCCATTACAAGTGACAGATCCATCATGACAATAAAGAGGATCTCTAAAGACACATTATACTCATTACAACTGACGGATATATTAGGATTAGACTAATCTGAGATTGTGTTACAGATTCACACAAAAAAAATAAAAAAATAATAATGATAATTATAGGGCGGCTAGGTGGTGTAGTGGGCAAGGCACTCGCCACCAATGTGGAGACGCTGGGTTCGCGTGTTCGAATCCAGCTCTCCACATTGTTTTCAGTTTGGCTGGTCGTCCGTACTAATACAATTGGCAGTATTAGAGGGTGGGAAACTGATGGGTGGGGATCGGGCGTTGTGGACAGCGACTCCTACAGGTCGGTTGGTGCGCCTGCGCAGTAGAATCAGGAAGTGTCGGGGGCAGCGTGAGCCTCCCACGCGTTACTCCTCGCCACTGAGAGATCGAGCTGCGCAGGTGAAAAGATGCGACTGCTGTTACCTCAAGTACCGGAGGGGACTTGTGCTATGTATGACTTAGTCCACATTGCAGCCGGCTTGTGGGAGGCAAGAAACAGCGTTCGTGACAGGGGAGGGTTGAATTGGATGATACGAAATTGGGATGGGAGAAAATATAGAAAATGGGAGAGAAAAAAAGTGGATCAAAAAAAAATAATAATGATAATTATTTGTTTTCCTTCCATCCTTCCTTTAACTCTGTCACTACCACACTACAAAGAGTTAACGCTTTCACTACCACACTACAAAGTATTCACTATTATGTCTCGTGTATGTACAGTATGTGATGAATAAACCTCTTGCATCTTGAATCTTGGAACCTTCTGTAGTGTGAAAGGGTTAACCTTCTGTAGTGTGGTAGTGAAACGGTTAAACGTCTGTAGTGTGGTAGTGAAAGGTTAACCTTCTGTAGTGTGGTAGTGAAACGGTTAAACGTCTGTAGTGTGGTAGTGAAAGGTTAACCTTCTGTAGTGTGGTAGTGAAACGGTTAAACGTCTGTAGTGTGGTAGTGAAAGGTTTAAAGGGGAATGACACCCATTTTCCGAATTCACACAATATGTTCTTCCTGTGGACAGTCTATATTTGTGAACGTGCGCCGCTCTCTCTCTCTCCTGAAGCTGAATCTGAAGGGAAGAACCCTCAAACGTGTGACAGATTCTACCTGGATGTGAAAATGTGGAGCTGCTTTAACTAAACTGTGGTACAGGGTAGAAGTGCCGACGAAGGAACAATGGATAGAGATAGTAGAGGGGATACAGGAAATGGAGAGAATCACACATCTGCTGAGGCTGCAAGAAGAGAAGTTTGAATTGAAATGGGAAAAGTGGGAAGAATATAGGAGGGGAAGGAACGACATCACAGGGGATTGAAAAGGATACAAGGAAATGTTGAAACATTTAAATAAAGGATGCAAATATAGAATGGACCGAAGGACCCATGCCACACTTTTTCTTTTCTCATTTTTGTATATCTGTTTTATTTTTATTTCTTGTTGATGAGTCTTTATAATTGTGTATGCTGAAATGTATTGTCTATGTATGTTGTTGAAAAAAAATAAAATAAAAACGTAAGTAAAAAAAAAAATTAAAATGTGGAGCTGTTCCATTTACAATGAATGGGGATCCGACTGCCTGCGTTCCTCCCATCCAACTGGTTCCCCTTCCTCCCTTAAAGTGGAACTACGTCCAGTTCCAGACGTCATGTTATCCCTATGGTCTGAGACAACAGAGTGCTAAAACTCAAAATGCGTGATGTCATCAGATATAAAGTATGATGCTGCTCCACACTCAACCTTGATGACTTGGACTCGGACTCAGACTAGGGTTGAAAGGGGTAATGGGGACTCGACTCTGGCTCTTCTTTGTTGACTCGGACTCGGACTCCAACACTGGGGACTCGAGACTCGACTCGGACTCGAGATTTGCGCACGTTGCATCGTGGGCTCCTCCACCTGGATGAAGCGCCCAGAGGAATGCTCCGAGTGTACAGGTACCCTTTCTGTTCCAGAACTGAGAACACTACTACAGTAAGCTCCTTTGGGTATAGAACGGGCAAATAAACATTCGGTGGGTCCACAAGTATCTGCCTCCCATTCATTGTCAGTGGAGCAGCTCCAGATGTTGTACCGGACGACGTCACACGTTTGAGACTCACTTCTCTGGCTTTGGGGAGAGAGTAGCTCATGTTCACAAGATATCCACTGAACATTATTGGATGACGATTCCCTTTCAACCTTTCTTCCTTTCCTTTCCTTCCCCCCTTCCTTGGTATCCTACCTTGAGGTAG
This sequence comes from Notolepis coatsorum, assembly GCF_963971535.1. Classification (NCBI taxonomy): domain Eukaryota; kingdom Metazoa; phylum Chordata; class Actinopteri; order Aulopiformes; family Paralepididae; genus Notolepis; species Notolepis coatsorum. Next base: position 120,873,292 of record NC_140174.1, on the reverse strand, counting down.
TGGACTTGCATGAAGCTCTTGTCCGGGTTCAGGGCGTGTTTGACCACGGAGGAGCCGGACTCACTGACCCGACCTGTGTTCTCCATGTTGGGCCTGTAAACAAGAGGCACACGGACCGGGAAACACAACACTGGTCAATATGAAATGTTCCTTTCCGCATATTCATCCATTCATCATCTGAATAACCCCAGACACATAATATATATAATATATTGTGACGAGCCTGGTGGGGTCCAGACTCGCCACGGTTCAAAAACAAACAAATTCAAATGTCCACATAAGAGCAATATCAATCAATAAGAATATTTATTGAATTAAGGCAGAATCCAGTTTGATAGGCAAGAGAATGGTCATAAACAGTCCGATGGTCAAAAACACAAAAACAGGCTCGCCGACAGAAAAAGGGATTGTTCAATACTCAGGGTAGTCGTCCGGTCCAGGGTCAGTACACAAGGGGGTTTCTCAGCCAGTCCAGGGTCCAGTACACAATGAACACCTACTCGCCTTCACCTCTCCTCTCACTACCTCTCCGTACACAATCCAAATATCTCAATCTCTCTCTCTAAATACAACAACTCCAACCTCACCTCCGCTCAACTTACTCCTAACTAACCTAGTGGCTTTGTAGTGTGTGTGTCTGGGGTGTGTGCACGTGATATGTGGGTGTACTAATGATGCGCAGGTGTGTTCTATCAGTACTAATCAGCTACCTAATTGTCTCTAGTCCTTCCATGGCAATAGTATCAATGAGAGGGGGGGTGAGATCTGCCACAATACCTGGACATAATCCTTTTGACATATCTGTCGATACTAACTCTATATTTGTACATATGCCTTACCTACTCTTACTAGTTACGCTGCTGGTCAGTATGACTTAGTACTAGAAGACTGTCTTTATACCTGTATCACTGTCCATATTAATATTACAACTCTGTACATACATCTAATTAGCACTAAACTCAGTCGTACTCATTTATATATTTTATACCCAGTTTAATCACCTGTACATTGTATATTACTATTGCACTTTACTGTTACATTTGCACTCTGGTTGGATGCCAAACGTATTTTCGTTGTACTGTACTTGTGCTGTCTAACAAACAAGACAATACATGAATCTAGGCAGTATGACATCTTCCTCAAGTCCTGTATATGATATGATATGATATGATATTTTCATTTATAATGCCCCCCCCCAGCCAATTTTTACATCGGTCCGGGGCGCAGCCCGGGGGGAAAAGGAATACGAATAAATGGACAGGACAATGGAGACAGGGAACCAGGCAGAGGGACAGACAGAGAACATAAGAACACCTCAGACACCAGAGACCAGCCTGGCAGCAGCATTTTGAACGCGCTGGAGGGCGAAGATGGTTTTGTCCGGAAGACCAGCGTAGAGGGAATTGCAGTAGTCCAGTCGTGAGAAAATGAGCATGAGGATGACTTTATGAAGGTCGCTGGGGGAGAGGAAGGACTTGATTTTTTAAATGATGCGCAGTTGGAAGAAACAGGACTGTGCCACTGATCTCACTTGCTGGTTGAAGTTGAGATCTGAGTCAAATAAGACCCCATGGTAGATATTTTACTAACTTCTATGCATAATGTACTCGACTCTACTTATTTTATTACTATTTACTATTATTACTATTGTATTTTTGCACAATCGTAGCGGGCATGGCCAATTGCATTTCACTTTATGCCCTGGTATGTATGTGATGAATAAACTCTTGAAACTTGAATCTCTATTGTTGTCCCAGCTTGTTGTAAACATGCAGTTGTTCAGGCTCTTCTGGAAGAAAAAAAAACTAACCTTGATCCATCCCTTCTCAAAAACAATAAGCCTATATCTACACTAAGAAAAAAGCTGTAAGAAAACGGTAAATGTCTGGCATCAATGGTTTCCAAATACTTACTGTCAAATTACAGTAAAATCAAATACATTTACAGATTACAACCTTTATTTAATGGTTAATATTTTGATAAAAGGTAATTTACTGTATTTTTATGGTATTTTTACTTAAAGTAGAAAAACAAAGGTAATCTGTAAAATAATATAGTGAATTTCCTGTGAAAAGATTTTTTTTTTACAGTGTAGGCTGCCTTTTATCTAAAGATTTTTTAGAGAAAGTTCTTTGCCAAACAGCCCACCGCCGTCTTGACTGCACACAGCATTTCAGATAAACGCCAGTCTGGTTTCTGTCAGAAGCATTGCACTGAAGCAGCTCTTCTCCGAGTCTCAAATGATATAATGGTGGCTTCTGATGTGGGTGAACGCTCTGACTCTGCTGCCGGGTCTCAGCGCAGCTTTTGATACTGTAGATCACAGTATCCTGACGGAGAGAGGCCTGGGCGGTGTGGTGGGTGGGTGGTGGGTGGGGGTCTCTGGGAGCACCCAGGGCTGGTAGCAGCCTCAGATAGGAGTTTTTTCTGTGTTGCAGTATTCTTTGGATCAAATTTCTGAAGTTTCTCCCCGATACAAGATCGCCCATACTCTGATAGAACCGGACATGCCTACATTTCCTTTTTCATGTGGGTTGGTTACTACCTACTTATATTACTACCTACTATACTTATATTACTACCTACTATACTTATATTACTACCTACTATACTTATATTACTACCAACTACACCAGGGGTGGGCAATTATTTTTCCCAGGGGGCCGAATGAGCAACTGAAAATATGTTGGAGGGCCGGGCCAAAATTCCAAACTCAATTATGCATAATATACATTTTATTTCTATATAAAAAGCATGGCATTGTTTTGACCCCTGGTAAGAGTGTATGTTATTATTTGGCAATTAAAAGGTGAGGTTAGCTTTCAAATAGAATTTATTTCCAAAATGATAAACAAAATGTGAAACATTAATAACAAAGGGCATTTTGAGTTTCATATACTATTGAAACAAGGATTTTCTTAGCTTTCTAAAGACATCACATCATATTATAGCAAAAATAAACAAGACATGTCACTGAACTGTGTAAAGAAAAGTGTCCCAGTTTTGTAGCCTTTTTTACTTTACATGCCTATATTAAACATTTAATGTTTTCAGAACTGTGCAAAAAAAAGAAAAAAAAAGATCAAGTGTCCCATTTCACTTGTTATATTTCCACATTTTAGTGTTCTTCAGCTTTTTTTTTTTTTTTTTCAGTGTGAGAAATCCAGTCTCTGTTGAGCTTTAACAAGTCCATCAAAGTCAGGTTGCATGTCTGAGGTGGAGATGCGAAGCACAGCTGCCAGATGTTCATCAGTGAGAGAGGATCTGTACCTGGACTTGGTAAACGTCATGACTGAGAATGTCTGTTCACATATGTAGGTGGATCCAAAGAGAACCAACATCTTCTGAGCATGTCTCCTCATGTTTGGAAAGTTCTCCTCCTTGAGAGCAGAGTAAAACTCTAGCAGTGATGCTGACTTAAAGTGCTCTTTCAGTAGTGAATCAGACTGCAGGTCAATGAGTTCAAGCTGAACAACTATCAACACTGCAGGTAAAGGGAACCAGCTGCATTTCATCCTCAACCTTTTTGAAATCTTGAAAATGCCTTGAAAATTCATCATGCAGTGCTCCCAACATGGATGAGTACCTGTGCCAGTGATCAGCTGATGGTTTGACTTCTTTCAGGGTTTTCATGTGTTTGAGATTGTTGCTGCCTAGTTGCCTTGAAATTAATTGCAACTTTGTCATGAAGGCTTTCACATGGCTATGCATTTCATGAGCAAAAATGCCCTTGCCCTGCAGTTGTGTGTTCAGTAGGGATGGGTACCGTTCAAATTTGAATCGATACCGGTACCCAACGGTACCTTTTTTCTGTACTTTAGTCTCTAAAAATGTAATCTACCTACCTCAGTTGTGGAAAAAAAATCCAAACTTCAAATAACCACACTTTCGACCGTTTTCGGCTTGCCCCGACTGCTTTATTGTTGAATCAAGTCAAATCCTAGGTAAGCGTATATTGTGCGTGTGAACGTTGACATAAAAAAAATAAATAAAAATTAAAATTAAAACTAAAAAAAAAATAAAAAATTATTGTCATGTAATCTTTCGCGGGCCAGTCAAAATCTGAACTACACTTATATTACTACCTACTATACTTATATTACTACCTACTATACTTATATTACTACCTACTATACCTATATTACTATACTTATATATATATATATATATATATATATATATATATATATATATATATATATATATATATATATATATATATATATATATATACTTATATATCCTGGTTTGGGAATAGCACTGCACAAGACCGAAGCAGACTACAAAGAGTGACACGTTCAGCCGAACGCACAATTGGAGGGGGGCTCCCCACCCTCCAGAACATTTACAACAAGCGTTGCAAGGGCAAGGCTAAGAGAATCATTAAAGACTCCAGTCACCCGAACAACTGCCTCTTTGAACTGCTGCGGTCAGGCAAGCGATACCGGAGTCTCAAGGCGAGCACAGAAAGACTCAGAAGAAGCTTCTATCCCCAGGCCATCAGGCTGCTAAACGAACAATGAACACTACACAACAACAACCACCAAACGCACATAGCACACACATCCACACGCACACACTCACTTTAAACAAACACACTGTAGCACCCACTCCACACACTTTATAGCACACACCCACTTTAAACAAACACACTGTAGCACCCACTCCCCACACTTTATATTTATTGATGAAGGATTGCACTACAACTCGTACACCTTACTGTAAATTGTACCTAAATTGTACCTCATCCCATTTCTGCTTTGCACTATATAGTACTGTACATTAGTACACTGCATAGTATTGTATATTATATGGTAACTCAGAACATTGTACATATGTCTATACCGAACACTGTGACCTCATTTTCTTCTTCTAAATTACATGCTATACTATGTTAGTTGATACTATCTTGTCTAGCACAGTCTCTGGAGCGTAACAGTAAGAAGCATTTTGTATGAAAGTATTCTGTACTTCTGTATGACAACTATTAAAGAAACTTGAAACTTGAAACTTGAAACCTACTATACTTATATTACTACCTACTATACTTAAATTACTACCTACTATAGTGGGTTGCTTACTACCTACTATACTTATATTACTATACTTATACTTACTTATATTACCACCTACTATACTTAAATTACTACCTACTATACTATTATGTCTCTACTACTATGCACTCAACACTGCAGCACCCAAGTTTCAACACTGTTTGATGAACATTGTTACTCAGCTGAAAGAGTTGTGCCCTTCCTTCCTGCTGACCTGTCGTACAGAACCTGTAAGTCGCTTTGGATAAAAGCGTTCAGCTAAATGACTAAATATAAATGTTGGAGCGTGTATCTCGCTTCAGCCTCCAAGGCTCAGCTGTACGGTCTAATCCTAGATACCTCTGTGACCCGTGCATCTTTCTTCCATTTAAAGGAACACGCCAACATTTTGGTAAATTAGCTTACAGTCTTCTCCAGAGAGACGAGAAGATAGATACCAGTTTCCTCTCTGTGCGTTCAGTAGAAAGCTATCTGGCTGCACGTTAGCCTAGCGTAGCACTGTCCGCTTCCATTCATTGTGCTAAGCTAGGCTAACGTGCAGCCAAATAAGTAGAGAATAAGTAGAGAGGAATAAGTAGAGAGATGGGTCAATAACTCAACAGCCAGGCTCTCAGAAAAATAGATCAGTAGGCGGCTGGGTGGCGCAGCGGTCTAAGTGCTCGTCATCAACGCGTGAGACACCGGTATCGAATCCGGCTGTCAGCGTTGCCTCCGGCTTGGGCCGACCGTCATACTGACTCAATTGGCAGAGTCAGCGGGAGGGGAGTCGATGGGTGGTGATCTGGTCATTGTAAACAGTGACTCCTACAGGTTGGTCAGGGCGCCTGCACAGCAAGGACAGGAGATGGCGGGGCAGTGTGAGCCTCCCACACGTTACACCTCTCCAATGAGAGTCGGCGCTGGCAGGTAAAAAGAAGTGGCTGGCTGACTCTGCATGTATCGGAGGGGACATGCGATATTCTTCAACGCTCCCTACAACCGACCACACATGCGAGCAACGATCAAGACAGAGGAGGGGGTAATTGGCACGACTAAATTGGGATGGGAGAAAAACAGAAAAAGAAGGAGAAAAAGTGGATAAAAAAAAGAAAAATAGATGAGTAGAGTGAGTCAGAAAGACAGAGAGACAGGTAGTAGTATACATGCTCTCAGTCTGCTCCATGTCCTCTCCATGTCTTCTCCCAGTCCTCTCCCAGTCCTCTTCGTGTCTTCTCCATGTCTTCTCCATGTCTTCTCCATGTCTTCTCCCAGTCCTCTCCCAGTCCTCTCCATGTCTTCTCTCAGTCCTCTCCCAGTCCTCTCCATGTCTTCTCTCAGTCCTCTCCATGTCTTCTCTCAGTCCTCTCCCAGTCCTCTCCATGTCTTCTCTCAGTCCTCTCCCAGTCCTCTTCGTGTCTTCTCTCAGTCCTCTTCGTGTCTTCTCTCAGTCCTCTTCGTGTCTTCTCTCAGTCCTCTCCATGTCTTCTCCATGTCTTCTCCCAGTCTGCTCCATGTCCTCTCCATGTCTTCTTCATGTCCTCTCCATGTCTTCTTCATGTCCTCTCCATGTCTTCTTCATGTCCTCTCCATGTCTTCTTCATGTCCTCTCCATGTCTTCTCCATGTCTTCTCCCAGTCCTCTTCATGTCTTCTCCATGTCTTCTCCCAGTCCTCTTCATGTCTTCTCCATGTCTTCTCCCAGTCTGCTCCATGTCCTCTCCCAGTCCTCTCCATGTCCTCTCCCAGTCCTCTCCATGTCTTCTCCCAGTCCTCTCCATGTCTTCTCTCAGTCCTCTCCATGTCTTCTCCCAGTCCTCTCCATGTCTTCTCTCAGTCCTCTCCATGTCTTCTCCCAGTCCTCTCCATGTCTTCTCCCAGTCCTCTCCATGTCTTCTCTCAGTCCTCTCCATGTCTTCTCCCAGTCCTCTCCATGTCTTCTCCCAGTCCTCTCCATGTCTTCTCCCAGTCCTCTCCATGTCTTCTCCCAGTCCTCTCCATGTCTTCTCCCAGTCCTCTCCATGTCTTCTCTCAGTCCTCTCCCAGTCATCTCCCAGTCCGCTCCATGTCTTCTCTCAGTCCTCTCTCAGTCCTCTCCCAGTCCTCTCTCAGTCCTCTCCCAGTCATCTCCCAGTCCGCTCCATGTCTTCTCTCAGTCCTCTCTCAGTCCTCTCTCAGTCATCTGCCAGTCCGCTCCATGTCTTCTCTCAGTCCTCTCCCAGTCATCTCCAAGTCCGCTCCATGTCTTCTCTCAGTCCTCTCCCAGTCCTCTCCCAGTCATCTCCCAGTCCTCTCTCAGTCCTCTCTCAGTCCTCTCCCAGTCATCTCCTAGTCCGCTCCATGTCTTCTCTCAGTCCTCTCCCAGTCCGCTCCGTGGGAATCACATTATAGCCAAGCTGCCACATTTTGCCCGAGGCAGGTTGGTTGAAAACCAGGCTGCAGATGTATATAATGGAGCTGTTTATACGACGACCACACAGCTACTCTCCAGCTTTACTGTGTGATTCACTGGGAGAACACAACCACGCACGCATACACACACACACACACACACACACACACACACACACACACCTACACACACACACACACACACACACACACACACACACACACACACACACATTATCTATGTTAATTGGTTGATATGAACATAGATAATGTATGTAAAAGCTAAATAGTATATTATGCTGCATTGCATTATGAATAAATTATGAGTATGTATTGTTGTATTGTATTATGAATTTGATTAGGAGTATGTATTGTTGTATTGTATTATGAATTTGATAAGGAGTATTTATTTAAGCATTACATCACGCGCAGGAGTGTGTTATGAGAATTAGAGCATGCCTAGGGGTGGTCGTTAGGGCCGAGGCGCAGCCGAGGGTCGTTAGACCCCCCTAGGCATGCTCTAATTCTCATAACACACGACTACAAGTGGTGTAATGTCTTTTATACAATTGCCGAATTCATCCAACCTTATTGCTATACAATAAACACACATTAATTGAAGCATAATGGAGATTTATTCACAAAACCATCCACAGAAAAAGTAGGTAAAAAAAAAAAAAGAGAAGGGAGGCAATTTTTTTATTTTTTTTTTACCTACTTTCTATAGAAGCAGCTTGGAGGTGGGCTGTTTCAAAGCATGCCATCTAAGAATGAAGTGAGCGGTTGTTATTGGATTGATTGATTTATTTATTGATTGATTGATTGATTGATTAACATTTTTATTAATGTCCGCCTTGTGCTTCGAAGTGGTTATGCTTTGGCCCTCTTTCGAAGTGGGTTATGCTTAGAGTTTGGAATCAGGGCTGGTGGTCTATCGCCCTGCTCTAAAGATAAACTCTAAGCATAATCCACTTCGAAAGAAGGCCAAAGCATAACCACTTCGAAGCAATAGGTTGCTTCAAAGCATGCCGTCTAACAGTGAAGTGAGCGGTTGTTATTGGTTTGATTTAGTGATGCACCGATGTGAAAATTGTGGCCGATACCGATAACCGATATTAATATTGCTGTTCTGGCCGATACCGATATTTACCGATGTCGATATCTCTGTATAGAAAACACTTTTTTATGATAATCAAATAAAGAGCTATTTTCCAAAACGCATAATTTTTTTTACTTTTGTAACTTATTTTCAGAAATGACTGATAAACTATTTAAGGCCAAAACATGTAAAAAGAAGAAAAAAAGGATAAAAAAAAAAAAAAAAAAATCTTTTTTAATATCGGCCCTATCTTGATATCGGACCGATACCGATGTGTAAAAAAACGGCCATATCGGCCGATATTATATCGGCGGCCGATATATCGTGCATCACTAGTTTGATTGATTGATTGAACATTTTATTAACAGTGAAATGAGAGTGTCCTTTTGAAGGAGAGGGAGGTTCTATAACGAATGGCATCTAACAACAAATCAAATCAAATCAAATTTATTTATAGGGCCCGACAACACACGTTAATGTCCCCATGGGCCGTACAGGTCTTCTTTAAACAAGTCAAGAAGAAAACATAACAATAAGTCAAGAACAGAACAAGAACACCATAAGGTCCAAACATTTTTAGATGAATGCAAATAAATGAAAGAATGCAAGCACTCCCAGACATACCCCACGCGAAGGTAAGGAAAAACTCACTAAAACCTAACAATAGGGAAAAAAGCTCCACAGGCAGTGTGGAGGAGAGAAACCTTAGAAGGGCCATTCAAGGGGGGATCTCCCTTCTTAGATGTTGGTGATAGTAGTGTTGCAGACACACTTCGCGCAATTTATATTTTGTTTCACAATGAGTCATGACCAACCAATTACATAATCCAACATTGTGTAAGCAACTAACACATTCCACGTGACAGAATCGTTTTTGAATGAGTCGTTATGATGCTATCAATACATTCATTCATAAAGATTATTGTCCGCCATCTTGGTTTCATTCCTAAAACCACGAACGGCGGAGTGATTGCAATTGGGTTGTGGGCGGGTTCTGGGATCACGTGGAGTGTGTTATGAGAAATAACAACATCTAACTTGACTGTTTCAGCCAATCAGAATCAAGACATTTGCATGCCATTGTATAATGTCGTTTTAATTGTCTGTATGCCATGTGAATGTTGTGAGTGTATAAAGTCTGTAACTGTATTTACGTGTTATGGACCCCAGGAAGAATAGCCACAGCACTGCTGTGGCTAATGGGGATCCAAATAAACTTAAACTTAAACACGCACGCATGCACGCACGCCCCATACAAAAACAATAAACGGCAGACAAACAAGAGCGCTGCAGCAGCTGTGTGATGATGGTTCAGTTAGCTGCTATCGATCAGGCTGATATTGATCAGGCCGTGCAGATTAACTCAGAGTGCCAATAGCAGGGGGGCCTTGAAGGATCAGCCACAGCCCCCCCCGCCCCCCAACCCTCCCCCCTCCTCAGTCGATAGAGCAGGCGCCTGGTCCTATACCGATCAATACCCCCTTCATCACCAGCCCACGCTCCGGCTACACGGGGGGCGGGACCAGGGACACGGTCCCAAACACACGGGTACGCATGCACACACACACACACGCACAGACACACACACAACCACACACGCACGCACACACACAGAAATGCACAAGCATGGAAGAACACGCACACCCACAGACACAAGTTCAACAAACACAAACATTCAAAAGCAAAGTGGAAATTAGTCTTACTGACACACACACACACAACACAACCAGGCAAATGCACACACACACAACCAGGCAAACGCACACACACACACAACACAACCAAGCAAATGCACACACACACACACACACACACACACACACACACACACACACACGCACACACGACCAGGCAAATGCATATTAATAGGCAAACTTACAGGAATACATTAACAAGCTCTTCCTCACATGCACATGCACACACACACACACACGGATGCACGCACACTCTTTGTTTTGTCATTTGTTTATTCGTTTTGATTTGTTTATCTTATTCATGTATTTTTGTTTTGTTTGTTTTATCTGTATCTCTTATTTGTATTTTTTTCTGTATGTCTGTATGTTTGTGTCTGTATGTTTGTGTCTGTATGTCTGTGTCTGTATGTCTGTGTCTGTATGTCTGTGTCTGTATGTCTGTGTCTGTATGTCTGTGTCTGTATGTCTGTGTCTGTATGTCTGTGTCTGTATGTCTGTATGTTTGTGTCTGTATGTTTGTGTCTGTATGTCTGTGTCTGTACGTTTGTGTCTGTATGTTTGTGTCTGTATGTCTGTGTCTGTATGTCTGTGTCTGTATGTCTGTGTCTGTATGTCTGTGTCTGTATGTCTGTGTCTGTATGTTTGTGTCTGTGTCTGTGTCTGTATGTCTGTGTCTGTATGTCTGTGTCTGTATGTTTGTGTCTGTATGTCTGTGTCTGTATGTCTGTGTCTGTATGTTTGTGTCTGTATGTCTGTGTCTGTATGTCTGTGTCTGTATGTTTGTGTCTGTATGTATGTCTGTGTCTGTATGTCTGTGTCTGTATGTCTGTGTCTGTATGTCTGTGTCTGTATGTCTGCATGACAAATAAAGACTTCTTCTTCTTCTTCTTCTTCTTCTTCTTCTTCTTCTTCTTCTTCTTCTTCTTCTTCTTCTTCTTCTTCTTCTAACTCTTGGCGAGAACCAGAGCTTCCGATTCCCTGTAGAACTGGGGGAACGGACCTCTTTATTAACAGACGTGTCATGGCAGAGTAAACACAGCTGCACAGCTAATAACATTAACACTGGGTCTGCTTGATTTAGGTGTGGCACGGGCCAATCAGGCGGAGCCAGTATTAATCTGATTAGCTGCAGCTGTGTTCACCCTGCTATGACACATCTGTGAAAAGAGTCCATTACGTCTTCTTCTTGTCCTTCTTCTTCTCCTTCTCCTCATTCTTCTTCTTCTTCTTCTTCTCATTCTCATTCTTCTTCTTCTTCTTCTCATTCTTCTTCTTCTTCTTCTTCTTCTTCTTCTTCTTCTTCTTCTCCTTCTTCTTCTCCTTCTTCTTCTTCTTCTTCTTCTTCTTCTTCTTCTTCTTCTCCTCATTCTTCTTCTTCTCATTCTTCTTCTTCTTCTCCTTCTTCTTCTTCTTCTCCTTCTTCTTCTTCTTCTCCTTCTTCTTCTTCTTCTCATTCTTCTTCTTCTCCTTCTTCTTCTTCTTCTCATTCTTCTCATTCTTCTCATTCTTCTCATTCTTCTCATTCTTCTTCTTCTTCTTCTCATTCTTCTTCTTCTCATTCTTCTTCTTCTTCTTCTTCTTCTTCTTCTTCTTCTTCTTCTCCTTCTTCTTCTCCTTCTTCTTCTTCTTCTTCTTCTTCTTCTTCTTCTTCTTCTTCTTCTTCTTCTCCTCATTCTTCTTCTTCTCATTCTTCTTCTTCTTCTCCTTCTTCTTCTTCTTCTCCTTCTTCTTCTTCTTCTCCTTCTTCTTCTTCTTCTCATTCTTCTTCTTCTCCTTCTTCTTCTTCTTCTCATTCTTCTCATTCTTCTTCTTCTTTCTTCTTCTTCTTCTTCTTCTTCTTCTTCTTCTTCTTCTTCTTCTTCTTCTTCTTCTCCTTCTTCTTCTTCTCCT